>NC_056746.1:580445679-580765679 GCF_019279795.1 Protopterus annectens
GATAAATAGGAGGGTAGTGCACCTTTTAGAGTACAGAGATGGTGTGAGGAGGACTTTAAAATATTTCTGGACCTCCCGTAGATTAGAGCCAGTGACTCCTGCTGGGTGGTATAAAGAGCCTTAATGTAAGACTGAGGTCCAGAATAATTTAGTCCATGCTGTCACCGATATCACTGGCATCCCATGCACAAGTGAGCAGTGCCGACATCATTTGAGGGATACGAGGCATCACGGTTCTGTGGCCGCCTACATCAAGTAGGATGATGATAAACAAGGATTACAACCTACATGCTGTGAGTGTAATTTATCTTAGCTACAAATATAACCTGCTACTGCATGCCATCTGCAGGTATTGCACAGTGCTGTTTTTATCCTTCTCACAACAGTGAGAGTATTGTTTGTCTGTGATTGACGCTTGGCGTTTTAAGTGGGACTGGTAAGTGTACGATGCAGTATTCTGAGGAGCTCCTTCATTGTTTCTTAAGCCCCTCTGTTGTTCTGAAGTTTTTCTGATATACTTTTACTTGGGCCAAGTTACAACAGAGCATTCACTCCCTACAAGCAGTGTTTTTATCTTTTGTATCCACACTCTAATTAATGCCAGACACAAGGGTTTACAATACAGCTGGAATTCTTACCCACCATCTATCATGCAAATGAGATGCCCACCAATGTCCATTGATGTGTAGCAGATGAGATGTGTGAGACCTGATCTGGGCACACATTTTCTGCCATTTGTTAGTGAAATTCTTCAAGGTAAGATATCACTGCTGGATAAATAGGAGGGTAGTGCACCTTTTAGAGTACAGAGATGGTGTGAGGAGGACTTCAAAATATTTCTGGACCTCCTTCGTAAGGATTAGAGCCAGTGACTCCTGCTGGAGTGGTATAAAGAGCCTTAATGTAAGACTGAGGTCCAGAATAATTTA
Organism: Protopterus annectens; assembly: GCF_019279795.1. NCBI lineage: Eukaryota > Metazoa > Chordata > Ceratodontiformes > Protopteridae > Protopterus > Protopterus annectens. The sequence continues at coordinate 580,446,609 of NC_056746.1, forward strand.
GTCCATGCTGTCACCGATATCACTGGCATCCCATGCACAAGTGAGCAGTGCCGACATCATTTGAGGGATACGAGGCATCACGGTTCTGTGGCCGCCTACATCAGAAGTAGGATGATGATAAACAAGGATTACAACCTACATGCTGTGAGTGTAATTTATCTTAGCTACAAATATAACCTGCTACTGCATGCCATCTGCAGGTATTGCACAGTGCTGTTTTTATCTCGATAACCCATGAAGAAGTTGAAGTGAGTAGGCAACTATGTAGGAGATTGGAGTGCTCAAGAGAGCACTCAGGTGAGTATACTTGCTTCACGTAGTAAAGTTTTTAATATTAACAGTAGTAAGAATTCATTAATAGCAGAAACTCATTCCCAAATGGTAAACCTTTCAGAAATCACTGCCAGTGCTGTGTTAACTGCCATAGGTTAAAGGTAGCAGTATGACTGTTGAATGTTATTACTGTACTTGTGCATGCATCCTGTCATATACTTGAACAAGAGGGTCACGATCTTAAGGATGTCCTCCCACATTGTGAGGATGCCTGTGGGTTCAAGGGGTCTATATTAGATAAACGAACGATTAAATGTTCGAATCTGTAAAGGTCGACCTTTACAGATCGAACATTTAATCGTTCGAAAATGTTTAAAAATATAAACAAAAAGTGATTGCCCCCCACATCCCCCTACTTAAATATACCAACTCCAAGATCATGCTACAGTGTAGGGAAGGGGAAATTTCCCATTTCCACAATGTAGTGCACTAATGTGCGATCTCGGAGTTGGTATATTTAAGTAATGGGGTGTGGGGGTCACAGGGGGGCTTGCCCCCCTGCTAAAACCCATTTCTTTTACTTTTAAAAAAATTTTTTTTTACATCTTCGAACATTTAAATGTTCGATCTCTAAAGGTTGGCCTTTAGAGATTCAAACATTTAATCGTTCGATGATGTAATATAGACCTGGGTTCAAGCTCCTTCCCCCTCCAACCCCCACCAGTTTATCAGCAACATTTTTGGGTGGGTGGACAACTTGGTCAGTATTGTTATTGTTTATAATCTGTGAGTGAAATATATGCCAGGGCAGCATGCTTTCTTTGTGTTTCTACATTTATCTCAGACATCATCGCTGCATCTCAGACTAAAGTTCCAGTTTGTATGCCCCCTACCATGTTAGTCCTCCATCTGTCAGAATGCAGGTGAATGATGGTTGTTGACTCAGGTCCCCCTTTTGGTTGTGTATACTATCTAACTTGTTAAATAGAGAAGTCTATTAGGTTTAAGTGTGTCATACTTGATATATACATACAGATGTGTGTGTGTATTCATTTTTTCATTGTATTTGTACATCTGTCTCCCCATCCTTTCTGTTACTGTCCTTTCTGTTACATACATATATGTTGTTTATTACTTTGTTTCTTAACATTTTTCTTAGTGTTCTATGCAGTGGCAGCATCGTGATCTACACCTATTCCTCTAACAAGACCTGTTGGGCCTCCCACAGGTGGCAACAGCAATAGCACTACTACCACCACCAGAAGCACCCAGCACATCTGGGTTCCAGACTGCCATAGTCACCTCCACACTTCCTGTCCTACCTGTGCAACGTTCTTCAGGTAGCCCTGCACCAGATGCTGGGACAGTTGTACTTGCCAGTAGCAATGCCACTGATGATGATACATTTGTCACCCACTGGCAGTTGGCAGACATTGTGGACAAGATTATCAACAGGAGGTCGGCTATCCAAATTGGCCAGATGGAAAAACTCCTCTGACAAAATGTTGAGACTCATTCCTGTCCAACATTGTCCACACAATATGAGACAGGACTCAGTGATGATTGTACAGATGGTGGCAAGTACTCTACCACTGGGACACACTATCCTATCCCCATCCTGCTGTTCCCCTCCCTTTTGTGTTCACGCCAACCCTGATGGCTGTTCAGTCCTCCTCTCAACATTGTCTTCTGATGCTTATCTGATGTTTCCTTCACCACTGTGTACTCCCTCATTGTGTTACCACACTCTGTCAGTCATTTTTGTTTTTCACCTGTTACCTAAACTAACCCCCTTACCTTCCTCTTATGTCATTTACATCTTTCCCTGACTTAACTTCTCTTTATGCATAAAAATGGGTAACTGTCCCACAAAAAAATTATCCCACCTCTTAGCCTGCTCATTCCTTAATTGCTCACTTTCTGTTCTACCCACTGCTTGCTTCCCCTTTTCATTTGTGTTCTATACTACCATTTCCAACCTTTAAACTGGTTAAAGAAATAGACAAGCACACCTCACAGATGCCCATCAAGGGCTTCCAAATCTACTGCACAGCTTTTCCATTAAAAAACTCATGTTCTCACTAGTTAGCTACATATTCATTGGGCATGTGTAGCAGTTAATGTATTTATAAGCTTATTGATTCATTTTCACATCATAGACATGCACTCCATTAACAGACAAATGCAGGCATACAAGTGGCATTTTGTACACAGCCATTTTTTTCTTGATATGGCAGCAACTGGAGAGCAATGTGGCATCACATGACATCCCACATGCATTGTAGCCATATGCAATACTTAAAGACATACTGCATTATACATTAAATAATATTCCTGTCCTTAAGCTACATAATTTACAGACAAGCTACATAATTTACAGACAAGCTATATAGTAATCCATGTTAAGCTATGCTGTAAATTAGGGTCATCATGTTAAATTTACTTGGTGACAGAAGGAGACTGCAGGTTTATCTAGTCGAGCCTTTATAAGTACCTTAACATTTTCTCTGTCTCTCTGCTTTCCACCTTACCTTTTTTCAGCTCTCCCATGCCCTCTTGAATGTATCTGTGAATTCCCTTTCTAGCACCCATCCCATGAGTCTGCAGCCCTATGTTAAAAAATATACTTTTGGAAATCAATTGTGTAGTTAGTTCTAGATGTGCCCATAGTCATATTCCTTCCTTTCATTCCATCCTTCTGAAATCCTTCCAAAATTATATATTTTTCCCTTTGATTATCTGTAGAGATCCATGCACTACTCAAGTGTTGAACATGACCCTGTAGAGTGAATTAATTACTTCTTTGCTTCAGGCATTTCTCCCCCTGTGGAAGTATCCCCACCGTTATGTTTGTAGGTGTGACAACATCACTGATCATTTTTTTGCTTTATTGTCACTAGTTCCACACATCCCAGCTGATAACCAGAGTTGCTTTGGCTGAAGTGCAGCAGTTTGCTGCTCTTCTGCATACATTCAGCCTTTTTCAAATCCCCGCAGTACTGCTCTGGTATTTGTATTGCCACCAAAGAGGTTAATTCTGTCCTCTCTTCTCTGTTCTTTTAGATATTTCCAGAAACAAGCACCATGAAGAATACTTGACTCAGGACAGATCACTGTGATGTACCATTAATTCATTTCCTAATTCCTGACAAGATCCATCTGGCCTTAGCCTTTTCTGCCCTATCATTTTACCACTCATCTATCCAGTTCCAGAGTCATGGTCCTGCCCCTTCCAGTTGTCCTGTCAGCCTTCTGTGTGAGACCAACTCTGAGATCTTTTAGAAGCTCCAGAAGTCTACTGGAGCGCCTCTGTCAAGTTTACGTACATCCCCAGTCATACACCTGTATTAGGTTTGACAACTCCTTCTAGCCATGAGCCCACATTGCCTGCTGTACTGAAGGTTGCTGTTTTCTAGGCATGTTACCAGCCCTCCCATCATCATTATTAAGCTAACAGGATTGTAATTCCTTTGACCCCCCCCTCCCCCATATAAGGGTATCGCAATTACTATCTTTCTCTCCTGTGGCACTTCTGTAACAGCCATTGATTTCAACTTCAGATTTATTAAGGTGTTTATTTCTTAAGTACAAAACATAATTTTAAAGTCAAGTAGTTTATACAATAGGCAGCATGTTAGATCATTGAAGGTAGTTTCGACAAACATAAAATAATCAAAGTAAGAAAGTACATTCGCCGACAGTGGCATTTGACTTTTTCTCCACTGTTGTGCAATCCTGGAGATGGTATATATAAGTTTGTGGAGTAGTGTATCCCCCATATGGGGTGTGCAGGTGGGCTTGCCCCACCCTCCCTAAAAAAACTTTGTGAGATATTCTCTGAGGGCAGTTTCAGCAAACATTTTTCAGTGTTTTTACTTTGAACAAAATTGTGTTTGGCATATTGATGTGGCTAGCCAAATACATTATTATAAAAAAATGGTTTCATAACTCAAAGAACCCTGTAAAATAGAACACATACAAATGCAAATGCAAAACAAATGTGTGAAAGTTTAGATAAGAAAAGTCCAAATATCCCTAACATGAACCCAGACACAGAAGTGGAAAATCTGCTAGCCCTGTGTATAATGCATTTATGTCTGATTTGTCAAACCAAAGTTTTAGCAGTTTATAAGTATAATAGTTACAAATAGCTCTAGGATGATGCCACTGCACACTTGATTAGAACATCAAAAAAGGGGCATCCAGCATCCAGAAAGTTTAATGATGACAAACTTCTTTGACTTCACCAGCCATTGCCGATATCCAGAAGACAGCCACTAGACTCCCCCAAGTGCCTCTGATGTCTTAAAAGGTTATTCCAGCAGAACCACAGACCACATGAATGCAAGATGTTTCCAGGGTGCTGTAACAAGCCATACACAAACACTCTGCAGTAGAATGGACTTGCAAGAACCTGCTGTGTTAAAGATGATTCTTAAACAAGTGACGGAGTACAACAAAATGCCAATAAAGCATCATTCAAAATCACCTGATGGTATGGCCCAAAGCTCCCCCTACAGAACTGAGCAGTCCATCCACAAACATCATATTAATGCGAAAATAAGGCTCTGAGTCCATCAGCAAGCTACTAACAGCTTGACTAGATTTCTAAGTACTCTAGGAGACAACCCATCTGGCTATTGTGATCTAATCTCTCTAAAGTCAGCCTGTTCCCTGTGAACCTCAGCCATCTCTGTATCAGTGCATATCTTCTGTTCTCTTCATTTTGTCCTACCCTGACAGTATTGTACCCAATCCTTGCTTTCCTTTGTAAATAACTGAAAGTATTAATTTAGTACTTCTGCTTTTTCCAATCCTGCTCTCATCTTTACTCAGTCTGTCCCGTTCTAGATCTTCTTTTTTTCTATTATGCATCTTATAAAGATGTTGCTTCTCTTCTTGATCTCTTCTGTTAAATCACTTTTAGTTATCTTCACCAAGTTTATTACTGTTTGCTGGCCTCCTTCTACTGTGCCTCATACACCCCCACCCATTTATTTGCACTCTTTATATGCTCTATCTTTTGCCTAGAGGATATATGCAAATGACCCCTTAAGGACTTACAAGTGTTTCAGGCTCCACTACATGGCTTCTGAAAGCCTGTGACTTTTTTACTTTTCAGTCTTCCAGTTTTTACAGAATGATTTGTTTGTGTGGCCTTTTTACCCTTTGATTTAGATGTTATTTGTGATGTTTTGCAGGCACCCTGATGTTTATAAACATTAGGCTTGATGTTAAGGTCTGTGTTTCTAAAGTGTAGCCAAACAATCCAATTATGCTGTACTGATGAGGTCAGAAAAAGGCTCAAATCATGCATGTCTACAGTTAGTGGAGTCTGGCCTTATTGGCCTGAATGCGCCCATAAGACTTAAGTAGAAAGTCATGGGCAGTCAGATGCCATGCAGGTGAAATACTGTTATGTCCCTAAGGGAGTATTTGCATATATCCCATGAGCCTCATCTACAGGAGGTTTAAGGTATTACACAGTGAGGACTTTAGCTTGGCTGGTTTGCACACACACACACGTTTTTAATTGTCATGTGTAGTTGTGTTTAGGACTTAGAAGATTAACATTTGCCTTTGCATCAAAACTCTAATGAAATTTTAAAAGTATACATTTTGTCATGGTATGACACTGTTGTTAGGTAACACTGGCACATCAGATGTTTTTTCCAATTTCTGATCACTAATTTGTGTGAATTAGCATTTGACAAATGTATGCTTTTAAATTTATGTGTTGGGCAGCAGTATGAGGTTGTGAGTACAAAGTAGAACCTTTCAACAATAAGTGTATGTTTTCAAACAGATTTCATTATGTGCCAAGAAGTGGAATTATGCTGATGTCATTGTGTATACCACTTCCTGATCAAAAGAAAGTAAGAAACAGTTTCCTGAAGAGGCATGTGAGTGCTTCAGAGTACAGTGTATTAGTTTTATTCCAGCTTCTGATCTGTTTGGTAGACCTGATGTTGTGACATACAAATCCTAGAGAAGTTTTTCCTAAACCCAGCCTTGCCTGGGAGATTGCAGAAAAAATTTGAGAAGCATTGCGTGGTGTTGCTGAGTCAAGGACTGTACACGTTACTACTGTGACGGATACTTGGAGAATTATTGCAAGCAACATAAGTTGTTCTAAATACTGTGTTTTAAAAGTATCTAGAACGTTCATATTACTGTTATGACAAAGAAGTAATTACACTGTAGATGTGCTGCAAAATGTATTTGTTCATTTTTATGTTGAAAACAACTTGTATATCACAATGTAGAAACCATTCTATCCTAGGAAGAAAAGTAGTGCTCAGAATTATATTCTCTATATTATCCAAGTTCTGAACTGCAGCCCGAACAGTTAGATGGCAGAGGAAAGGGAACGTTTTTTGCATGTGTTCTTTGTTTCTGGAATTACCACTAATGATTTGCTGCTAAGCACAGTAAATTAATTGTAGTTGCTGTTCTGTTGACATTGCTTGGGCTGCAATGGGCAGTACTGACAAGTACATACCTGTTCCTGCTGATTACCTGGCACAGGAAGAAGGTACCAGTGTTGGCTTTGGGACATCAGGGCACAAGATGTCTGTTTTTTATTACCTGTGGGATGAGAGTTGCCCCTGTTTATACCCAATCATTCCCTGTAGTTTAATTTTATTGTTGGTTGGCACTCTGTTAAAAACTTAGGGGAGGGAGGAGAGGGCTAATGCCTTCCACCTGTGATTTCACATAAAATCTGTTTTGGCCAGCTGTTTGTAATAAACTATAAATTATTCAGAATGCTTGGAAAATTGTACATGGGTTGCTGCTTGCTGTGGTGAACCAATGAACTGAAATGATTCAGCCCAAACTTTAGCATTTTACTTGGGCAAAAACCTTTGATTTTTAGAATAATGCTCTCAAAACACATGTGGAATATTGCTCTTTGTTTAGCCCACAAAAATCTTCAAAATATATAATGTCTCTTTCCGTTTATGACCTTCCTTATCATTGTTTTTGCTAAGATAACCACAAATGGAGAGCATATCTCAACCAATACTTGAAACTCTTCTAAAACCTTCTTTTTCCTGCTTGTCAGAAAGAGTGAAGGTATTTTTAAACATGCAACCCATTTTCTGAAAATGATGTTTCTTTTAAATGAACACTGACTGTAGTTAAGATTAACGTAGGCTTTGTTCAAAGAATAGTTCCAGTTTCATTACTGTGTGGGTTTGTTAAGTGATCATTATTAAACTGAAGAAACTTGTAAATGCATTTGAAGTATTAAATAGATGTATTTGAATTCAGAATTTTGGCAGCAGTGCTATTGTGTTATTCTCACAAGTTAGCAAAGAGTATAATCCTTTAGACTACCCCCCAGTAAATGGTACTCTGGGAGACGTGGCATCATTCACTTCTGCTTTTTCTCATGTGAGGCATATAACATATGCACATAAACTAGCTGTGGCACACACTATGTTAAGTTCCGTCATGCAGGAAAAAAAAAAGATGAGGTGCCTTGATATGTATTTATTCTGTCAGTAGAGTGCTTGCTTTATCTTGAAGTCATCACTTTGAATCCATCCATCTCAAATGTGTATATTGCAGTATACAAAGAAAATCAGTTAATCAGAGCTTTGCTTTTTGGGTCATCTCTGGAAAGATGCATGTGTGTCTTGAGGATCTTAACCTGTATTGATTAATACACATATAATTAAATAATCTGTAGCAGTTATATACAGGTTGGCTTCCTTGTAGAGGCAATCATACCAGCTCAGTACAGCTCAGACAAGATGGATTTAAGTAGCAAGAGGAACCAACAGAAGGGGAAGAGAGAAATGATAAGTCTATACCTCTTCACCTTACACAGAGGTGGGGTAGGATGCTGGGGGGGTATAGGGCCAAAGGTTTTGGTGGTGAAATCAGAGCCATTGACAAGGGAGCAGCAGTTGAATGTGTGTAGATAGACAAAACTAGAGGCTGGTCTCCATATAGGTAACGGGTGCTCCTTTGTAATTCCATTGCATGCCCATTGCTCCACATTCCCCTGCATGTCATGAGTGTGCAGGGCTTACAGCAGAAATCTTTTGGTTTGGTGTGGGCATGATGCTCTTCTCTGCATATTCTCAATATGCTCTGAAAACTAACCCAGTCTGTTAGGAACTGTAGGATTGGCAAATCTTCTCTCCAGGGAGACTGAAGAGGACCACTATCTTGTTGTATAGTTGTAATAGTTTGAACAGTAACTCTGCAATAAGTTGAAGCCAACAATTGAGTTCATACCAGTTTAACACACATGCTGCTATGCTTGTGGATGCTGGTTTATTTATCAGCTTTTAAAATTGAATAAACAATATGTTTAAAATAAAATTACACTGCATTGTGATTGGCTTTGTACTTGCACAAAGAAATACTGACTTAATTGGTTTAAATAGATACGTGCCATAAAGAGGAGTTTTAACAGCATATCTTATCCTGTCACTGGTAGTAGTTAAAAGATTTACTAAATTCGAACTACCTGTGATATGCAAGTCCATACAGCATTTTTATAGTTTTATAAGTAAATGCATTCCAGCTTGTTTTAGGAATGCACTTTCATTGGACACACTTCAGAAGAAAGGCAGTATCTGGCTGACTAACAGTTGATGTCCTTCAGTATCACTGTTGCAGTATTCTTTATATTTATATTTATTTATAGAAGGGATGTCCTGCCCAGGGCAGCCTTATACTCGGCTAGTATGAAAAAGCCTAAAACAGATCTTGTATGCATTGTATGTCATGTTTATGCCCCCTGCAAAGAACGTAGGGCATAAAAGGAATGTACGGATGCAACTACCTAGAACTTCTTTTGCTGCCAGTTCGAATGCTGTATTTGCCAATTGGTCCGAATGCCTTGTTGCTGTACTGAATATTTAGCAACACCAGATAAGTGCCCTGTTTGGATTTTTTTTCTTTTTCTTTCTTACTTTTCTTGGTCTTGTATTTATTTTATTTTAAAACCTAGAATTTATGTCACCCAAGAAGGGACAGTGTGGGATGCAGATTCCTCATAAGGGATGTAACGGACATTCTTTTTTTTTTGCCCCTTCCCACAATCATACCTCTTGTAGTATCTGTAAAGAATTTGTGCCTAAGACACTCAGAAGCCATTTGTCTTCCCTGGCCATTTATCTTGACAACCAACAGCTTAAAAAGTTAGCCCAGGGTACATTGGCAGAATACTTTAACCCCGAGATACTCCTGTTAAGTAAAAAGAAGGCCATGATGTCTTGGCCAGATTCTTTAGCTGTCCAGCTTCCACTGGATATTCCTCTAGAAGCAGGTAGTGGCTCTGTCAGTCTTTCAGCATCTACATCGGATTCCTGTGTCACGACCCTGGCATGGATCTGTCTTTTTGCACATCCTCTGAGGCTTTTCAGGCATCTGCTTTGGAGATCGAGGGGAAACTATGGTTGATTATTTTGGAGAGTCCTAGAGAGATTCCTCCGATATTAGTCAGAGAGGAAGTTCTGGGTCCTCTTCTCTAATCTCACCAAGAGTCTGAACCTCAGGCATTTGTCAGGGCTGCTGTCCCTTCCAAGAACATGTTTCAGTCCATCCTATGGATCCTCAAAGGGAATGGCAAGGGTTTATTCAAGGCTTGTTTTCTACTTTAATGGCCCTAAAGCCTCCTGAAAGGGTTTCAGTACCAGCTCCTCCTTGAACCTGTACCCCTTCTAAACAGCTTAGGGAACCGGATTCCTCGAATGAGGATTCATTGTCTGGTGAGGGGTCTTTGTCCTATTCTTCATAGATGCTTTCAACTTTGGCTTATGACTCTGATGAAGCGGAGTCTGTTTGTCCTGAGTCTCCTTTCGAGGAATTGTCCTTTGGGGGCACAGTTACTAGGATGATGGAATTCTTTAAGTGGGATTCTTCTCGTGTCTGATATTCAGAGAAGATATGAGTTGCTTCAGGTGGATAGTCCTAAACCATCAGCAGTTCCACCTGTGTTGGCTGCCTTGTTATTTCATTGCTGCTTCCAAGTCTCTTGATTCTCAGTATCCTGCTCCTAAGAAACCTGATAGATTCTGTGATGTTCCTGAGGCTTGTCTATTTTTATTTAAATGTCCTTCTACTGATCCTGTTGTGGTGTCAGTTCTTCTGACAAACCTTCTAAACTTTTGCCCTCTTCCAAACTTTTGCCTTCTGATAAGGATAGTAGGGCAATGGAGAGGATTGGCAAGAAAGTTTGCACTGCTTCTACTTTGGCCTTTAGGGCCATCACTTACCAGACCCACATGACCAGGTATGCTCTGGAGTTGATTGCTCAGGCTTGTTAGGTTATCTCTGCCCTCCCTGATTCTGATGGCAAATTTCTGCCTTATCTTTTCTAGGTTTTGCTTCTCAAGTGGCTCACCACTCTGTTAGGTGTAGCTATGATGCTGCTGGTGCCTCTTATAGGGCTGTGGCTTTTGGGTCTGTGAGGAGACATTATTCTTGGCTTCATCTCCAGTCTCTACCAGTTGTTGGTTGCTTCTTTGGATAATGCACATCTTTTTAGCTCTGCTGCTGCTGACATGTTTAAGTCTCTTCAAGAGAAAGGCAACGCCTTAAACATATTTTTGTCTCCCTTATCCCTAAATTTCAGATGAATTATTCATCTAGGTCTGCTTTTGTTTGCAGACAACCCCACTAGGCCTCTAAGGGCAGGAAGGGTGGGAGATGGGCCCCCACTTTTAAGACTTGGACATTTGTGGCCCAGAAGCCTCCTTTAGCTGATAAGCCTGCTTCTCTTTGACAATTCACTCCCCTTCTTTTAGACCAGGTTTCTTTCTCCTTTTGACTGCCCCTTTGTCTTCCCAATTGACATCTCATCACTTCAGACTCTTGGGTTCTTTCAGTTGTTCATCAAAGTTACTTCATGGTATAGAAGTCTCTCCATCATTTTTCAGGGATTCCTCAACTTCTTCTAGAAAAGCTTCCTCATTTCCCAAAGGATTAGTGTCCCTGTTGAACCAAGGAACCATTCAACCTGCCCCCTCTTCTATGTGGGAAGGGGTTTTTATTCCAGGATGTTTGTGATTTCTCAAAAGGAGTGCACTTGGAGACCTGTTTTGGAACTCTCCTGGCTCAGCACCTTTCTCGAGGTCCCTTCTTTTGGATGCTTACTCTTCAAACTCTGTTTCCTCTTTTATTACCCTAAGCTTTTCTGGGTGTGAAAAATGCTTACCTTCATATACCTAGTCACCCTCTCTTTAGGAAGGTTTTACGTTTCTCTGTGCCTTCCTCTCATTTTCAATTCTGTGCTTTGCCCTTTGGCCTCTCTACTGCAGCAAGGATATTCATAAAATGCCTAGCTCATGTGATTGCCTTCTGCATGCTACAAGGCATTCAGATTTATCTTTATGTAGATGACCTATTGCTTCAGGCACCTTCTCCCATTCGATTCTTACAGGATCGGCAGTTCGCATTCTCTCTTCTTCAAAGTCTGGAGTTTACTATTAACTGCGAAAAGTCCATTCTGACTCCCTCTCAAGGTCATTTGGGTGGCAGGATTCAGACGGTGCCATTGTTGGCCTCTCTTCTGCCTCCAAAGGTATTGTTATTAAATCCTTCTTTCAGTCTCTTCTTTATCTGTTCTTTATCTGACTACCATGCCAGCCAGGGAGTTTCTTCAGGGCTTGGAGTTCATGACCTCTTCTATTCCAATGCTTTCTCTTGCCTGACTGCATATGGGGAAGCTTCAATGGTACCTCAAGTTAGTTTGGCTGCAGCATCATCCCATCTGAATTTTGAGAATTCAAGTGGTAGATTCAACAGTTCGCTCTCAACTGAGGCTGGCCCTATCGGCCTTCATTCTCTTCCCAAGAGTGATTCACTGATGCCTCAGACATGGATTGGGGAGCTTTTCTTGGTCATCTGAAGGTTCAGAGTCTTTGGCCTCTCCATCAGAAGTCAAACCATAGCAACATCAAAGAGATGAGAGCTCTGATTCTGGCCCTTCAGTTTTCTCACCCTATGTTCTCTCCAGGCCCCTTGAAAGTGTACATAGACAACAATACAGTGATGTTCTATGTCAACAAGCTGGGGGGGCACACATAATCTTACCTCCTGTCAGGATGGTGCTTCAGGCTTGGGAAGTGGCTGTCAGTCATCTGTTAACTCTTCAGGCAGCATACATTCCTTCAGAGCGCAATCTAATGGCAGACTGTCTGAGTAGGTCCAAAACATAGGATCTCGAATGGATGCTTCACTGAGACATGTTTCTGGACATTGTCTTTTGATGGGTTATTCGTCAGGTAGATCTTTTTGTCTCCCGTCTGAACAGGCAGCTTCCTCTCTTCTGTTCCAGAGTGCCATGCCATCTGGCATGGAAGAAGTATGCCCTTTCCTTTACTTGGAAGGGGATGCTCGTTTATGCTTTCCCTCCTCTTTCTCTACTTCCAGTAGTCCTGCAGAAGATTCAGCTGGACTCCCCAAAAATCTTGCTAATAACTCCCTTTTGACTGAGACAGCAGTGGTTTCCCCAATTAATGCATCTGGCCAGGGGCAGTCATCACAAGTTACCTCATCGGTTGGATCTCCACACACAGGACAAGGGTTCTCTCATCCATCCCCACTTGTCCACTCCACAATTTGTATTACAGGTGCTAGGGTTTTAATCCCTTTCTAACACCTCTTTTCTGAGGACATATTCAGGGTCTTACAGGAGGCAAGGAAACCCTCAACAAGAAAATCTTGTATGTTCTAATGGAAAAGATTTTCAGTCTGGCCATGCTCGTAACCAGGACTCTTTTTCAGTGTGGTTTACTTGGGTCCACTCTCATTTGTGTGAGTTGCTCCAGTCTGCCTTGGCCTGTTCTTCGGTGAAGGCCCATTTGTCAGACGTTTCTGCTTGTTTGACCCTGAATCCCCCTTTGACTTCTTGTTTTGACGTCAAACAATTTCTTAAAGGCGTCCTGCATATTAGGCCTCCAAAAAAATCTATTCCTCCTACTTGGGACCTTAATTTTGTTTTAGAAAACTTGACTTGGGCTCTTTTTGAACCTGCAGATTCTGCTTCTTCGCAACATTTTACTGGAAGTATGTTTTGTTGCTGGCTGTTACTTTTGCTCAGAGGATTTCTGAGCTCCAGACCCTTATGGCCATTCCTCATTTTTTGGTTTTTCACAGGGAGAAGGTGTCCCATTTGTACTAATCCTTCTTTTATGCTCAGGGTAGTAAATGAGTTGTCTTTGAATCAGTCAGTACCTCTCCCTTCTCCTCAGTCTGCTAGTGAGATGGTCCTGTATACCTTGGATTTGCACAGACAGCTCAAGTACAATTTAGATAAAACTAGGACTGTTCATAAGTCTGATCGGCTTTTTGTTTCCTTTCATCCCAGGTCTTCCAGTTTGGCTGTTTCTAAGCAAACAATCTCCTCCTGAATATCTAAGGCATTTCCTTTTGTTTCTCTTTTCATGGCAAATCTCTGTCTACTTCTGTTAGAGCTCATTTCACTGGGGCTGTTGCCTCTTCTGGTGTCTTCTTCAAGGAGTTGGACACCAATTCCATCCTTGAAGCTGCTACTTGGTCTTCAGTGCATAACTTTACTAATCATATTAAGTTTCCAGGGCCAGAGCAGGTTTTCCTGAAACCATTTTATGTGGGTTTGTTGAGTACTGTTCTCAGCCTTCCGCCTCCCATTCTGTTTCTTGAGCTTTTTTACTCTCCCTTCTATGAAGAATACTGCAACAGTGATATAGAAGGACATAGTACAGTTGTGTAAAATATTACCATAACAGTAGATGTCCTTGTCTTCACTGTATTTCCTCCCTCCCTCCATCCCCCTCTTGTTTATTCCACATTTTTTTCTCGTAGATGTGCACGGACTCCTTTGTCCTATGGCTACTGTTCTCGTCTGGCAATTCAGTTTGAGGTAGTTGCATCCATACGTCCCTTTTATGCCCTACATTCTGTGCAGGGAGCATAAACGTGACATATGGTGCATACAAGATCTTTATTAGGCTTTTTCATATTGGTGAGTGTTGAGCTGCCCTGGGCCCTTTTATGAAGAATACTGCAGCAGTGAAGAGGACATCTAATGTTATGGTGAGATTTTACACAACTGTACTTTTTCTCTCTCTTAGAGGCAGTATATCTGTTTTTTCTTAGATGTGAATGTAAGGTTTCTTGTCTCGACAGTCACATACCTTGGAAGTAGGGATTCCAAGTAGGATAATCCTTTTCTCTGACCTGGCGTAACATTTCTATGAGAATTCATTTTGTTTGTACTACAGATGAGTGGATATTAGAGAAGACTGTTCACTCTAAAAGCTCTTCTGCATTTTCATTGAAAGCAGTTGCATATTACATTGCAGTTCATGTGTTACACACTTCAGGATTTACTGGAGCAAAGTTTTTTATGCTAACAATTTTTTGCAACAGCTCAATACTGCATTCTGTATGTTTTATTGACAGACCATTACAGACTTGGACTTGTCATACTTCTCTGAAACAGTCATGCTTGCTTTAGAATAATACCACTTCTTAAAGCGTGCAATAAGTGATGTTAGAATGCAGAAATGTGTATCATGTAAACCTTAGTTTGTTTAAATTAAGCTGCGCATCAAAATATAAAATCTATGACAAAATGATTCAGTTCATAAATGAAGAAAAGGAGAGATGTAGTAAATATTTACATAATAAAAAATAAACGATAATAAGGAAGGGAATAGACTGAAACATAAAATTAACAAGTGATTGTACAAAAACGTTAATTCTTAATACCACATTTTACTGTGTTTATATTTCTACCTGCCACTCTAAGGCTTCAATGTGCCACTTCTGATTGTTCTGAGAATATTTTCTCATGCTTTGTCCCAATCAGCCTCCCTGAACTGCTGTCCCATAAAAAGCCCTTTAGCCTCACTTTTGGCAAAAACTATGCTAGGACTCCTCATGTAAGAAATAGCTTAGCCTCCCTTATACAGATGCACCCCCCCCCAAAAAAAAAAAAAAAAAAAAAACACGCTTAAACACTTCACATAATGAAGACTTGACTTATACATTTTTATTTTCAATAAGTGGATGGGTTCATTGGCTATTGCCTTTCTGCATTCCACTTATTTCTGTGTAAAATGAATACCGAATAGTTCACAGCTCTGTAGCACACCAGGATAAAGCCCTGAATTCAACTCACATGCTCTGAGATTTATTAGCAGCTCTGGCACGGAGAAAGCCATACATGAGAGGATAGGAGATGAGTGGCTTTTTCCAGCTCTCTCTTCTTGGAATGATGTGGAGGTTTGCACATTCACAGTGGCCATAAAACCAGGAGGCTTGAACTTGGTGATTTTAATCTGTTGATTTTAGCTGTCCGGGTCATGTGTGTAAAACCATGCACAACCTGTGGGAGCACATGAGAGCACATAGGATGCCCGGGTGATGATAGGGGTGCCCACATCAGCCACCAGGGATGGTGTTAGGGATGTAAAGAGAAAGCCTCAGTGACTGAGTGCATGATGGCATGACTGGCCTTCACTTAATGGATGTAGTACCAGTCAGTGCTGGGACTAAATGGTCTGGGGGGGGGGACTGAATGGTTACTACTTTAAGTGTATATTTTCAGACTTCACAGAACTTTCTAAAACAGACCTAAGGAATCTACAGGGTGGCTCGTCTTACCATTTGAGAACTGCTACTCTCAGAGGTCTGTTGTGGTTGTAGTGAAGTCTCAGTTGCTTGACTTTCGTACCAGTCCTGTAGTCGGTCAGAACTGTGCAGGGTAGTGAAAATGTTTGGTCTCAAAAAGTCATATCTATGGTTAGACAGGACTTTTCTGGTGTTCCTTCATTTACTTATCAATGTTTAATGCAAAAATCATCCACACAGGTAGGTTAACTTCTTAGGTGTAGTAGAGAGGCTTCCATCAGTGTAAGCCCTCAACATGGATATGTTGTGCCATCCTTGCATGACAGATAGACAATATGTTTTAGTGCTACGGACTTCTTTTTCTCCCTGTTCCTTTTTGGAGATGGAGTGTGGCATTCTGGTGTGATAGAAGTTGGAGCATGGCTATATCAGCACCAACTTAAAGCTCACATATACCTATTTGTGGCTATTTTTGGTGTACCATATATATATATATTAGTATGCAATGCTATGGCTGCAACTTTAGTTACTTTGTTACTTCTGTAGCCTTTTGGCTAAGATTCCCTGAGTATATGCAGTGTTTCCATTGTACTTTATCAGTCAGTATTCACATGTTCAGCTCATTGTAGCATTGCAGCATTCTGTATTTTAAATGTGCCAAGCTGGTATCACAGATGTATGAGGGTGTCTGTATATGTATATATGCACATACATATTTTGCCTTTTTCCAATCTTCATTGTCAAGCTTTATTAACAATCTTTTGACTATCTTTCATTACCCATCCCATCCTGCCATTCCTCTTGTATCTCCCATGTGCGGATCACCTCTGTCTAGTAAGCATTTACTCGCAGAACACCTACGTTCCAACACTGGGAGTGTAAGGCAAACTGCCCATCATTTTAGCTTGGTTCCAAGTATTACATTTTGCCTCAAGCCCTCCCACTGGTGGTTGACAAGCACAGTCAATGGCTTGTTATACGAAGTCTCTGTGGAGACGTACTTCTGTGTAACCACACTGCACATGTGCAACACAGATGGTCTTTACCTAGTTAATGCTGCTGTTGTCACTGGTCACATGAAGTTGGATTTGTAGGCTTTTGCACAGATGTAACTCC
This sequence comes from Protopterus annectens, assembly GCF_019279795.1. Taxonomy (NCBI): domain Eukaryota; kingdom Metazoa; phylum Chordata; order Ceratodontiformes; family Protopteridae; genus Protopterus; species Protopterus annectens. The sequence continues at coordinate 580,463,580 of NC_056746.1, forward strand.
TGCTGCATCACTATGTGAACCTCCATCCTCTGCAGTGGCATAACAAGCCCCTTCCCATCTATCTCTGGTTGTATTTAAGGAATAAGATTAACCATGCAGTAGTGGTCTTTGTAAGGCTGTTGGCTGTTTTCTAAATAGTAGTAATGAGTACAGTTGTAGTTGTTAAACTTAGTCTGTCTTCCTGTATGGCAGACACATTTGGTTGAATTCTTTTGCCCCTTAAGTGTGTGAAAGTAGCATATTATACAGATGTCCTATTTTTATAAGATGATAAGATAATGGAATATGAAGAAACCATAAAACAAGTCTGCTACAATAATCACTGATTTTATCATTAAAGAATCCTCAGTGATGTGGGAACCATGTCTAGTTTTAGTGGTAACATGTTTGACTGTCCAGCAATTCAGCTTCATAGTTTACAGATAGTTCAAAGGTAATGTCAAGATATTTTAATTTGTGACTAATTAGCTGTTTCATTTCATAGTAATGACAGATTTTTAGAAATTTTTGCCACTAGACCTAATCCTGGGTTTGATTCCCACAGCCTCCCTTTGCCTACAGTGACTTAATCTGAGGAAATCAGTAAACAAAACACTGTTTACACATTTTCCCCGCAAAAGAACAGTATTTCTAGAGGGATCACTTGGTTAACATTTTTAATGTGTTCTTAATCTAGGTACAGAGTCAGGCTGTATTGGAAATATTTTAATGTTATTTAGTCAGAAGACTCGCCTTATCATGAGCTGGATGTTACTGCAGAGGAGATGTTCTTCTTAGTACTGTGAGTATATCAAAATCTTACTGTTTTAATAACATATACTGTAGAACAAGTGAGAGTTACGAAGGGGATTGTGAAGCCCCTGCACTGGCCCAGTAATCAAGGAGCCTCAATCCTTACCACTGGCAACAGTGGGGGATGTACACAATGTGAGGATGATAAGTACACACACAGTAAAGTACAGTTTCCCTTAAGAGCACACAGAGACCGCAGTCATTCTGGGACTGGTATCTCCCACTTTCTCCAGATCTCCAATAAGACTCCCCACTGGCACAGTTATAGGGTTGAGATCTCAGCTGTGTGGCCAAGCCTTAACCTTCAGCACCCTCTCTGTCCAACCAGTGCGTTGTGTCCCTGCCCAAGTAGCTGACACACACACACTCTTTGAGGTTTTATTTATATACAAACACGCCCACACTCACCTGGGAAAGACTGGCAATGTTTACTAGCTATGCCCCCTTCTGCCCAGACTTTAAGGTAGTTTCCACTGCCACCAACCACTACTTATCAGCTACTGTAAGGCCCTTAACAAAGGGTGCACAATCCTACTGTGTAATGTTACTATTATCCAAATGGTAGTCTGAGCATGAGCAAGGTTATTTAGGAGTGGCCTGTACAGTGTCGCCATATGTACTTTAAGAGCTTAAATATGTCCCACAAATATCAGCCACAAAGATAGGTTTAAATATATTTAATAATAAAAGAACAAGACAATACTCAGTAAATCAACACAGTAACTTCAGAGTTCAACATCACAGGAAATGTTTAAAACAACATTGCAGGACAGTCTCAAATAAATACAGAAAACATCTAAACTAATCTTTACTATATTCCTATCTAAATCTAAAAAGAGTTACTGTTCCCTAGAAACTTACTTACAGCAAGGTAAGTGCAGATGTGATGATGAGTGGATGTTTTTGCTAGGTCCAAGACAAAATACCCAGTCTCTCTCTGAGAGACTTCTTAAATTAATATAAAATAGTACTGCTGGTTTAGCTTGGATGACATCACTTTTTGTCACCTGACTTCAGTTTCCAGGCTACACCCCCTTTTGTCAAAAACTAACCGAATTTAACATCTCCTTGTTAAAAATAATATCTTTCAGATGTTTGCTCGGAGCTGTGCATCTGCTAGGAAGTCGTAAAGCAATAAAGCACTTCTGCATCTCAAAGCTAGTAATTACTTCTCTTCCAAGACAATACAAAAACTTCTAGCTCTAGACATTGTGTCTGCTACTAAACTGAAACTTAGAGAGATCTTTTACAACACAATCATAAAACAATTTAATTTCAACTTACTTTGTTGAAGTTTTGCAAGTTAACTTTGTATGTTCTAGTTTCTACTGTTAACAATATATACAGTCGCACAATTACAGTAGTTTCTATACAATTCTGTTCTAAGCCAGCAGGGCATGCTGTGGTTACATTTTTTGATGCTCAGTACTGTACAAACCCTGTTCAACACATACTTCTATATCAGCAGTTTAAAATACACACAACACACAGTTCCACTATAGTGGCAACACAAGCAATTGCATCTTGCTGGTATTCACAAATGACATATAACTATTTACAAAATTCCAGATAGCTGGGCTGGCAGTATCTCCTTCTGTTACATTTCTGTATAAATCATATCCTTCTTCTTCTTCTTTCAGCTTTTCCCGGTTAGGGGTTGCCACAGCAGATCATCTATCCGCTCATGATTGGCAGTGGAGTTTTACAGTGTCGAGTTGCCAGCCCGGTGTCCAACCTTCCACATAAGGCACACACATGCACACACTCATGCCTAGGGCCAATTTAGAGTGTCCAATCCACCTACAGCATGTCTTTGGGATGTGGGAGGAAACCGGAGCACCCGGAGGAAACCCACGCAACCACAGGGAGGACATGCAGACACCGCACAGAAGGCACCCCAGCCGAGGATCGAACTGGAGAACCTCTTGCTGTGAGGCGGCAACACTAACTGCTGCACCACCGTGGCTGCCCTCTGTATAAATCATATTAATATTCACAAATCACATTTAATTATTTACAAAATTCCAGATAGCTGGGCTGGCAGTATTTCCCTTTTTCACAGGGATGTTTATAAATGCCAAAAACATTAAGCCTAGGATAGGTGGGTACCAAAAGAGACTAATAGAGAAAAAGAAAATATACGTATTTTGCTAATATTTCTCTGTACTTTAAAAGCAGTTACAGAGTCAGACTAAGAGAGTATTTATTATACTTAGATTAGAGTGAAGTATTTCATGACTGACCACATAGGGAGTCCTAGTGATGTTAGCTAAGCCTGTGCCACCTAGGTGTTTACTGTCCACAGCTGTTTCAGAGAAATGTAGTTTCATACAGAGAAACTCCTATCCCTGCGCTGTACTATGCACCACCTAATAGTAAAATATTCATTTAGTTAGTCTCATGCTGCCAAATGCAGCCCATTTCTACTTCCTGAAATAAGACACTATAGGTGATTTAATGTTGCATTGCTTCCTTGCAGTTGTATTAATTAGTGTGATAAATGTGTGTTGTAGCCCTACTGTTCCGCATAACCAGTGTTTTATTATTTTTTTTTTTATGTTAGCTGTGTTGAATTCAAGTTACTTGAAGGTAGTTTTGCCTTTAAATTTTCTCCTAAGTGTAGGCACCTCCAAGGTTTGCAGGATTCTGATGCAGAAATTGTCCAGTGTCACTTCCATAGTTCAAGATAAATTAGGAGACCAGTTAACAGATGCTAAGACTTTCTTCTTGATAGGGATGGTGTTGTTTTTGTTGTCTCATATAGGAAATCTTGAAATGATAGCACATTCTACATCTGCCTGTGTTTTGCCACACTTGACTTACCCATTTAGCCTCCCTTTTCAATTGCAGTAAAAGTGCAAATAGTCTTAATTGTACTGTGGCAAGATGCAGGAGCAAACAAGAAAAATATGGTAATCTAAAAAGCAAAGCTGTTGGGAGAATATTTAGAAACAAAGCAGTGCTCTGTTAGTTTTGATAAAGGAATAGGGGATATCATTTTTCTAAGATTTTATAGCATTAAAGCATGTGGCTGGAAAGCTGTGTTTGAAACCAGTAATCTTCACTCCCATGCTGTCGGACTGTTCAGAATCAAATTGACTTGTAGTGGTGTCTGGTCAAGAAGAAACCATGCTTTAATTTGGTGTACATCTGCTTCTTAGATGATTTCCTGTTTATTGTATTATTTTTAGAGTATTGATGATCAGGAAAGGAATACTTAATTTGCTAATTTTATGGACCTTATGTGTAGCATTAAGATTTTCATTTTTTTTCAAACTGATGCCAAGAGACTAGGACACAGTTTATGTGACATAAGTCTTTTGGAAAGTCCTAGTCCTTACATTTACATGATTAGCTATGTAGATAATTTTGTTTTTCTTTTCCATGTGTTTCTGGTTGCACTTGATAGAAGTTGTTTTACTGCAGTGAAGGCATTGAGGAAGAATTAGAAAGTGAGGAGCATGCTAACAGTTATTTTGGTATTTTCAAATAAGAACACTGTTGAATAAAAAGATGGAAGATCTAAACTAGTAATTTGATTTTAAAATTATGCTTAACATAAGGGTTTTAGAAAGGGAAGTCTAAAACTCATGCACCAGATTTTATTGAATTATTCAGAAACTTGTGAACAAATTAGTGCAGCAGTTAACAACAATGAGCGGCGCATTGCAGGAGTTGTCTTTTTCATCTGGTCATGTGACCTTTTTATAGAAAACTCTACACAAGTCATCAGCATCATATGTGATATAAGGCTGACTTTGTGCTTTCAAATGTGTGAGGTTGAGGATATAGCATTAATATATATAGCATTAATAGCATGTAACGAAGGGGGTGTTGGACTGTGAAGCCCTTCACATTACCATGTCATATTTTTTAAATTGATTTGTAGCTTGTCAAATGCAGAGGTGCTGAAGTTGTCCAGAATAAATCAGTTTTGGTGAATGCATTGGTAAAAATACTTGAATAACAATCTATTTATTTATTTATTTAGTCACTCATTTGTATTTTGATTTATTTAATTTTTCTAGCTGACTTTTGGACTGTTTCAAAGAAACATTTCAGACGTGACCTGAACTAATGGCATAAGCAGTAGACCAATAATACGAAGCAGTAGTTTACAAGTAGACTGTGATCAGTACATAGATGTATAGAGATGCAGAAATTGTTGCACAAAAACATGTAACATTCATAACTAACAGATACTAAGAATGCCTTCTCATTCCAAAGACATGCATCTGGAGCATTTTTCCCCGGGCCACCACTGAAAACAGGCTCTGTGGAACCTAGTCGGACTTTCCCGGTCAACAAAATGATAAATAAAACTTTTAGTGAACATAATAAATTCAGTTATCCACTTGCTCTTCCCACTATTGGAAATACTATGGCTGAACTGATATAGCATATTGTATAAACAAAAAAGAGGCCTTCTAATAAAGAGTATTATTTGACAAAGAAAAGAATAAGGAGACACTGGAAATGAAAACCTTATCAACAAAGGAAATATGTGCAATGCAATGTGATGTAAATTAACAGTGCTGCAGTTCTGATACTATAGTGCAAAATAAATATTAGCATGAAAAACAGAACTAACTTGCCACCCCCAATTATTTGCGTTTAGCTGCTGCTTTGCATACTGAAAAGCTACTGATTAAGCAAAGTAACAGATTCAGTTTTTTTTAAGAAGTAACATCAGTTGGACTCATGTTTATGATTTTGGAATGAATTTACAATTCTTAGTTTATTATAAAATGTATTTGTGGCATAATTTAAGCTTTTATATTATTGTTTTATCTTAAACCAATGCATTGCAGAAAAATAACTAGATAACTACACAATTTTGAAAACAGTAATGAAGAAGTAACAACTGGTATTCAGAAAAACATTTCTGACATAGATAAATTATTGTTTAATATGTTTAGCCAAAGAGATATCGGTCTATGTCTTTATGAATTTTTTAAGGTTAATTTTCCAAAGATAGCTAGAGTGTTTGGAATACCGCAAATCCACAAAGATAGGTCAAAACCACCTTTTAGACAAGTAACAGCTGCTGATTTTTATGAAACTGAACCTGTCTCAATCTACTTGAATGGAGTTTTAAATCCAGTAGTTCAAAAATCTGAGTGTTATTTGAGACACTCGTGGGACATCTTAGAATTACTTCTTGATTGTCCTGTTCAGGAAAATTAAGGATTTTTGGTCATGTTAGATGTGATTTCACTTTACACCAGTATAAATCAATAAGAAGATGTGGAATATATTAGAAAATACTTGACCTAATTTACAAGATTGGTAACAGATTCATAAATTCAGTATGTCTTTTATTAGAAATAATATTAGAAAATAACTATTTTTCTTTTCAAGACAGGTTTTTTTAAACAAATAAAAGGAGTGGCTGTGGGTGCTTGAGTAGCACCAGTATTTGCTGAGCTTGAAAATAACATTAAAGGAGATGTGGATTTCTTTAGATATAAGTATGACTACACTCGTATATTTTCAAGTATTGAAGCATCACTTAATAAGATGATTAATAACAAATCTAAGAAAATAAAAAGAGACATACACGAATATGCAACTAACATAGCCTACCCTCACCCTCCGGCTGTTTTTAACAAACCACAGAGACATGGGGTAGTACCCGATGGTCCTCAAGAGAATAGGTCTGCTGAGGCACGTAACTTAACTTTTTTCGATGGTAACAATGACTCTGATGAGCTTGGTTTTATGGCCCAAAGAGAAGATGAAAATACCTCTAACAACAGGAACAACAGTTGTAACAGAGAGGTAACTGAGGAAGGTTTTATCGATAACCCTTTACCTTCCCAGTCACCTAATCTTCTATTTAACCAACAGCCAAATTTTCAGCAGGGCCATCAACAAGAGAGAAAACCAAAGCAATTACAAAAGCAACCACAACAACAACGTCAAGGGAAGTACAATCAGAACTATTTCAGGAATCGGAAAACATAACACAAGATTTAATGAACAGGTTTTCCGACCCTGTTATTGTTCGTGACGTTACCTGTGACTTTAAGTGTTTAATTACACTGCTTTTGACATTGATTCTGAAATGGTTGAGCTTTTCTCAAAAGGTTTGTTTTTTGGTCCCGATTCTAGCTTTGACTTGGTTAAGTGTATTACTGACCTTAAGTTATATGTAAGAAAATTAAATCTTAAACTTCTTTTCGGAGACAGAACTTTGTACGAACCACATTTAAGAGTTTCAAGTGTGTTTAATCCTCCTCTGCATGAAACCTTGCGTACCTTTGAAAGAGTATGTGAATTAGACCTTAGGGCTTTGAATAACAATAAAAGCACTCCCCACCCTTCTCATCTTAACATCACACAATCCCAACGGGATTTTATTAAAGTTTTGCATGATTGTAATATCAGGGCTATGAAGCCTGATAAGGGTGGTGGACTGGTCCTAATGGACCATTTCTTTTATGTCGAGAGAATTAAAGAGCTTCTCACTAGTGATTTTTATCAAGAAGTTAGTAAAAACGAGATTAATATTGCACACAGCAAAATAAATAGTATGATAGAAGACTTATTTCTTGAAAAAGTCATTGACATTGAGTTACATCATTACCTTATTATGGTAGCACCTAGGATTCCTGTTTTATTTGGAATCCCTAAGATCCATAAATCACTTTCTGATCCCCCGTTCCGCCCTATCGTGGATGGAAGAGGATCTGCTACCTACGCTTGTGCTAAATATGTGGACAGCATCTTGAAGCCATGTTTAAACCATGAAAAACAAATATGCAAAGATTCATGGAGTTTTTTAGAGAATCTTAACCATATTCCCTTTGACAGCAGTTACTGGTTTTTAACCATTGATATTAAAGATTTGTACACGGTTATTCCCCAAGCTACCGGAATTGATTGGGTTAGGGAGTTTATGTATGATCTTAAGATAAACAATGATACCGTGCATGTCATAGCAACTCTTCTAGACATTGTTTTGTCTAATAATTTTCTCTTATTTGATGGGCAAGCCTACTTGCAGAAATCTGGTGTGGCGATGGGGTCACTGTGTGGTGGTAGTTTTGCGAATGTTGTGCTTGCCTACTGGGAGAAAACATTCATCTTTCCAACAGAATGGTTTTCTACCAATGTCGCCTGGTACACTCGATACCAGGATGACATTTTCATTCTTTGGAAAGGGTCCCCAGGAAATGTTCCTGAATTTTTGGAAGTGTTGTCCAAAACCACCACTTTCTTAGAGTTTACATTTGATCTACAGGATTCAAGTATTAGCTACTTGGACATATTGTTAACTAAAGATCAAGTTAATCAGAAATTCAAAAGTGCCATTTTTCGTAAACCCACTTACTCGAACTCCTTCCTTCATTTTTTGAGCTGCCACCCTTACCATCAAAAGAAGGCCGTGGTGAAAGGACAGATGGTTAGAGCAGCAAGGATGGTATCTGAATTTGGGGATTTTTTAATTGAATGTGACAAGCTTTATGACATGTTCCTTGATAGAGGCTATCCTCCCCATCTTATTCAAGAAGTTAAATCTGAAGTTATTAATAAAAGAGTGAGTGGTCATTTTAAACCTATACTTGCTCCCCTTGCCACATGCACCCCACCACTGGTACCCAATACTCAATGCGATTCAAGCTTGGAAACACTAGATGAAGTGGAAGGCTGTAATAGTTCTTGGTTAGGTGAGCCCATTTCAAATCTGCCTGTGATACAACCTAATACAAGATTTCTGTGTACCTTTAGCACCAACCATTCTCAAATTAGGTATGTTTTAAATAAAAATTGGGCGTTTATCAAAGATGATTTTGGAATTTTCAATAAATTAGGTGATAAGCCTCAGATCACGTTCAGGAAGGGTAAAAGTCTCAAAACCCTTTTAGAACCAAGGTTAAAAGAAAGCCCCCACATTGGCACTGGTATAAATAAATGTGGGAGTTGCAACCAGTGCAAGTTTATCTGCACTGATTCACAAGTTAAGTTAGGCAGCTTTTTGTGTAACATTAAGGTAAAAGCCAACTGTCACACTCATGGGGTGGTATATGCCGCCCTATGTCAAATTTGTTCTGCCTATTATATAGGCAAAACCGAGCGAAAACTCAAGAAACGCATATATGAGCATCAATATGCCATAACCAAACAAGACCAGTCTAATGCTTTAGCCAAACATGTTATGACACATCATGACCATTTTTTAAATTCGATCTTGAAACACATTACTCAGGACAATCGAGGTGGCCCTTGGCAAACGCAACTTGAAATTGAAGAGTTATGCTGGCAAATTCGTACGGCTTCATATTTCCATCCTGGGCTCAATGATCATGTGTCTATAGCATGTCTCCTTAAGCATTTAGCCTTAAGGAGATAAAATATATGTGTGTTGATTTGTTGTTTCAATGTGCTGTTTTCAGCTATTTTAATATTGGCTATCAGCTATATATGTATTTTAGTATTTGAACAATGATTTTTTAGTATTGTATAAAGTTTTAAAGTGTTAACACATTTATAATTATTCGTATAAAATTAAGGGATTTTATCTGAATTTTATGATTTTTCACATCAGGTTATGCTAAGCTACCCAATCTTTTTAACTTTTGAATAATTCTTCTATTAAGTTGGATATCTTGTGGCCTATTTAATGTAAAATGAAGTGGAATGTTTCCATCCCTCACCTTATTTCCCCTATTTCTCTGCAGTATGTAGTTGTGCCTTTTTTCCATTCCTCTGCAGCTTATAACTGTGGTTATCAGTGGTTGTGCTAGCTTCATTAATAGGTTTATAGGTGTGCTTGATTTAATTAACACTTATTCTGTTGTTAAAGATCAATTAGAAGACTTATTTAAATGCTTGTAAAATGGTGTTCATTGTTTTTTGTCTTCTGAGGAAGGAGGGTCATTGCACCTTCCGAAAGCGTGTTGCTCAAGATATTTGGATTAAAGCTTCTGTATTGGGTGTTGAATCCAGCTCATTTTGTGTTCTTGTTTGGTTTTCATTTTCTTGGTTTCCTGAGGTTTTTAGCACCAGTATTTGAAAACTTGGTAATGGCCTGGTGGAAAGAACAGTTCCTTAAAACACATTCTGTATTTAATAAAGTACGTTTTTATAAATGTTTTATAGAACTAATTTTTTTACTGGAGCGGTGCAACAGAACAATTTGAAATATTTTTAGGGAAATAAATAGTAATAATTTTTTGTCATTCACACTAGGAAGTATAGGCACTATACACTATCAGTGTTTTGGATTTAACCATCACAGTAGATAAAATTAATGGAAACTTTCATAGCAAAGTTTATAGGAAATATAATTTCGTTAATAATTATTTACACAGATCTAGTCAGCATCCAATTCATGTTAAAAAAAAACCATAGTAAAAGGTCATGTTATTAGATTAAGTAGGTTAACCAGTGAAGATGAAATATTTACATTCGATACCAATTTCCTACTACATAAATTTTGGCTAGGGGGTCACAATAAACATTTTGCAAACAAAATGATGAGGGAAGTTTTTGACATGGTAACTAACAAATATAAACCAATTCTGAAGAAAAGATTTTTTTTCAAAAAATGTAGAAAGTGTATATAGTGTGAAAGAAAAACAATGTACGTGTAGTAGATCTTTTCCATTACCAATTTCCTTAGATATTAGTGATATTAAGGACGTGTTAGTAAGAAATTGGAAAATTATCCTAGGTAATGAAGGCTTAACAAAAGTTCTAGGAGAATAGACCATTATTCATGGGATCATAGGAGATCAATAGGCTAATGGCCTTTGGGCCCTTACAAGCCTAGCCAACTACAACCCCTGTTCCCAAGAATATCAAGGTATTAAGCGGAACAAGTCAACAACTAGTGCCACTGTCCAAGGGCACAGGTGAAACTCCTGGGGTGAATCTGCAGTTTCCCATCCAATCATCCAAATTACGCTTAAATAGGGTCAGTGAGGTGCTCTGTTTCACCTGCATTGGAAGTTTATTCTGGAGGAGAGGTAACCTTTGTGAGACATATCTATCTCTCCAGCAAGTCCTGCTGATGTCACATACTAGGTTAACTTTCCTAGAGTGAGTGCCTCTTACACCATTTGATTTTCAAATGTGCAGCACTTCCAATAGAACAGGATCTGAGATTGCTTTATCTGCAAGGCAGAGGTCACCTTTGAGTAGACTGTAAGACGCACAGTATAATGGCAGTGATTCCAGTGGGTCAACTTGTGACATATAGTGAAGACCCTGAATTTTCTTTGTAAGAAACCTTTGAGGTCTTTCCAGTTGCTGCAGGTGCCTGGTAAGGTATATACCAAAGGTAGTATTGTACTCTAGAGTGGAGTTATAGCCTCTTTTGCTCTGGATGCAATGCCCTTGCCTATGAGGTGGGCAATGTAGAAAGCCTTTCTTACCACTATGGAGATGTAGAGGTCAAAAGAAAGGTTGCTGTCAACCTATATGCCCAAATCTGTCACCACTGATTGCATGCTTAGGGTGGTTTTATTAATATGGTAATCTGCAGGGAAATTGCCTTTGCCAAAGGGGATGATAATGCATTTTTTGCACTGTGTTGTAGCCCATAACTTTGGCATCAGTCATTTGTCTGCATAAGTTCCTCTAGTGGGATGTTGACATAAGAAATCGACCAAGTTCAAGAGGCAGGATTTCCCTTTAACGTAGCCAAACTGGGTCAGGTTGAGCATTTGGAGGTCTCCTGTATCTTTGTTGATAAAGTCAATAATTATTCTTTCCATAGCCTTGGAGATTAGGCTGGTCAGGCTTATGAGTCTATAGTTGCCAGGGTCTGTGGAAGCACCTCCTTCATGTAACAGGATGACGGTTGCTATTTTCCATTCAGCAGGTACAAAACTAGTGCATAGACGTTAGTTATAAAGAATACCCAGCCATGCAGCTAGTTCTTGTTTTAATCCATTTAGAATGCAGCCTGAGATATTATCAGGTCCCATAGAGGCTGTGTTTTTGGCTTTGGAGAGAGCATTTATGACCTGCTACTCGGAGATACTAAGTGGAGGGCAGGTGGTAGGGATACTTTGGGGGATACGTGGTGGGAATGGGAGAAGTTTTCACTGAACCTTTCAGGTAGAAGGTTGGCTATTTCTGTGGGTTCAATATATGTGGTGCCATTAACAACCAATTCTGCTCAGATCTGGGTTTTTCTTTTAAGATTTCTGATGCAGCTAAAGAAGGCCTTATGGTTATGCTTAGTGAAGGAGGCTAATTTGGATTGCTAGTTAGCTTTAGAATGCCTTATAAGGTGTCTTATTTGGTTGTTTAAGCTGAGGAGGCATTGCTTCTAATTCAGAGACAATTCCTTCCTACTCTTGGACAGAAATTTCTTTCTCTTATTGTATAACCTGTTAATAATGGATGTCCACCAGACAGGCGTGTTCTTTCTTGAGGATGTTGTTTTGATCCTGGCAGGTACTGCTGAATCAATACATTTGTGTAGATGATTATAGGGCCGCACACATGGGGTGGTGCAATGATTACCCATGTTAGTGAATACCAGATCCATAATATTTGGGCCCCCTGTAAGCTGTAGAACATTTGGGCAAGTATGTTAGTACATGTATAATTTACAAAAAAAAAGTCCCAACTGAAGATGGTAACCACTAAACAAACTCCAAAAAAAAAAAAAACACCAAAACCAGCACTTGTAGGGAAACAAGGAAATACTTTTTAGCGTAAAAAATTTTTATTTTCTGCTTTCATCCAAACAGAACTTTGAGAATGACTCTACAGTGAAACACAATCCTATTTAAATAACATCCAGACAATAAAAATCAAGCAACCTATTGATTACATAATTGGCCAATCAATTTAAAATACATCTTAATAAAAAGCATTATCAAAAACATTTATCTAACTTTAATTTCTTTCCTTTTAAAAAACATTTAATATTAACAGGTTCATTAAGGCCGGGTGCTTTATCAGCCCCAAGTTTAATTTGCCAGAGTGTTTCTTTGTGTTCCACTTTATTCCTAAAATCACTTCCTCTTAAATCCAAGGGAATAGCCTCTACTATAGTAAAAAGAAACTTTTTAAACCCATCACAAACTAAGGAATGTTTAACAAAGCATTGTTTTCATCCTTAGATTTGATGGCATATAAATGTTCTCTAATTCTCTCTCCTAAACTCCTAGTTGTCATCATATCATCAACATATAAAACCTCCCTGGATTTACAATTGAAAACTCCAGGAATAGGAATGGTGGAGGTGAGATGATCTAAAACAAGATAAAGACACTCCAAGATGTATCTGCAAACATGACAATCACCACATTTGCACATCCCCTTAGTTTTAGTCTCACTGTAAGAACATAAGGTGTATTTATCTTTGCTGAATATTGATACTCCACCCCTTTAGTTCTCGCACTTTCTTTTTGTGGTCTGAATGTGTGGAAGGCATTATAACCTGGTATGGCCAGGGTACTTTCTGCAGTCTTAAACCAAGTCTCTCACTCCACAGATGTCAGCACCAGCATGATTGATATGGTCATCTTGAGGCAATATACCAATTGCTTCATATATAATGACAACCATTTATTCCTAAAGTAAACTAACACCCTATGTGAGAGATGCAAATACAGTTTAAAACTGGAGTCAATCCTCTCACGTAAAAACAAACAAGACATCAGACAAGTTGTGAGCACATACGCTTCACCTCTCATGCAAACCTCACCTCTCTCACAAAATAAGGTCATGACACACAAACCCAAATATGTGGAGGTACTCACTAAAAACCTGCCAAAAGAAGAGAGACCTCCCAAATGCACACCACCCACACACACCACTAAGCATAAATAAACCACTACACATATCAACACACACATCTGTGTCTCATCAACTAAGCCCCTAAGGCAAAACACACAAAATGTCTTGGTCATAGTGAGAGCCATAGATATCCCCCCTCAGTAGACTGGACAAGGAGAAGGTCACAGTCAGCTGCCTATCAGGTACCAGGATCCGGCAAATCATGCATGCATTCAAGTCACTCAACAAGTACTGTTATGACTCTGTCATAGTCCATGCTGGAGTGAATGACTTGAGAAATACCTCTCTGGACCATATGAAGAAAGGCATGATTTAACTCTCTGATTATGTGTCCCAGACAGGTATGTCCCTAGTCCTAAGCAGTATCCTACCCTCACCCAAGATAATGCAGCAATATAAACAAAAATGACTTACTTCAACAATTGGCTCAGCTTCTGGCGTCTGTCCAAGGGATCCAGTACCTGTCAGCCTGAGAGGATATGGTAGACAGATCTTGCTGATTTGCTAGAGATGGTCTGCACCTGTCCCCCCTAGGTTTTCTGATACTGGCAATGGCCCTTGCCTCCCTGATACTGCCTTTTTTAGGCAATGTCAAAACAAAGTTTGCAACATAAAATCTATCGAGATAAACTCAGGGTCATGCTGCTTTATGCTAGAAGTTTAAACATGAAACTACACTCCCTAGAAGCACTCCTCACTTTGGAGGATGCTGATGTCTGTGCAGTTACCGAGACATGGTTCAAGGCTGCCAAGAGGACTCTGGCCATGCAAGGCTACAATGCCTTCCACACATTCAGACCTCAAAACGAGTGTGAAAGAACCAAAGGTGGAGATGTATCCATCTTCATTAAAACCAAATACACTTGGAGACTTGTCAAACAGCTTGACTCTCTCGAATTACTCTATGCCCAATTAACTATTGGGAAAGTGCTATACCACATCATTGCTACCTATAGATCCCCCACCATGAACCAGGATAAACACTCCGCCTACCTGTATTTACTGGACAACCTCTCCATACAGCACAACACCTTAGTCATGGGAGATTTCGACTATCCTTACATAGGCTGGGGGACATGCATGAGAAAAGCATGCTCACCCAGAAGTTCCTGTACTTTAACACAAATGCTCTGGAACAGATAGTCTCAACACCCACTAGGGCCTCTAAGGTTCTGGACATAGTATCAACATGTGGGGGTGACTGTATTCCCCATGCGTGATGCCCTCCCTGGTTAGGTCAGACCACTAATCAGTCTCATTTGAAGTAACTACTAGAACTGACACCCTCACAGGAACAAAAATTATAAAAAAAGTTCTGCAAAGCTAACTACAAAATACTAAGCAATGGTATAAAAACCTTGATACCACCCACAATCGCATACACCAGTGTGCACTATGCATAAGTGTATGGAAATGCCCTGTACAAACACTTAAGCAACTGCATAACTCTGCTGTACTTGACCAGATCAAAACCAGGTCTTCCTGTAAAAACAAACCACCATGGTGGACTTCAAGTGAAAACAGATTATAAAACAAGAGGAAGAAAATGTTGTCCAAAAGCAAGAGGGATGATACTCTGCAGAGGAAGAGTTCCCTCCTAAGTCTAAAAAGGAAAATCCGAAATCTTGTAAAGTCTTCTAAAGAAAATGATTAAACTAAAATCACATCCCTGGCCAAGGATAATTATAAGGCATTTTTTAACTTCGTCTGAAGACTAAAAGGGAATGCCCAGCTATGTGCCGAACTCGTTATAGATAGGATCACTCATACTACACCGAAAGAGATCACCAACCTGCTAGCTGACAGATTCAGCACAAACTTCACCCCCTGTCCCCACCTGCCATATCCCAAAGCATACCTGACAACAGTCCCCTGCCTAGATTCTGTAGAGTATAGGTCATCTCTGCGCTCGTCAAGGCCAAAAACATGGTCTCAGTGGGACTAGATAATATCCCAGGTTGTTTACTAAGCAGTCTAAAACAAGACCTAGTGGACCCACTTGGCATTCTCTTTAATCGTAACTTGAGAACTGGTAATCTCCCTGCACAAAGTTGGGGCCATCAGCTGACTCTGGGCACCACAGACCCATAAGTCTAACAGCCTCATCCGCAAGGCCATGGAAAGAATTATCATAGACCCTATCAACAAGGACATAGGTGACCTCCAAACGCTGGACCCAACCCAGTTTGGCTTCATTAAGGGTAGATCATTCTTATTAAACCTGTCACCAAAGCCATGGGCAAAGGTAAGACAGAGTGCACACAGCCTATCTCAACCTTCCCAAGGCTTTAAACACTATTCCCTACTCTGGCATCATTGAGAAACTCTCTCAGATGGGGATTAACCCATACATTACTAGAGTGGTAGCCAATTGGCTCACCAACAGAACACACTCTTTCAAAATGGGTGACTTTACCTCCACCAGTAGACCCATCACCAGTAGAGTGCCATAGGGGTCTGTGATGGGGCCCTTACTCTTTTGCATCTATTTCTTAGAAGTCCAGTCCAAAGCAGACGGCTTTTGGTTCACCAAGTTCACTGATGATTGCAAACTGTGAGCAGTCACTTAGTCCCCCAACAATGTCAACATATTGCAAGAAGTGCTAATACAAACAAATAATTGGTGCCAAAGCCATGGTTTAAAACTAAATGCAAAAACATTATTATTCGCTTTGGCAAAGTAGAATTCCCTACAAATTACAGCATCAACAGCACCCCCCTGAATTCCAGCCCAGTGCTGCGAGATTCTTGAACACAGGTTGATAGCAATCTGAAGTTTGACAACCAAGTTTCCACAGTGGTAAGGAAAGCCTTCTATGTAGCGCACCTCATAAGCGAGGACATAGCATCCAGATCAAGGGATGTTACAACTTCACTGTACTCGGATCTCATCAGACCACTAATAGAGTGTAATGCATCCTTTTGCATGCACCTTACCAGACACCTGCAGCAGCTGGAGAGACCTTAGAGGCTTCTCACTAAGAAAATGCAGGGAATCCAAACCATGACCTACATGGCCAGGCAGAAAGCCCTGTCACTTTACTCTGTATCTTATAGGCTGCTGAGAGGTGACTTGTGCCTGGCCTATAGAGCAATCTCCAACTCTGCCCTAATGGAAATGCTGCACATTTGCAAGTCAAATGGCTCAAGAGTCACTTGC
Source organism: Protopterus annectens (assembly GCF_019279795.1). NCBI lineage: Eukaryota > Metazoa > Chordata > Ceratodontiformes > Protopteridae > Protopterus > Protopterus annectens. Next base: position 580,480,297 of record NC_056746.1, read on the forward strand.
TCTAGGGTTCTCAACATAGCTTGTGACATTAACAGATCATGCTGGAGAGACAGACTGCTGCCTGTCTGGAATAGACTCCTTGTTCACATAAAACAGAGCTGCTCACTGACCACATTCAAACACAACTTAGATAATTGGATGGGAGACTGCAAATTCACCCCTGGAATGGCACCCATATCCCTCATGGACAGGGGTAAGCCGGTGTTGATAACAAACCCACTCTGTTCATACATTTAATCTGCAAACTACCCGAAAAAGAACAAATGGGGATACTTGGGGTTAACATGGCTAGGCTTGTAAAGGCTGTGGGGTTGCTAGCCTACTAACCTGCTATGAACATGTGAACCTATAAATAGTAGCTGTCAGGCAGTATTTAACCTTTGCTTGCTTTTGTGGCCGTGGGAGATCAGTGAAAAATAGGCTATTTTCATGACTAGAAAATCAAGCTTTATTGCAGGAAAGCCTATGATGTGACTTTTATTTGATCCTTTATTATGACATCCAATCTGTACACTTTTTGGCAAGTTTTAGTTTTAGTTGGTAATATAGTAACAGTCTTTTTTTTCTTTTAAAGCTTCAGTACTAATGCTGTTGGCTTGCTGGCAAACCAGCAAGTACTTTGTAGCAAACACAATAGTAGTATCTGATTACTGTAGAATTAGGAAACAAAAATGCATTCCAGGTATAAAGAAGTGATGCTATGTTAAAAGATATGTAATTGTTGTCATAGGAAGAATGTGTCTAGCTGAATAAACTTTGCAGTTGCCTTGTCCGTAAAGTATACAGAAAGCTATATTAAGCTAAGGTAAATCTAAATTTTATTTTCATAAAAAAAATAAATGAAACTGTGGCAGTTGCTTTAAGTGAGAGTGCAGTAGAGCTGTTAAAGTGAACTGGCTTTAAAATGTACACATATTGGCAGTGTCTAAAGCTTATTGCTCCATGAAATATTAGTACAATTTAGAACAATGCATTACATTGTTTGGACTTTTTAACTGTGGGAACCAACATTTTCATTCTGAATGAAGAAAAGCAGAAAGCTGTGTGTGACTACACTTAAGGAGAGAAAGACCACAGTTATTCAAGCCAGATGCTGACACTCTTTTGGGGTGTGCACCTCTAATTAAAACAGATTCTCAATACACAACACCCAGTAAGCAAATTGACAGAAGTATAAGTAATAAATACGAGAAAACAAATACAGGTTGTGTTGATTGAGTGTTGTGGTCTAAAATGCCAAAATGCATAAAATCCTCACATTTTTCCAGTAACTGGATATTGCAGGTACATGATTTTTTGGTATTTGTCCCACAGAAGTAGAAACTCAATGCCTATATTAATTGGTGGTTGGCAGTGTGGCTTCTGAGATGGTATCTGTTTGACTGTCCCCTATTAGTTAATGCTAGCAGTTGGAATTACACAGCAGTTTGACATGCAAAGGAAGAAATTGCTATAAAAAGTGGTTTGTGTAGGTGGACTTTCCAGCAGGTCAGTAGTTTGAAATGCATATCAAAGAAAAAGAGGAAACTCTTTAATGTTTCTTTCATGTGTCCTTTTTAACATATCTGAAGGTTTCCATCCATTTGTTACCATCTCCACACAGTTCTCTGCACCAGAGCTTCTTGTACAGAGTCTATAGCTTTGGGAGTCTTTTGACAGTTCATCTTGTTTCCATCACAGTCTACTCAAGGGGTTCTATGGCATCTGTAATGCCACTTTTCATTAAAGCGTGCATGAGATATTCATTGCATTCAGATAGCCTTGTTACATTTGCTAGGCAAACGTTTGTAATAATAATTCACATTTTGTAATAGCTAAGGCTAATTTCAAGTTATGAAGGGGGAAATATTCTTACATTAGAGCTGTCATTTTCCTAGAGCATCACATGGAGTCCATCATATTTATGTGTGTCTGATTCTATACATGCTTTAAAAATGTACCCTTGACTTTGATGATGATGTAAAGTGCAGTGACTGCTCATGGCTTATTATTATTATTTGTCTTTGTTTACTGGGAAAGTCTGACTAGTACCTGTTTTCAGCGGAAGTAAGGGGAGAAAAGCTCCATTTGCTTACATTGCGTTATACTAGGTTGCAGGTAAACACAGACTAGTTCTATTTCTATATACACTTATACACACAGTAGTTCTATTTCTATTTACATTTATACACACACAGTAGTTACATTTTATTTACATTTATACACATACAGTACTTACATTTATACATTGTAATATTTTACAGAGGTGGACGTTACTAAAGAGAAAGGCCAAGTGCAAGTTAATGGGTTGTACAGACTGCAGTTATGTATAAAACTTGTTTTGTCATTTTAGTGAGAGTTTGAGAATATTCTATCTAAGGATAGTATTTGGAGAATATCATACGGTGAGCACAAAGTCTTAACTGGTAATGAGCATGTGCAGGACCAGGATTGGTTAAGATGATGTTTAAGCAATGGTTTAAAGCTATTACATTTGTCAGAGAATTTTATTTGTGTGGGGATGCTATTCCAGAGTTTACAATGTATTGGGAGTAGAGCAAGTCTCCTGCAACATTATTTGACTTATTTGTAAGTAATAAGAATTTCTTACTAGAGTGGAGGGCACTTGCTGGTCAGTAATAAGTCATGTAGTGCAGGGCATTTTCCTGTATGATGAATAAGTTTGTGTGCTGTAGTTAGTTGTGAAGATGTTAAGTAGTTGTGTAGTTCAAGCCAGTTTAATTGTTTTAAGCTGTGATAGTGGTGGCTCTATGAGGGAGATTGGTGGCAAAATTAGCTATTTTATTGTAGCAGGAGGCAAGTTTCTTTCTTTGAGTATTGTTTAAGTTTGTTAGGATAGGCGCAGTGTATAAATGAGTTGGCAATAAGAAGGCGGTGGCTAGAGTTTTTCTTGCAGTATGTATAAGAAACCCATTAATCCTATAAAGGGAGCCTAACATCTGATGTGTAAATTTGATGGTGTACAGTATATGCTGGTCATGTTTTGAGATTATTATTTATTATAATGCCTAGAAGTTTACTGTGATTTAGTTTCAGTGACAGCATTTGTTGACTTTATGGTAAAAGACTGCTTTTGATTTTGACACCTTTTTGAGGTAAAAAGCATTAACTTAGTTTTCTTGGGATTGAGTAGGAGGTTTGATTCTTTGAGCCAGGTTTCTACAGAGAAGTAAGATTTTTGGGTAATGTCTTGGAGCTTATTTATTGTTGAGGCTGCACATATTACTGTTGAGTCGTTCTCATATTGAACTAAAGTAGCTTGGTAAGTGGAGGTGGGGATGTTATTAGTAAATATATGAAATAGGGCAGGACCCAGGATAGAGTTCTGAGGGACGCCTGTAGTATCCTTGAGATCTGCTGAATTCTTCATGAGTTAGTGATGTGCCTTACTCAAACTGTAAGGCCTCAAATCTCAAGTCCCATAGCAGAATAGAAAAATAGTGAAGGAAAGAAACCATGTTATTCTTTTTTCACTTTCACCAGAATCTCATTTATTCTTTTATGCCTCACTTTTTTTTTTGATGAAATGTTCAGGTTCATCCATTTAATCAGTAGTTTCCTAATGAGTGTGTAACATTCTGACAACCACTTTAAAGTTTCCTTTACCTCATTAATAGCCACTGCTACAAGACTGTAGGTATTCCATCTCAGCCTTTCGACCAAGATCAGGTGTAGAATCTATGCCTCAGAAGTTTGCAAATGTTATCACTTAAACTGTTTTAGATCTGATGTTGTCCATCTCTGAAAAAAGTGAAATTACATTCATTTATTACTTTCATTTTATTTATTTCTATTAAAAGAACTGAATCTTTTCAGCAGTATTCTTCTGCTTGTATTCTACTGACGGCTTCTTCCTGACTCCACTGATTTGCCTGTTGTTATTTCAGGATTTTTTGGTAAAACAGACTATTCTGTGTGCGGGGCAAGTAATTAGCAGCAACCAACGCATTGCATCAAGCCAGCAGGTAGAAAGACCAATCTCCCATTTATTTAATGTAAATTTTGTGATACCCCCAGTTATTTTGTTCAGTATGAAGCTGCTGTTTGCTGAAATAGCTTCCTGCTAGCATGTCTCTCTACTGGAAGTCCCCCTGTTAAAATGTATTTTGCTTTAAGACAGATCAGCCGTTCTGCATTATAATGGGGTGTATTAACTGATAGTGAGAGCCTAATGAAAAACAAGCATGCTAGGGAATGCACATGCCAAAATTAAATACATTTCCTTGCTCACTCTGGTAATGCTGACATGTTGCTTGCCTAGAAGTTTTTCTCAAGAGAATCCTGACAGAAGGCCTAATTGCCATTACCTGAGTTCAGCTGTCACTTTAAAGAATTACTCAAGTCTGTCATGGCTTTGGCAGAAACTTAAAGTGTTGCTGTTCTGCTGATGTGTTTTTTTAATGTAAAAAAAAACTTTTTTTTTTTTTTTGTTAAACAGGAGTTTGAACCCCTCATTGCTTAAGAAAGAATACATCTTGAAGCATAGCAAGAACTCAGAGAAATTCCTGAATTAATTAACCCATTGTATTTAAAAAACTGACCAGGAAGGCTTTGCTAGTGAATTCTTCCTTTGTAATTATGACCATTGAATGGCTTTTATGTGCTATTTATTATAAACACTTAAAGTAGTAGAATCACAGAGTATATTGATAAATCCAAGATTAAAGCACTTAGATAAAAATATTGTAATGAGAAGATTGCACACAGTGTACCACTGCTGCCTCTTACCAATAAATTCTAGTAATATGGTTATTTCTTAAGTTTAATCTCAATTACTTTGTACCCAGAAGCAGAAATACTGAAGGATACACAGTTATACATCAGTCATGCAATGTGAGTAATATTTTATGATAACCAAAGCATGTCATACAACAAATTAATTTAAATTAAAAAATAACAGCCAATGTGCGTATTATAATACTGTCCATAGACAGTATTAGGAATACCAGATTTCCCAAAAGTAGTGAGTTTCTCTACCTATAAAGGTAGGCCAAAGAATACATTTGATCAATGTGGAAATATTTTTGCTGTTTGGATAAAGTTTTGGTATTAATACTTGATAAGCTACAAGTATTTGCTTTTGTAAATGGCTGTAGAAATACATTTGTCAAGTAATATTTCACTCAAAAGTGAATAGCTGTCATTCTGGTAATACTAATGTAGCTGTATCCAACTAGCTTTTTACCTTTAGAAGCAATCCATTTTATTGGTATGAAAATGTTTTTCCTCCTAAGTTAAACAGTTTGGTTGTTGTGGTTGAAAAGCTGTTTGTTTTATTTTGATTACATTTCTAACACTTAATTTAGCTGCTTCATTTAGTTAGAAATTTAAAAACAGCAGATATTTCTGTTTCTTCTTGTTGTGGTGCTGTCTCATACACACACATGAATAACTAAATTCCATTTAGGTGTACAGAGATTGACCAACACAACATCATAGCTTCATCATGCCATTCGCTAACTCGTAATTGCACAGAGCACCTGGGCAACAAAGATAATACTAGCAGTCAGAAATCCTTCCCTGTGTACATCACATTTTTCTTTCTGTCCATAACAGAAGCAGCGTGTATACTTTGGAATGCAGTTTATATAACACTGACTGCATAAAATTGCTTTATGTCTGCTTGCCAGTATTTGTTATACTTTAGTGGAGACATTTTACCAGGTAGGTTGTATATACAAGATGAGTCAATAGAAGTGGAAGAATGTATTTTTGTATTATGCAGGTCATTTCATTGTATTGTTGACCCATAGTTACAATTACTCATAAGTAAACTTTTCTTTTGAAATTATTTAAAATTTATATTGGCATGACCAAGTATGTATATATTGTAAATATCAAGTAATCCACAGATGCTTATTTTGCAGACAGTTGAAACTTATTGCTCTGAATGTAAATACCTGCAAACTGTGCTACCTTTGTCTAAATTGCATTATAATGACAATTTATTCACTTGCTGCACCTGATTGTATGAATTTATATATGTATTTTACCTTTGCATTATATAACCTTTTGTAATCGTGTTGCTTATTGGAGCTTTTCTCCCCTGGCCTCCACTGAAAATGGCCCAGTGGGCTTCCCCAGTAATCAAACTGAAATAAAATAAAATAAATTGGAAAAATACCATCACATTTTATGATGGAATTCATTCTCACTTTTGAGGAAACATTTGTTTATTAATATGAGTATGAACATATCCATTTTATGTTAAGAGTTGTCAAAGAAGATATTTATAAACTATTTTTAGGAGAATGAAGCTACCCGATTTAAATCTGCCCGCTCATTGTAAATACAAAACAATGAGGGAGGAACTTGAAAACAGGAAATTACCATTTCATGAAATCAGCATTTGTGTATCCAAAGCAATTTCTGGACTACAGGCGTTAATTTTGACAGATTATCAAACTAGTAAAACAAAAAAAAAGCAGCACAGGAGTGTGTAGAATCCCAGGACACAAACTTTAATGAAAATAAGCGCTTTCATCAGGTGCAAGAACTAAACTTATTCAGATAAAAAAACAAAGTTATTTGTCCTACTAATACATCATGGTCCAACAGCCAATGAATCTAAAACAATGATAAAAAATGCAATTTGCAACATGCACCCCTAATAGTAACCCTTTGTTTACCAAAGTCTTTAAGCATGTAAAAATGTTTTTTTTTAAAAACATAGACTGTGGTGGTGGTGTTGCGGTAGTGTTGTCGCCTCACAGTAAGACGTTGTCCTGTTCGATTCTAAGCTAGAGCGTCTTCTGTGTGGAGACATGTGTGAATGGGTGTACCTACGTTGAAGGTTGTGCGTCAGGGCCGGCAACTTGGCACACAAAAATCTACTGCCAATCATTAGCGGACCGGAGTTCCGCTGTGGCGACCCCTAACCGGGAAAAGCCGAAAGACGCAAACAATATAGAACAAATGTATGAAAAACTGTTTATATGCTTACCAGTATATAAACAAATAAAAACTATTCATGCTTGTTGACAGACATGAGTTTAAAAACTGTACTTATTATCTTTCAAACTGTTTTAATTTTAAAGTACTGGAGATGGAAATACTGTCATTGAGCCCAGGGGAAAACATGCATTCAAATAAATTTGCCACCAACTTTCTTTTTGTTTCAAGTATAGTTTCCAAGGGCCATTATAGGAAATGTTTTGAACTTGATGCAGTACCACAAATTTAAAATGATGTTCAGGGTACTTAGGATGCCGATGTAAGGCATTAGTCTCCTTCTTGTTGGCTATATCATATTGATCATATATTCTCTGAGAAAGTTTACATTCGGTTTTGCCTGCATAAAAGGCAGGATGTTGCAAGCACAAAGCAGTATGTACCACTGACTGGGAATAGCAGAAATATTTTCCTTTTATATCAATATTTCTTCCCTTTATACTAACACTTGTACCAATAAAAATGTGTTTGCACTGACTACACATTCCACATGGAACCATCCTCCCAGTATTAGTACTGTTCTTAACCACTTGTTTCTCCATAATGCTTTTTAAATTAGGCGCGCGCCTGTACACAAAATTAGGATGTAACCCAAGTGTGTCCTGGATATCCTGGTCACCCGTAATAATTTTCCAATCTTTATTCAAAATATCAGTAATAATGAAACTGTTACTGTAATATGTGGCAACAAAAGGGCAAAAAATTTTTTCTTTGCCCTGAGTTATATTCAAGGTACCAGATCCCGTCTGAGGCACAATATCCTGATTACAATTCATCAAAGATGCCATACTTGCTTCTTCCTGATATAAGGAAAAATCCTGCAAGAGAGGCTTATATTCACAATTATTATGCTTGTTAACCACCTCATTATGAATTTTGGTCAATAACCATGGTGGGAAGCCTTGATTGGAAAACATTTTGAGTATATATGGACATTCTTGAAGAAAATCATCATGGTCTGTGACCATACGAGTCACCCAAACTAGTTGCCCTTTTACCGCTCCCCTCAACATGAAAAGGGTGACTATGGGTGTAATGGAGATAACTGTTGGCATGGGTAGGTTTTCTATAAATAGAAGATCTTAGTGCATAATTGTCTGGGGACTTGCTAATTATAACATCCAAGTAAGCTATTTTATCCAGACCAATGGTATGTGTAAACTTCAGAAACGGGTGGTCTGATTAATATACTCAATAAAATGTGGAATTTCATCTAACGGTCTTACATATGCAATAAACAGATCATCCAGATATCTCGTATACATCTTAATATAGTTGTGAAATTCAGAAGGAAACAAATAACACCTCTCCCACCAAACCATGACAAAAAAGTCCCTATAATGGCCCTTGGAAACTATACTTGGAACAAAAAGAAATTTGGTGGCAAATTTATTTGAATGCATGTTTTCCCCCTGGGCTCAATGACACCATTTCCATCTCCAGTACTTTAAAATTAAAACAGTTTGAAATGTAATAAGCACAGTTTTTTAACTTATGTCTGTCAACAAGCATGAATGTTTTTTTGTTTGTTTATATATTGGTCTTGTGTCTTTTGGCTTTTCCCGGTTAGGGGTCGCCACAGCGGAACTCCGGTCTGCTAATGAATGGCAGTGAATTTTTACAGTGTTGAGTTGCCAGCCCGGCGCCCACCCTTCAAGGAAGACACACCCACACATGCAAGCACCTACCTGCATGTCTTTAAATTCATTTGATCGTGGGGAGGACATGCAGACTCCGCACAGAAGGCACTCCAGCTGAGAATGGAACCGGATTGCCTCTTGCTGTGAGGTGACAACGCTAACAGCTGCACCACCATGGCTTGTGTTTGTTTATATATTGGTTAGTATATAAATAGTTTTTCATACATTTGTTATATAAGTTTTTTAAAAAACATTTTTTTACATGCTTAAAGACTTTGGTAAACAAAGGGTTACTGTTAGCGTTGCAGGTTGCAATTTGCATTTCTTATCATTGTTTTAGGTTCATTGGCTGTTGGAGCATGATGTATTTCAAATGTGGTACAAGTAGGACAGAACTTTTTTTCATCATCTAAAGAAGTTTGGTTCTTGTATCTGACAAAAGCACTTATTTTCATTAAAGTTTGTGTCCTGGGAGTCTACACACTCCTGTGATGCTTTTTTTGTTTTACTAGATTTGGTTGATTATTTTTGTGGTTCCAGATTATTAAGCCAGCAGTCCAACTGACAGCAAATTACAGATATTTAAAAAACAATCTTGGTGGCACTGTTCACCCAGCAGTGGTGATGACAACTTTTCTACTTATATTCTACTCCGGGAGATGGCAAGTGAATAAATTTGTTTGACAGAATAAGTTTAGGAGGTTAGGTTTACATATATAATGGAGATATCAGGTGACTTGTCAACCTAAGCAGTGTTTGCTCATATATAAGTAAGCCAAGAGAGAGACATGGTAATCACCCATTTAGAAAGCCTGTTGAGATGAGATCTACAAAAGGTAAGAGAAGAATTGCAGGATGGAATGCAAGACTTGAGCAGTAGTGTCAGGTTGCTGGAAGAACAAGTAAAGATGCAAGAGTGTACCATAAGTAAGTTATATTCCATTATTGAGATGTTGGCTTCATTTAGAGGATTCCAAAAATAGAAGCAGATGAGGGAATGGAAGAATTGTGGTAGTTTGAGAAGGTGTAGAAGTCAGGTCCCTATATACTTTACTGGGATCTAGATTAAATAAATCTTGGTGGAACCATTCTTTGGCAAGTGGACAGGTCCCACTGCATTTGCAGAGAAGCAGCAAGGCCAGATCCAGTTTAATTAAAAGTAATATGGCAGGATCAGACAATCTAAACAAAAGCATTGTATGAAGCTTTGTACGTGTCTAAGAAGGTGATACAATGCAAGGAATATTGGTGGATTATGGAGCCCAGTAGTCTGTGAGATGATGAGATAAAACAGCACTGAATGGAACATGGTCCTGTAGTTGAAGAAGGAGGCAGTGATGGGCAGGACATGCCACTGTTGTCTTGAGATAGCACTTTGCTAATGCAGGAGAAATGGATGGATTGTGTGCATCTCAAAGATTCAGCATCAATACAAACAGAGGGGGTATTTCAGTGCGGGCAAGAAGTTAGTTTAATACCTGGCAGGGGGCTTACAGAATATAGAAGGTAAAATTAATATCTTCCAGGTGGTGTACACATAGTAGAAGGCAAATAGGCACATTTGAGTTTTATTTAGAGTTACTTGAATCAACAATGGTCTACATTGCAGCTATGTATTTAGATGTGAGAGAAGCTTGTAATTAAAAATGGCAGAAGCTAGATTGTACTTGGTGCAGTACAGAATGCAGTGTGTAGCCTGGAGGTGAAGGTGCATGAAGATTCAGTCATTAGCTACCTAGCTATGCTGGTTGAAAATCTCAACAGCAGAAGCTGAAGTAATGGTATTGTGTCTGTAAGGAATAAATCACTAAGCTAGGGGTATAGCCACACTTTACTTTCAGGGACTTGAATATATAGAGTTTGTTGTTTTCAGTAGAGTGAGCTGGGGGAAATATGTAAGAGGGTTGGTTATGAATCAAGTAAGACAAGGATGAAGTAAGGCAGGATTGAAGTGGCAACATTTTCATGGAATGAATGAATGAATGAGAATTTGCAAGATATATAATTCACACTGTCCATTACAGAATCATGGTTGATGATGGGTTGCACCTTCCACTCCTGTGTGGAGGAGCATAGGCAGACATTATAGCACTACTGAAAGGCATGTTGAGCCTAGCTCTTGCCAGAAGCAGGGAGGCTGGAGAAAGAGAGAGAGATTAAAAGGATTATGGGTAGGAACATGGAATGCGGGGATAATGAATAATCTGATTAAGAGTCAGAGGGTGCTGTGGAAAGTAGTGTAGGAGTCAGTGCTTGTGGTGATGTTGACAGTGATAAAGATAAGAAAAAAAGTGGGACAATTGGAAAGGTAAGGATATATGTTGTTTGGAGTTAGCTTTGCACTAAAGAGAGGACAGGGGATTTTAATGAGGGAGACAGAAAAGTGAGAAAAGAGAAGTAGGAGTTGGATGAGAGAAGACAACAGGTGATGAAAAATGGTAATGGGGAGCTATTGGAGTGGTTATAGCAAATTATTATGGAGCCAGTGAGGATAGGCAGTACGTGCTGTAGGCTTGTATGTACACAATTATTGAGATTGAGGCTGGTGGGGGGAGTAGACTGACTGGGGTGTTATTTTAATAAAATACTCTGGAGCCTGAGATAGGATGCTTGGAAGGACAATTTCATTGAGGGGGTTTGTCAGAAAGTAATCACAGAAGGACTGGAGGTAATGAATATATAGACATTTAAAAGATGGACTGAGAAAGGGTATACATTTTCATGAAATGAGATGAAGCAGATTGGCAGACTTAATAAAATTTTAATGGATAAGGAGATAGCAGGGGAGATTATTTTTTTTTCAGAAATGCTGAGGTGGCCTTTGTCAGACCATCTGAATAAGAGACTGGAAGCTAGAGGAGTTGAGAATTGATGCTGAGGTGACCAAGAGGTGGCCTGTGGATGGATAAGTTGGGTGGAACATTAAAATCCATAAAAGGAAGGCATTGGCAGTAGGTTAGGATAAATGGTAGCAATGGAAAAGAGACTACTGGTGAAGGAACTGTAGTAGGGATCCCAGGGATTTATGAACAATTGTGTCAGGAAAGTAAGGGGAAGGAAGTGGAGGGGTGTAGGGAGTGTCAGGGTCCAGTGGTGGTAATGAGGGATAATAGGATATTTATTTGTGGAGTAGGAGTGGGAATGGTAGTTGAGACTGTTATTCATCTGAAGGGAAGGAAAGTTGGGGCCAGATTGGGATTGTATAGATTTCTACATGATGGTAGGAATACAACTTTAGCAGTGTTTAGCAGGCTTATTTAATGAAGTTATGGAAAGGGGGACATTATGGCATCAATGGATGAATGCACTGTAAAGGTATTAGAGGGGAATAAAGGTATGATAGTTCCTGCAAACTTAGGCTAATATAATTATGTAATGTAGCTAAACGCTTTGCAAGCCAGATTGGAAAACATCATGCTGCAGATTATAGGAGAATCAGGTTTTATGAAAGAGAATGGAGTGGCCTTTATAGTACCATTTCATTGTAAAGATTCATTTGTTATGGTGAAAAGGGAATTGATTGTTTAGCCATTCTTTTCCTCACCTAGAAATGTTTTTAAAATGTTACAGGCTGGAGGGCAAGAGACTGGTAGGTATAATGAGAATGAATATCTAGAAAACATTTGACAGTGTAAGTTGAAATTATAAATTTAGAGTTTTAGAACCGGTGGTGGCCCAAGAAAGATGTTGTACAGTAATCTCAGCACTACATAATCACCCATAGACACAACTTTTGGTAACCGGAGAGAGGTTAAGGAAAATAAGACTCGGACAGGGTATGAGACAGGATTGCCCATTATCTGTAGGGTTTGTGTCTGGTGGTAAATTAGGACTTAACCTAAAGGAATGGGGAGAAGCTGACGTCATTTATTTGTTGACGATTGTATAATAATACTAGAAGATCTGAAGCCCCAGTTGGCTAACACACTTGATTTATACAGAGTGTTCAGGAAAGAATCAAGACTGACTGAATGAATACTGTGGGAACTGGCAGTGGGATAAGAAAGGGTTACCGTGGGCAAAAGAAGGTGAGAAGTACTTGGAAATTTGAGTGTTTAAAAAATACAGGAGACTATAGAGGACTCAAAGGAGCTAAGTTATGAGCTAGGAGATTTCAGTTAGGATATTTTTACTGAAGGGTAGGGTGGAAGTTGTAAGGTTTTTGTTGCTAGCCTTGGTGATGTACACGGTTAGGCTTATTAATATTTCTGCACAAAATATGGTGGCAGTAGGGATTTATAAAGTTTGAGATAGATTTGTTTGGAAGGGAGAGGTAGAATTGCTAAAACATGGCTAAGGGCAGGAAATTTTGGGTTGGCAGGGGTAATCATGATTTCATTTAATACATTACAGCAGTTAATATAATGCAAGGAATTAGAGTGACTGTACATGTTAATTTGAAGTGAGTGAGGTGGGAAGGAAGGAAGTGTAGACAGATTTATGGAAGGCTTGTGTTCTCATAGACAAGGACATCAGTAAAAAGGATGGGGCCCTGCATGAGTAGTTGAGATGAATGGAATAGAGGTAGATAGATGTTGAGAAATTTATGAAGGGACAAAGCTGTTAGATAGGTCAGAGGTTTTTGGAAAGATGGGAAAGCACATAGTTGAGAATAGGGGACATAAAAAGCAGCAGAATGAAGAGTAATTAAACCAAGCAGCATCAACAGAGAAATGTCAGGTTGATAGCAATGAGTGAGTGACTGGTACATAAAGGGTAGTTGCAGGAGTTAGAAATGTGAGAGAAGAAAGGATGAAGGGCAAGAGTAGAAAGAAGGAGAGAAGGAGGACTATGAGAAGAAGTTGGAAAGGGGTAGTTAAGGGTCAGATAATGATTCATATATATACATTGTTAGGGAGGAGAATGGCAAATGAGACAAGGAGTATGTTGAGAGAACTTTGGAGTACCGAAAATGATATTTGGTGAGGGAGGAGGTGTAGGTGAAGTTTGGGAAGTAAAGGGGATAGGTAGAATAAGTCAAGTAGCAGATGTGCATTGGAGATTGCTCCATCAGTAGTGTAAGACATCATTGAAACTAAAGAAAGGAGGCTGGTGACTGAAGGTCAGATGGTGGTGGTGTGAACTTCAGAAGGTGGATCAGCATCATATGTGGTGATATTGCCTTGAAGTTGGTGATAATAGGAAAGCAGTTGGTAAAAATGGAGAGGGATATATGACAAATCGGTGAATGAGAATTGTCTTTTCAGAATGTTTTGGGTTTTACTGTTGAGAGAGTAAAGAATTAAAGTGCAGCAGGCTTCAGTCTTGGCTCTGCATACCTGCTGACACCAAATGTCTGTAATTGGTATACAGTGATTCACATTCAACTCCTGTATCATTTTATAGTTTCCATAGTCCAGTATGTTTTTTGCAAATCCTGATAGGATAGACAGTCACTGCCATCTAAACCAAATGCTTCTTGGAAGTTGACAACTTACCCTTGCTCTAAAAATCTGGCATCCCCTGGAGGGACTCGCATTGGACTGTTTCCTAAAATGTGCCTCAGCATTTATCATCCTCATCACATTCACCTGTAAAGAAAATGGTGACTTCACTCTAATTTTCTCTATAGGATTTTGTGCATGTGTCTTTTAACTGCAAATATTTTGCTTAGCAACAGTTGCTCAGTACTTCATTTAGACTTAAGCTGAGCTACAAAAAGGATTAGTAGTACAATCTGATCCTACTTTTATCACCATCCCTTAACCAATGTTTTTCTTAGAAGTTGTTTCTTCATATAATTCTAACCTGAAACATACATAGTGTGGGCCCTTAAAGTGAAAATATGGAGGCATGTGGCTAGCAGGTATGAAGAATAATTTCAACAAATTAATCTCCCCTTCGTATATATATTTTTCCCATTTAATCTGGTTTGTTTAGGGTAAGAGGTCTCCATATAACACATGCAGTATGTTTCCATTTTTGAGAGAGAGTAATTTGCTGGGTATAGCGTCATTTTAATGAGTAGATATGAAATGTTAGGTATTAGAATTAATGCTGCAGTTTATCACTTCTGATCCATATTTGACCACATTTACTTTCATTAATTAATATCGGTTTTCTGCTTTGCACATTACTGTCCTCTTTTTGCATGCTTTGGAAATGCTGTGAGATCTGTTTCCCCCAAATATTCTTTGTGCAGAGTAGTCAATTGACATTGCATAACACACTTCATCTCCTAAGAAGGAACATAACCCCATAGAGATGGCTTTAAACTTATAAACATGTCTGGTAATTGTATACCTTATGGAAATCCCCCATATTGCTTACCATTTCCAAAATATCTGATTCGATTTAAGGTGAGCAAAGCATCATATGCAAAGAAATTTATGGGTGAGAAAGCTTTGGCCTTTATGTAAATGAACAACAAATTTTCGGTGTACCACCATGACCAAAAGACAAAGCACTTAAAATGGTTCTTTGATAAAACACTAGCAATATAAACTCAAATACTTTAAAATATAAGAGAGCATGTCCACCCGATAAGCGCTTTTGGCATGTAGCCTTCATCTGACCAGAACTTCTTGCAGCTCTGTATTCTGAATAAAACAAAAGTTAGCCAATGAGTAATCATTTTCTGGTCAACTCCTTCCAGCCATCCAGTCAGATAAACACCAATCACAAACTACAAGGAATACCAGCCTCCATGTTTTTAACCAATAGTCAACTTCCTATTTTTAAGAATAGGCTTAGGTGGAAAAATAGTATTCAGGCCAGGGTGGCGATCAGTTCTTAGATTAACTATCCAACCTATCTCACAGATTTCAATGCGATTAGTTATATTCCCTCCTCTGTTATTTGGAGGAATACATTCAACAGCTTTAAAAACAAACGTGTGGAGTTTACGGAAATATGGTTTGCAAGAATATTCTTAGGGTCTTTATTTTTAATGTCTCTTAAGTGACGTAAGACCCTATCTTTCAGCCACTGATGTAAAGCCTGTGCGTCTATTGATAGGATGGATAAACATGTTGTTATTATCTCTAGCAAACGATACAGTTTTAAGGTGTATGCTAATTGTAACAGCTGGCACTTAGTCTATCTTGCTTCCTGCTATCACTGTAATGCTTTTTATTTTGGAAAAAATGATCAGTGGCTGAAAGATAGGCCTATCCTTAAAAATAGGCAGTTGACTATTGGTTAAAACTTGGAGGCTGGTACTTCTTGAAGTTTGTGATTGGTGTTTATCTGATTGGATGACTGGAAGGCGTTGACCAGAAAATGATTACTCATTGGCTAACTTTTGTTTTATTCAGAATAGAGAGCTGTAGGAAGTTACGATCTGATGAAGGCTATATGCCAAAAGCGCTTATTGGGTGGACAAGCTCTCGTTTGTTGTGAAGTTTGTGTGTCTATATTTTAAAGTTTTTGAGTTTATATTTCTAGTGTTTTATTAGGGCGGCCACGGTGCTGCAGAGGTTAGCGTTGTCACCTCACAACAAGAGGTTCTCTGGTTTGATTCTGGGCTGGGGTGCCTTCTGTGCAGAGTCTGCATGTCCTCCCTGTGGTCGCGTGGATTTCCTCCGGGTGCTCCGGTTTCCTCCCACATCCCAAAGACATGCTGTAGGTGGATTGGACACTCTAAATTGGCCCTAGGCATGAGTGCGTGCGTGTGTGTGCCTTCCGTGGAAGGTTGGGCACCGGGCTGGCAACTCGACACTGTAAAACTCAACTGCCAATCATGAGCTGACATGTGATCCGCTGTGGCGACCCCTGACCGGGAAAAAGCCAATAGAAGAAGAAGATTTCTAGTGTTTTATTAAAGAACCATTTTAAGTGCTTTGTCTTTTGGCCGTGGTGATGCACTGAAGATTGATTTGTTTGCTGCTTTTTTCACTCTGATACCTTTGGCAGTTTCCAAGTGCCTTTTTACCCTGGCTTTGGCCTTTATGCAGACATTTTATGTACCTTACCCCACTTTTATACGATCTTTGTGACAGGTTGTCCAGTGGCAAACATGATTGCATTTGGTAAGCTGGGAAGCACTATCTAGTTGATCATGTATGTTGAAAGAATTTAGAATGTTTCTTCACGTTGGTTAACATACGTAGCAGTGTATGGATTTTGCCCCTTGATTGTCTACCCATCATTAAAACAGACTGAATGAGCCTCCAAGTTCTACATCTTGAATAGCATGCCAAGTACTATACAGACTCTTATGGTTCTTTTTTGGCCTATCATTTATTTTTGTTGATTTTTCCTATAGTGGGTTTAGGCCAGGCTCAGGGGGTGGATGCCTCCCTGTTCTAGAAGGAAGCAGTAGTTCACAAAAATCACAAACATTGATGGGCAAAAAAAGAGAGGTATTAGAAACCAGAAAGACTTGGAGAAATAAAAAAAAATTACTCTGGGGTCAGAATGGAGAGATGACAAAATCAGCAAGCAAAGGAGAGTAGTAGTCATACTTAATTCTTGGTGAGTACCTTCACAAGGTGGACCCTCTTTTTACAAAATCTCACCAAAACAACACGGGTATCTAGACTGTATTTTATATAGCATATAACATGGACAGAAGTAGGTTAAAAAAAAAAAAAAAAAAAAAGCTGGGTGCACACTTCCCAGGATAAAAAAGTGCCCAATGCTGGTAGACACACAGGTGCCAGGACTGGAAAAAAAATGAGAGCATGCAATCTTCAAGGCACGGAAACGTTCCTACAGTGGAGTTAGGCCAAGCTCAGGTGGAGGATGGCCTCATAGAAGGAAGCAGTAGGACCAGGAGACATCTGAAGAAGAAATATGAAGATGGGAAAGAAAAAGAAGTTTAACATGGTGCAGTATTTATGCAACGGAGAAAGCACACCTCATCAGTACAAAAAGGGCAACACCAAAGATATTTGAAGAGAAATATAGACAAAGGTATCAGCATCAGGATATGGAAAATTTTACAATACAAAAATAAAATAAGAAAACAAAGGGGGGAAGTAGAAAATAGGAATAGTAATGGAGAAGTTAAAGGCATAGAAACTGAAGTTATGGATTACATGTGAAGCAAAGGATTTAGTGTAGAAAATCTGACCTTGATAACACCACAGCATGATAGAATAACAAATCCCCAAAATAACGAGAAAGGAGAAACCAGCAGAGCATGAAACGTGATCAGTTGCCATATGAAGATATTTTGGAGCCTTCCATTAGGAACCTGTACAGAAGTTCAGTTGGAGTTTCACAACAAGGGAAGGAACAGCAAACTGTGGCAACAGAGAGTTCCCATGTATGAAAGAGCAAAGGATGGCACAGGATGAAGCAGAAGAGAATATGGAACAGGAAGATGTTCTGGAACATTCTGTAGAATGCCCACAGGAAATGGTGAACAAAGAATGTGCCCTCAGTTTAGAAGAAAATGATTTAGGGGAAGAGTTGCTTGATTTAATGCAGATATGTAGACATATTAAGATCAATGAAATAAGTAGATCACAGAAAGTCAGTGAGACCCAAAATGTTAGAAGTCTGATAAAACAAGTAAACATAGTAATCAAGACTATTAATAGAAATTCATGTGATAGAAGTAAATAGGATATATTACAGTGCAGCTAAATTAATAACAGATGAAGTTAGACCACAAAAACACAGAGCAATAAGGGAAATGATGGGGGGAAATAAATTACCATTATGGAAGTATTGAATAGAGAAAACTATAAAGCAATTAAGACAAGAGGTGTCACTGTTAGAAGAGTACAGATGAGGGAACAGATCAACATAAATACTCAGAAAGATAGATGTGATAAAAGCAGTGTGCAGTATCAGAACAGATCAGGATCTAGTGTACACTATTGCAAGTAATAAACTAAAGATATCAGCACAGGTAGAAAAAACTTAGAAGATATGCAGATAAATATAAATGTGCAAAATAAGCAATTTATTGATGATCCAAAAAAGCTTTATAGAAAATTGGGACTTTGGGAAACAAGACAAAAGAAATTGAAACACCAACAGAAAAAGAAGAAACAGGCACATTTTGGAGAAATATCTATGAAGATCCTGTGGTGCAAACAAAGGTGCTAAATGGATAGAATAATAAAAGCATCAAATTCACAGGACATTAAATGGGATGAAGTAATGGCCAGAGAAATCAAAACAAAATTAAGAAAAAGCTCCTAACTAGAAAACCCCAAGCCCAGATGCAATACCTAACTTCTGGCTAAAAGTATTAACATCTTTACATGAAGATTTTGCTATGAGTAACAACTATTTATATGTGCACCCCAAAACAGACAGCACCCTGGTTAAGAACAGGAAAAATGATATTCTTCCTTAGGAGCAAACCTGCAAGTTACCCTAAAAACTATAGACCAATAACCTGCTTTCCAACAGTGTATAACTGTACACTGCAGTTAATGCAGACAGAGTTTATAGTCATTCAAAAAAAACTCAGTCATGACAAGAGAACAAAAGGTAACAAAAGAAAGTCATATGGGGAACATAGGATAGTTTTTTGTTAAATAAAGTCATAATGGAAAATTGTAAAATGGGGAGGAATCTAAGTATGACATGGCTAGACTGCAAAAAAGCATTTGACAGCATCCACATTCATGGATAAAAGAGTGCATAAAAATGTATAAGATACACCCTACACTGATCGATTACATTACAGCGACCATAAAACAGTGACAAACCACTTTGCATTTAAGCCATGATAAAGGACTTTATCCAAGGTTAAAAATTCAAAGAGGGATATTCCAGGGTGATGTCACTGCTGCTCTTTTCTCTTTCCCTTAACTCATTAAGATGTTTACTTAACAGATTAGTCATGGCTACAGTATGGCTCCCAGAAAGCAACATAGTGTAAAGACTTTGCTTCTTCTTTTTGTGGATGATTTAAACGATATAGTTCATCAGATGAGGAAGTGAAAGCAGAATTTTGCAAGTGATCAAAACTTTCTCTGATTATGTAAAAAATGTCATTTGGTCTTGATAAATGTGCCAAAGCAACCTTTAAAACTGGAAAGCTGCAGCACCAAGAAAATATCAGTCTGGGACAGGAATGTGATTTAAAAGAACTTGAGGGAGTGTATAAATATTTGGGAATTGATAAAGGATCATCAGTAAAACATGAACAAATATGAATAAACCTTAGGATTATTGTAGAAGACTAAATACGTTTGTCTTTTGATTATCACTCTGATTTATTTAGATGTTTGAACGTCAAACAGTGTTGTCTGGCTGACTAAATGTATGTTTTTTTTTAGAGAGGATTCTGAATGTATGTTATGCCAGAGTCATCTGGCCTAGATGTGATGTCATTGTAAGCCACAGCTGGGAGAATAGAATCTTCACGCAGCTGTTTACTTTTCAAAGTCTGATATGAGAGAGAGAAATTCTCATAGCAGCTTCCAATTATTTTTATAAAATCTGCTATAAAAGCAGGCACAGAGTCAGTTAAGTTTTTTTCAGAGATGTTCAGCAGTAGTAGTCCAGTTGTTTCCAGAGTAGTTCCAGTTGCTGAGGACAGAAAACAGCCTGGAGTGTGGACATAATTCCTCATCTTGCCTTGCAAAAGTAAGAGTATAATCTTGCCTTGCTGAATTAATTAGATTAGATAGGGACAGTAACTCTTTTGATAGTCAGAAAACTACAACTAGTTAGTTAGAGGTTTTTCTAAAATCAGTGTCAGTTATGTCGTACAGTATTATTTTCATATTTCCTGTGGTGAAACTCTGTTGTTTATTGGAATCAGTATTCAGTATTTACATGTTTTAAATCAGTATTCAGTATTTATGTTTTAAATCCTTTTATTTATTATTAAATGTTTTACTACATCTCATTGTAGCCAGTTATTTAGTGAATATTTTTAATAACTTGAGAATGTTTATGCCTATTGTGATAACACCAAAGTCACTCCGAAAAGCCTTACTGCTTGGGTTGCATGCTACCATTTATATCATTATTTTACCCAGTTTAATTGAACACACCTTTTGAAGGGTATTTGACTGGTGGCAGTCATTAACGTGTAATTTCGACAAAGAAACACAGCAGGTAAATCTGTGTCAGTCTTTCCCATGAGTGTGTGAATATCAGACATTTAAGAGTGATTGTGTCAGATACCTAGAACTGGGAACACACTGTTCTGCAGTGGTTAGTGTGTTGTCTCATTTGGGGACCTGGCATGAAGGATATAATCCAGTCCCAGGTTTTGGAACCTGTTCCTGGTGTACTGTTAGGGGAAATTGTATATTTTCTACCCCTGCTTTTAGTGATACACCCTTAGTGCAGACAGTCGTGAGAATGAGATTCCTTAGTTACTGTCCTGGAGTAAAGAGGGCACATCATGCATATGTTGTTACAGAAGAAAATAATCTTCTGTAAGGGCAGATTGTGTGTCTGTGTGTGTATTTATGTATGTATGTATATATATATATATATATATATATATATATATATATATATATATATATATATATATATATATATACATATAAACATTTGTGATTGGGAAGTGAATATTCAATTTTGTGATAAATAGTGAGGATAAAAACTATCTGTCCAGAAAACATACACCATTGTTATAGATAATTTGTACATTCAGAAGATAATTTTCAAGGCAGTGACTCATTTCAACACAGAGATTCAATAGACACCTCTGCCAAAAGGAATGAATTAATGAAAGTGATGGCACACAGCAAATCATTCCATCATGGCCTATGATGTAAACTGAGTGTTCTCCCTAAGAAAGGTGTTAGAAAGGGATTGAGAATCATCTCTAAGCAGTATGCCAGAATAGAACTTAATATAGCAAAAAGTGAGTGACCTAAGGAAAAAGGGATTCAATAGGAAACAAAGCCATAAGGAGTGAATTAATGTTAAGTGATGACACATGGGAAATAATCCCATCCGATTTATCACTGCCTGAGATCTAAATGAAGAGCTCATCCAAACAAGGCTGTCAAGGGATTTGGACTTGTTACTGTGTCAGAACTGAATTTGTTATAAAAACTGAATGACCTGAGCAAAAATCTTAAGCAACAACTAACTTGGCTGAACAAGGGGATGGTGGGGGGCAGGATAGATACTGGTTGTTGAAGTGGCTGTGCAGAGACCAGTAGAGATCTGTATAACCAGGTGCATATGTATGTGCATGTGCATGCTAATTAAATACCAAAAGTAAGTCCCAAATCCAGCAGCTGGCAGGGCAAAGATGATCACAGTGGTGTAATCCAAGGCACAATCCAACATACAGTCACAGAGACCAGTTGAACACCAGAAACACTTTATTCTGCTATAACAGCAAGTGCTTTCATCTCTGTCAGTTCAGAGACTTTATCAAGATAAAAGACAGCACAGGAGGCACACAATATATACACCCAACCCCAATTAACACCTCATGCAAAAAAAGTAAACCAATTAGTCCTGCAAAAGCCCTATACCCCATCTAAAAATATTGTTATTTTAAAAGTTTTTACATCATCCCTGCAAAGTATGCAATAAGAAAACATCCATCAGTCAGCCCTCCTAATTAATGTAAGTCCGATGGTATATAATAATAATGACCCACACAAAAATAAATATTAATTAAAATGTAGCGAAGGAGTATCAGTTACTAAACATGTAATAAAATGCATTTAAACATCCAAAAAGAAATAAAAATATAAGTAAAAGATCACAGGGAGTCAGATAAGGCAGTCATCTTTCCAGAGCCCTCAACTTTAAAAAACAAGCTAAAGACAACATCTCATTCAAGCCTGGCAAGCAAGTTGCATTCAGTCTCAACTGCCATAATGCCTCCAATTTTTTCCAATTGCAAGGGCCATGGACCCCCCCCCCCCGATCCCTCCTTAGCTTATCAATACTGACAAACCTAAGAGAGTGACTGTCATGATCACTGCAGTACTAGTGATCCACCCACTGTTGCTGTTTGTTGAAGCAAGACTTCATCACCGAAATCATGCTACCTATATAGCCTTATATTCTTTTAACCACTCTAGTACATTTTTTCATTATTTTAAGATTGAGGTATATGTTTGTAATTTACCAAGTTTAAACATGATATAGCCGCAGATTACTTCTTGCATTCCTGTGCTGTATAGCAAAATACATCACTAAATAAAGGTAGTATTCAGTAGTGCTGAATATCTTTCCATTAGGCATTAACAAAATAGGATGCAGTTTGTTGCATTTAGTGGTGGGATTCTGTGTTTAAAGTTAAAGGCTTATTTACTTGTCTCAACAATTGTACTTGCTTGTTGATGCTTTCTGAAGCATCCTCTGTTTCCCCCCTCTCTAGAAACCAGAAATTCATAATGTCAAAAAATTGTGACTTTTTTTTTGTTGGTGTATGCTGCAGTGAGACATAGCATTTGCATCTTCATTTGTGATGGAATTTTAATTTGTTATATTTTTAACTCCTTTAGTTCTTAAATTTCCTGATATGTATATTCTGCATGACCACTAAAAAATGTGTCCCCTTTTCTGCAGGAATTTTATGGACTTCCATCCGATGCATGAGGTGATATGTTGTTTGCACGGATAATATAGTGGATTTTAAACTGAGCAGTAAGGAGTCAACATGACAATAAAATATTTGAATGGAATATTCAAAGTTTTATTATTTGCAGTATGTATAGCCAGTATCAGAACAAAGCAAAGGTGAAATTCAAATTTAATTATGCATGTGGTCTTTAACGTCAGGAGTGCTGAGGTGAATGCAATGCACTGTGGAGTTTTCAGAAAGTGGTGGCAACTTTAGTGTCTAATCTGTTAAGACTAGACTGGTCCATTATTTCATGCTAGTTGACTACTGCAGAAATTTATATTTGAATCTGGATAAAGCTTATTTTATACAGTCATAGCTGTGTGTACATTTCTTATTTCTTTGACTGTAATTCAAATTAACCGACTGTAGTAAGAGTGCTTTGCTGACTGATGACAGCAGGTTTATTTTTTTTCTTCTGTCTCCCTCCATCATTTTTGCCTACCAAACATCAGCACCCTCCTTCTTGGAGAGTCACTGATTTTTTCCATTACGCTGGGCTCTTCCATCATACATCAGCTTTGGATGAGGATCTTCAGACTCTCCGCAGTTTTATGTAATAAGTTTTTGTTTGAGTGGCATCCCAAGGGCAGGGTGTCATCCAGGCAGCCAAAGATGGTAGATAATTTTTTTGCCTAATCTTTGTTTTTTGGCTCATGGTAGCCTGAAATCTACAAGTTCCAACAATGTCAGCCCATCACAGGCTCCCACACAGTCAACCTAACGTAGCTAATGTGCTTTGCAATTTGGTGGGGACAGGGCCTCATCACTTGATTGCTGAATGCTGGGTTTACTGCTTTTGCTAAGTAACCAGTCACCTGTTGTGCTGGGCTGCCTCTCTGTCCCCAAGATGTGCGATCCAGCATTGACATCTTGCTCCTGCCTTCCATGTTGTGACTAGGCTGCTAAATGAACCTTATCAACCTAGCTCACAATTAAAGCTTTTATCCCTCTGTGCCACTGAGCTATCTAATGATAATGGGGGTTAACCATAAACTCAGAGAGCTACTTCTGAATCTTACTTTGACAGATATAATTTTAAAGTTTTTCAAGGTGTACTATCTAGTCCTTATCAGTAAAATAGATTGACTGTGTATAGCTACCAGCATAGCATATAAGAAATGCAAGGTTTAGTAAGAAAATGAGTGACAGCTTCTGTTTCATCATTTATTGTCGTACCTATTAGCTGACTGATGTGTTGTTTGCTAAGATATCAAGTCATGGAAAAAATGAATATGCCCTGGTGTTACAATACCTCTTAAGTTATCCTTCCATATTAGCGTATGAGGTTTTACCACCTGCCTCTGGCTTTTTTGCACCTACAATGCAGCAGAAGTTATTATGTATTTATACAGTTATTTATTCTTTGTCTGATTGCTTACTTTATCTTGTTTAAAACTGCAGAAGCTATCCCAACACTCAGTGGATACAAGGTGTAGAAACAGTCTCAAGTTAGGGGAATTAGCTCAAATGGTAGAGCGCTCACTTAGCATGTGAGAGGTAGCGGGATCAATGCCGGCATTCCCCAATTTTTAATCCTATGGGCTAGGCTTGTAAAGGCTCCAGGGCCATTAGCCTGTTAGTCTCTCTCTCTCTCTCTCTCTTTCTCGAGACAAAATACACTTATACATGGCATGCACTCCTATGGGCTCTTCGAAGTCACCAGTTCACGTATGGCATGCCTTTAGTTTGAGGGATGAAAGATAACCCCCTGTCAAAAACCCACACAGACAAAGAGAGGCTATGCAGACTTATGTTTATGAAAATAAAGCAGTAACTATTGAAGTAATATTAATGTGGACACTGAATTTGTATGTGTAATGTGCTTGTCTTTGACGGTGCTTTTATTATGTGAGAGGCTTTTTGAAACTGATACCATTGCTATGGGAGTATTGGTAAATAACATAAAAGATGAACACTGACATAATTTGATACAAAAGTTATAGCACTGTGCCATATTGAAAAGTTGTTAGAAAAATTCTGAGGATGACAGGGGGATAATTGTTTCATGGAAGCAATGGTTAACATTAATATGAGAAATGGATAACATATTTGTGAGATATAATCAAAGATATTATTTTTACTCAAAGAAAATTTGTGATACCATTCTGCATACTTCACATTGGGGGATTTTATACATTTCCAAATTGAAGACTAAGAAAAGTTTAAAGTTGGAAAAACTAAACTACAATGATTAAAAGGGTCTATATCATATATTCGAAACTCCAAAATGTCGAACACCATATGTCCAAACTTGGAATTTCGAATATTGAAAACATCGAACGCTCAGAATAGCAAATGTTTTCCCAGGGAAAAAAGTTGCTGTTCCGAGAAACATGCACCCAACACAAGCACACCAAAATAAGTAAACCACACATACATTTAACAAAACCCAACACCACACTAAACCACACATACATACATTACTAACTACCCACTTACCTTAACCCGCACCCTAACGTCCATAACTATCGCACACATACCCTACAAATCTATGCACAAACTAATTAATTCACACACAGTTAACAAAACGCAACCCTACACTACACCATACATACATTACTAACTATCCACTTACCCTAACCCGCACCCTAACCCTAAGGTCCGTAACTCTCGCACCACAGTGGAGAAAATAGCGAAGCCACGAAACGGCCCACCGAAATCTTAACCTAGGTAAGATTTCGATATTCCGGGGCATTGCTATTTTCACCATTCAATATTTTGGGTTCTATGTTTTCACATTCGGCGTTGTACCTCATCGGAATTTTGATATAGGCCCGATTAAAAGCATAAATGTTCATAACAATGAATGTTGTAAGCCTGGATATTTCCAAGATACTGTACTAAATTGTGTATTGGAGTTAATTTATGTTAAGTTTTAGATACAAAATTCTAAAATGTAGCAACTATGCTATAGGAATCCCTTGTTTACAATTGAATTTTACAGTTTCTAAGTATGCAAGTTGGTATTTAAAAAAAGAGCTGTTTGCACATCCAAACGTAGGTGTATTATCAGTTATAATTTTGAAATGTTGGAACAGAAACATGCCACACTTGCTTTACCTTGTGCCATCTAGGAAAAGGTTATGTTGTTCATTGCTTAAGTTGCAAGTTAAGTAAACGTAGACTACGTGACTTTTGTTTTATATTTTTAAGCAGCATATCCAAGAAGATAAAATATAAACAGACTATGAAACAAAGATGTTAACTGTAGTTCTGCAGTATGGAAAGTCATCTATGCCCTCCACAGTACATTACTGCCCTAATTTCACAGTCTCTCAGATGCAGGGAAAGAAGGCATATTTAGTTTTATAATTTGTTACATCAGCAAAATAAGGAAAATCTCATGTTTATTTACAACACTGGGAAGTAATTAGTACCTCACATATGCTTTTCAGTATTTGGAGCCTACACTCACTAGAACGACAAAATTTCATGGCAGAGAGTATCAGATGTATAGATGGGAAATGTGAATCTCAATTCATGTGAAACATTTTTGGCAGTGAGGTTTTCCAGTGTCAATTTCTGTATTCAGAACTGTCAGAAATGTACTTACTGTATAAAAAAATGAAGTTCTAAAGTAAGTTTTATTGTTTACTTAATTACGTACTGATTAAGTGTACATATCCAAAGAACCTATACATCCCTGACTTGGGCCACAAGGCAGGAAAAATAGGTATGTACATCATGCAAAAATTGAGTACATGTTTGCAAATGCAGAAGTTACATCTCAAGCAAAAATATTACATGAAATGTAAATGCAGAGAATACAGGATGTATACTGTAGCTTTTACAACACATGAAATGCAGCAATACTACGGCGAATGGAGGACAGAGAATGTAAATATTATAGAACATGTAAATGCAGAGATGGCAGAAATATTACCAATTACTTTACAAATCACACGGCTGTTATAGGGAGCAATGGTAAGTAACTAATCACAATAGCAGCGATTGATATAACCAAGAAAGAAATGAAGTAATAAACAAGTACTGTGTCATGATGAGAAAGGAGGTTAAGCAATGCCTTAATGACAGTAATTACTTCAGTAATAACTGAGTTAATCAAAGTAATGATAAAGCAGTTAAAATCCAATGTCGTGAGGATAAAGGATGTTAAATAATGCAGTTTAATGCATATAATCCTAATCATGTCATATTTATCAGGTCTCTGCAAGGTGACGACTTATTTGTTTAGTCATTATCCATAAAACAGTGGTATTCAGTTAGTGTTTTTGGGTAGTTAACAAGTTTAGACCTGAATTTATTATATGCCACTTTTTTCCAGAGCTCAGTGGGAAGCCAGTTCTTTGTGTCAAGCAAAATTTGATTGAAGACTTTTTCTTCTTAGGCTAAACCAAAAACAGGACTTACCAGGCTGAGGGCTTCTTGAACTTGAGATATGAGGGGGCAGTAGTGAGCTGTTATGTTTATCTTAATGACTTTGGGGAATACAGTAGTCATAACATATAAGTTTAAATATCAAAAAGGCTGATAGTGTCAGGGTGGCCTTTATATACATCCAGTTGACTTACTTTGGGATCTGACAGTGATGCTGTCTTTGTCCAGATAAGAGGATGACACAGTTAAGGGGAGGGCATATTCAATGACAAGTATGAGGAGACACAACCTTTGGGTTTCTTTTCTTTAAATGACAGAAGATTTAAGAACTATATACTTATTTTCTATAAGTAGATGGGTGATCTGGCTAGTTCAGGGAGCCATTTCAACCATAACCTAGAAGCAGAGGATGAGATCATTTAGTAGTGTTTAAGGTGTTTGAGTTATCTTACCAGTTATAGTTTTGATGTGCTGTTTAAAAGTGAGTGATCAAACCAGACCCCCAGCTACCTATGGAAGGTTTCAGCAATTGGAAAGTTCAGTAGGACAGACATTTAGAAGGCAGTGACGGCCTTGAGACTGATGGGGTAGCAAAGGTCATATACAGAGTTTTAGCTGAGTTCAGAGGGAACTTATAATAAGCTAACCAGCAGCAGAGAGGCTTATTGTCCTTTAGTATTTCCATCTGTATCATGAGATTGTTAGCATACAGTATTACTTCATATTGAGGGAGGTCTCTACGGAAGGTTATTGATCGTGTGAAAAGAATAAGTCTGAATACTGACCCTTGTGGTACATTAATATTTATGCAGCCTACATCAATTCTGTGACACATTATTTCCTTTTGTTTAACCATGGGAGTGCTTATTGTACACTAGAAAGAGATTACTTCTTGATATTTTGATGCTTCTGGTTTTATTAATTATGTTTTACAATGCTTCCACTTCTGTATATTTAAGCTGTTACTGCATTTCTGCCACATATTGTTACTTAGGACCAGGGGGTCTTTGTTCATGTGGACCTCATTTCATTAGTGTGGTTGGTATGTATAAGAAATAAATGGTCTCTGTGCCAACTGAAGGACTTTCAGCCTAATGTCTAAGTTACTTCCTCTCTTAACCATGCCTCTAATCAATAATTTTCTTCAGTTAAGGTGAACTTCCAGTATTCTTATAGTAAGCACATTTGACAAGTGACTGAAGAAGGTATTGATACATAATTGGTAGTTTGCTGAGTTCATATTTATTGTCTTGTTTGCAAACATTAGAGTATTGTACATTTAAGTAACCCCTCTCCACAATGCTCAGGTCCATTTTTGAATGTCTTGATCCTCATTCTGATACACTTTTCTAGTACTAATAGCTGTAGTCTTGCATGGGTGGCTACAGTGCATATATTTTAAGATGCATTTTTCAGTTGTTAACTCCTACTTGAGTAATCTAATAACAGGTTTTTACATCAATGCCATCTTAGAAAAACATTTTTCCTGACATCTCTTCGGTCAGGCATGTGTTTAAAGCTCTGATGTCTAGAGCAAGGAATATTGTGCTTTATGCTATTACATCTGATTGAAAAAAAAATAAAGGTGGGTGAATGTAAACTTGACCAGATGTTCATCATGCATACATCTGCAGTCAGATGGGTTCTCCTGCCGTCAGGCGGGTCCTCGGTCGGCCGAATTCCAAAGTCTAGGTCCAGCGTCGGTTGTCGTCGCTTCTTCCCTGACGTCAGTGCGACAGGGGTATAAAAGAACCAGCCGATGCCATTTTCTCCAGTCTTTCTTGCCGCGCGGTGCCTGAAGCAGAAGCAGTTCGCAAGTGCCGGTCGGCCAGCTCCTGAAATTACGAAAATTTTGAACCGAAGTCTTCTTGAAAGCTAAGTACCCCGTTGGGGAAACTTTTCTTGCCTCAGACCGATGTCAGACAAAGTTAATAATTGTATTTCATGTGGGAAGCAAATACCACACAAGGATTTCCATTCCCTCTGTATTCCTTGTTTAGGCCCAGACCACGACATCTCGGTCTGTCGCTTTTGTGCTACATTCAACAAACTCACCATTAAGCGTCGGGCGGAGTTCGCCCAGCATTATTTTGGCAAAACATTTAACTATATTATGTCGTCGGATACTCCGACTCCAGTTTTGTCTAAAAAGCGCAAAGATAAGGACCGACACCACGCCAAAGCCGACTACATGTGGTCCGGTTCTCAGCGAGGCGCCTACGCAGCCCCTGACTACCGACGATACTTCATTGGCGGTGTCTCCTGTGCCCGAGGTCGCAGGCTGCTCAGCCCACACCCCGACTACAGATACCAAAGCCACTCTTGGCGGTGAATCTCAAAATGTGGACAGTTCTACCTCCTCTCAAGGTGTCTTCAGACCTTCCTCTTCTTTTTCCATCAAGGCTTTCACTAAGTCTAAAGCAGCCATGCATTCTAAGAGACAGGCTACACAGGGCCCATCTCCAGGCCCCATGCCTAAAAAACAGATGCTTAAAATGGCTGAGGATTTAATTACTCTTATCAGGGGTTCTCAACCCCCCCTGGACAAAGGCCCAGAGTGGAGGAAGAATCCCCCTCCTCTGATCAGGGCTCCATTATATCAGAGCACTCTGATGAACAGGAACATTCTTACTCCCCTTTTGAAGACTCTGATGCAGAGGAGTCCATTCCCTCTGTATCCCCAGAGGATTACTCATTTGGGGAAACTTTGCATACCTTAAGGGAACACTTCCACTGGGAAGGCCAAGATTAGTCAGATTCCAAGAAAAGGCTTAGGGAATTTCTCTTGCTACCTCAGCACAGGCCTCTGGCTATACCTCCTGTCTTGGACATACTAGATGATGTGTACTTGGAGGCCTGCCTTAACCCGGATTCTCTACCTCCAGCCCCAGTCAAGCCTGACAGGTACTACAGGGTTCCTGACTCACACCAATTTCTATACAAAAGCCATGCTGCTGACCCAGAAACCATCTCACAGGGCCCCAAGGGAATTAAGGCCTCCACTGCTAAAAATCCATTACCTTCCGAGAGATTCCAGATCCTTAGAAAGGTGGGGAGAAAAGGTATATACCTCTGCCACCTTAACCATGCGGGCATTAAACTGTCCGTTCCATATGCTAAAGTACCAACAGTTTTTGTTATCACAATTGAGAAGTAAAATGTCACAACCTGAACAACCAGACTTGAAGGAGTTGCAGGATTTGATGCATAGTGCAGAACAAGTGGGTAAACATACCTTACAATGTGGTTTTGATGCTCTAGAGGCCTCATGTAGAGCTGCTGTTACAGGATCAGTCATACGTAGGCATCATGCCTGGCTTAAGGAACAAACCTTACCAGATCATGTCAAAGCTAAATTACTAGATGCCCCTCTACAAAAGGATGTATTATTTGGTGGTAATGCTGAGGAGGTATTAAGGAAAATGGAGGAAAAGGCTAAATCAATGCAAACAGTGAAAGATTTTCTACAGTTACAACCCCACGTTTCAGTAAAATTGGCCTTCCAAAAATTGGTCCTTTCCAGCCACGGACAGACCCCAAAGAGGTAGATACAGGCCCGAGGGGCAGAGGGCAAGCCCAAGGATCGCTTAGAGGCAGACAATGGCAAGCTCCTACACAAAGAGGTGGTGAGGATAACTCGCAACCATTCAGAAAGCAAGCCCAATGACTTTCCCTATGCATGCCAAGCAAGACTCAAACGGCAGCACCCTTAGGCGGAAAACTGGCATTATTTTCAAACAATTGGCATATTGTCACAAAAGACAAATGGATCCTGGACATTATAAACAGAGGCTACAGATTCCATTTTCACACCCTTCCAAAATGATTGGCATGCCAAACCTGCCACACAATCAAAGGGCAGAGGCACAAAGACAAATTTCAGATCTCATAGACATGAAAGCTATTCAAGAGGTACCTACGCACGAACAAGGTCAAGGTTTCTATTCCAGACTATTCCTGGTACCAAGGAAGGGAAAAGATTGGAGACCTATTTTGGACCTATCCATCCTAAACACATTTCTACTCGTACCAAAATTCAAAATGCTCACTCTACAGCAGCTTCTTCCCATGCTGGTCAAGGAGTCTTGGCTGCTAACATTGGACCTCAAGGAGGCATACCTGCATGTCCCAATCAGACAAAATTGCAGAAGATACCTCAGATTTCTTGCAGGTTCAACCCATTATCAATTCTCTGCATTGCCCTTTGGCTTATCTACTGCACCCAGAGTATTCACGAAATGCCTGGCATCAGTAATTGCCTACTGCAGACTTCAAGGGATACAAATATACCCATATTTGGATGACTGCCTGATCCAAGCAGACAGCATGCACATTCTTCTGAAACATCTGGCTTATTTAATAATGTTGTTGAATTCTCTGGGATACACAGTCAACAAAAAGAAATCAAGGCTAATACCCTCTCGGAAAATAATTTTCCTGGGTGCCAACTTGGACACAAACACCCAGATGGCCTACCTCACGCCAGAGAAGCAGGGGCAAGTAACTCAATACTTCAGAGCACTAGCAAATTGCACCAGGCTGACTGCAAGGAAAATCCTGCAGGCTCTGGGATTCATGGCATCTTGCATCTTACTAATCCCATGTGCAAAGCTGCATATGAGGAAACTTCAATGGTACCTGAAAACCTATGGTCTCAACACAGCCACAGTTTGGAAACAATAATACCACTAATTCCATGTCTTCAAAAGGAATTTCTGTGGTGGGCTCAAGCATGCCAAACAAACACAGGTCTCCCATTCAGCAAGCCTCAAGCAAATCAAGTCATCACAACAGACGCTCGGACTACGCCTGGGCGCACATGACAGATCGGTGCATTCAGGGCAAATGGTCCCAAAAAGAAAAGCACCTTCACATCAATCAAAAGGAAATGCTAGCAGTAATAAATGCTATTATAGCTTTCAAAGACCTTCTGCAACCAGGTCAACTATTGATAAGAACGGACAACACCACAGTAATGTGGTACATAAACAAACAGGGAGGAACCCATTCATACCCCCTATGCAGACTGGCCATGTCACTTTGGAACATGGCCCTGGACTTACAAATCGAACTACAAGCACAGTACTTGCCAGGCAAGGAAAACATGCTGGCAGACAACCTAAGCAGAAATATGACAGATCCACACTAATGGAAGTTGCATCCTCAAGTTTTCACAGAGATAATTCAAGCATGGGGAAGGCCAGACATAGATCTCTTTGCCTCACCAATTGACAAAATTCTGCTCAAGGATTTTTCATCCAAAGGCCTGGAGAGTGGACGCTCTCTCTTTCAGTTGGACATCAATGACAGTTTATGCCTTCCCACCTCTTCCTCTGCTGCCCAAAGTTCTATTAAAAACCAGAGCAGACAGACCAAAGATGATTCTCATTGCTCCAGACTGGCCAAGACAACACTGGTACCCACTCCTGAGGAGCCTGACACATTCCCCACCATGGACCCTGCCTCTAATGCCTCTTCTTCTGACTCAGCACAGCTTCAAAACTCTTCACAGTCAGCTAAAAACACTCAATCTAGCCGCATGGAAGATTCCTTAGCATCACAACAGACCCTACTCTCCAAGGAGGTGCAGGATGTCATTTTGGAGGCCAGAAGGCCGTCTACTAGAAAAAGCTTACTCCAAAATGGAAATGGTTTTGTGTCTGGAATGAGAAAAAGGGCCAGGATCCTGGAAAACTGAATTTACCTCAGATATTACAGTATCTAGCTGAGCTGCTAAGCAGTGGACTTTCATTCTCCTCCATCAAAATCCATGCCTCAGCCATTTCTGCAGAATACAACACTGATCCACCCTTATTCTCTCACCCCCTCTTAAGACAGTTCCTCAGAGGGGCTAAGAATCTAAAACTCCCAAGGAAACAACCTATACCTGCTTGGGATCTCAATTTCATTCTAGAAAAACTGACCTTGCCTCCTTTTGAGCCAGCTGCCTCATCAGATTTGCAATATTTGTTCTGGAAAACAGCTTTCCTTCTGGCTATTACCTCAGCTCGTAGGGTATCGGAACTACAAGCTCTCATGGCTGTGCAGCCTTTTATCATCTTCCATCAGGACAGAGTTTCCTTACGAATCAACCCGTCCTTTATGCCAAAAGTGGTATCCAGGGTAGCTTTGAATCAGGCTATAGACTTACCTACCTTTTATCCTAATCCTCAAAACAAAGGGGAGAGATTACTACATTCCTTGGACATCCACAGAAAACTGCATTATTATTTGGACAGAACAAAGCCTTTCAGAAAATCAGAACAGCTGTTTGTGTCCTATGCTATAGGAGCTCAAGGAAAGCCAATTTCCAAACAGACAATCTCAAAATGGATAGCCCACTGCATACGCTTTTGCTATTCTTTTCATGGCAAAACTGTACCTATAGGCATCAGATCTCACTCCACAAGGGCCACGGCTACCTCTGTAGCTTTTCTCAGAAGAGTTCCTACCAAAGATATTTTGGGAGCAGCCACTTGGAGTTCTGTGCATACCTTCTCCAAGCACTACCACCTTCCTCTATAGTCCAAATCTAGAGCGGGCTTTGCCACTGCAGTCTTGCAGGGCATTCTGGCTCCTCCTAGTTCCACCTAGTGCCTACCACCCCTTTCTTAGCTTTGGGATTCTACCCATCTGTTATGACTGCAGCTGTATGCACGATGAACATAGTACAGATGTTCTTCATCTCACATTGCTGCAGTCCTTACACTTGGGTAGTCCGCTGTCCTCGGTCGGCCCGAATATCAAAGTATAAGGCTGACGTCGGTCAAGGCGCATTTGACTGACATCAGGACGTCAGGGTACAAATGCGCATGACCGACGTCATATCCTCAGTCTTTTTTGCCGCATGGTCTGATGCAGAAGCAGCATTGCAAGTGCCGTTGGCGTTCTTGAATTTTCGATTCGGAGTTTCAGACCGAGTCAAAGTTGGGAATATTTTAGTTTTTCTTGCCTCAGTGGTTTACCGGATGTCAGAAAAAGTGAACAATTGTATTTCTTGTGGGAAACAGATACCGCGATAGGACTATCATACTTTGTGTATTCCTTGTTTAGGGCCTGAGCACGACGTTGTTGGGTGTCGCTCTTGTGCTAGATTTAATAAGCGCACTATAAAGAGGAGATTAGACTGTGCCAGGTTAGTCTTGAAGCGGTGCAATTATAAAATGCCGCCGGATGCTCCGGAGGACAAAGCAGTTAAGCCTAGGCTAGAAGAACCGTCCGTGCGGACGCGGTTCTTTAGAGGTGTCGGTGGAGCCGGTGGTTCCACCGGAGGTTTCTTTGGGATCCCAGGAGAGACTTTGTTATTGCAGGATGTGGCCTCTCAGGAGGCAGGTCAGGGTGATGGGGCTTCTCAGGTTACTATACTCCCTCCCTGCCTAGGGTGGTTAGGCCCTCCCCTTCTGTTTCCAAGGCTTCTCCCAGAGGCAGGCCAGGTTTAGCTTCAGTTGGTGTTACCCCTAGTTCTTCAGGAACTGTGCCCAAGAAGCATATGCTTAAAATGGCAGAAGATTTGATTACTTTGATTAGGGTTCCTTGCCCCTCCTGATAAGAGACCTAGGGTGGAGCCTGAGCTAGGGAGTTTTGAGCAGGCTTCGGATGTTTCTGAGTCTTGCTGAAGACTTGCAGGAGTATTCTCCTTATTCTGATTCTGATGTGGATGATTCTACTCCTTCTGCTTCTCCTCCTGAGGATTTTTCTTTTTCAGAAACTCTTCATTCCATGAGGGAGCATTTTAAGTGGGAAGGTCAGGACTTCTCTGATTCCAGGAAAAGGCTTAGGAATTTTATTTTACCCCAGCATAGGCCTTTGGCTATACCTCCTGTTTTGGATGTAGTGGAAGATGTTTTACAGAGGCTTCTCTTAATCCTGATTCTTTGCCTCCTGCTCCTGTTAAACCAGATAGGTATTACAGGGTGCCTGAAGCTCATAAGTATCTTTTTAAGAGTCCTAGGGCAGACCCAGAAACTGTTAGCCAGGGGCCTAAAGGTGTTAAGGCTTTTGTCAAGAATCCGGTTCCTGCAGATAAAGAGGCCAGGGCCTTGGATAGATGGGGAAAGAAAGTTTATACTTCTTCCACTCTTGCTATGAGGGCTTTGAATTGCCAGTTTCACATGTTGAAATACCAAAACTATCTCCTTTCACAATTGAAGTCTAAGGTTGATGCTCTGGAAGGTATTGATTGTAAAGAGTTGCAAGATTTAGTACATGTTTCTGAACAGGTGGGTAAGCATTCTTTGCAATGTGGTTTTGATGCTGTACAGGCCTCGTCTAGGGTGGCTGCCACTGGGTCAGTTCTTCGCAGGCACGCCTGGCTGAGGGATCAAAATTTATCTGACCATGTTAAAACAAGGATTTTAGATGCTCCTTTACAATCTGATGTGTTGTTTGGTTCTCCTGTTGAGGCAGTTTTAAAGAAAATGGAAGACAAGGCTAAGTCTATGCAGACTGTTAAAGATTTTTGCAGGTTCAGCCTCCAAAGTTTAGTAGAAATTGGCCTACTAAAGGGTGGACGTATCCTTCTTATGATTCCCAGTCTAGGGGTAGATCTAGACGTGGTAGGGGCAGAGCTCAGGGCTCTTTCAGGCCTAGAACAGGAGTTCTCCTGCACAGTCTTGGTGAGGGCAGGGGTCAGTCCTTTCGTAAACAGACCCAATGACCTACCTTTTCAGCTACCAGAGCCTTCTCGTCTGGCAGCACCTTTGGGAGGAAGGTTGGCACTTTTCAAAGAAAATTGGAGTTTAATTACCCAAGACAGATGGGTATTGGATATCATACACCACGGTTACAGGTTTTATTTCCATACCTTGCCTCCTTTCAAAGGCATGCCAGACGTTCTTCCTCAACAAAGAATAGAGGCACACAAGCAAATTTCTCTGTTACTCCAAATAGGGCCATACAGGTCCCTATGCCAGAAGTGGGCCTAGGATTTTATTCTCGCCTGTTCCTAGTACCAAAGAAGGAACACGTGGAGACCAATTTTGGATTTATCTATCCTCAACACTTATCTGGACATTCCCAAGTTCAAAATGTTGACGTTACAACAGCTTTTACCTCTGCTGGGCAAAGATCATTGGATGGTAACTTTGGATCTCAAGGAGGCTTACCTTCATGTTCCTATCAGACTAAGTTGCAGGAAGTATCTGCGAGCTGGGACTTCTCACTATCAGTTCTCTGCATTGCCCTTTGGCTTATCTACTGCGCCCAGAGTGTTCAGTTCTGGCTCCAGTGATAGCTTTCTTCAGGCTAAAAGGAATACAGATCTATCCTTATTTGGACGATTGCCTGATTCTGGCTCAAGGAAGGGACGAGCTTCTTCATCATTTGGAATATGTGATAGCAGTGCTAAGATGCCTGGGGTATTCTGTGAACGAAATAAAGTCCAGTCTAGTACCCTCTCAGGACATGTGCTTTCTGGGTATAAGACTGAATACAGCATCCCAGATGGCCTTTTTGACCCCGGACAAACAAAAGAGTCTTTCCCTTTACTTCCATCAACTATCTCATCAGTCCGGGCTGACTGCAAGGACAGTCCTTCAAGCCTTAGGGTTCATGGCATCTTGTATTCTGGTGCTTCCCAATGCCAAACTGCATATGAGGAAGCTGCAATGGTATCTCAAAAATGTATGGACACAGCACTGCCAGGATTTGGACACTGTCATTCAAATAATACCTTGCATTCAAAAGGAATTTTTGTGGTGGGCTCAGGAATGTCACCTAAACAAGGGACTCTCTGTGACCCGGCCAGAGGCGAGTCAGATTTTAACGACAGATGCCTCAGACAAAGCTTGGGGAGCTCATCTAAATGGAAAGTGGATACAAGACAAGTGGCCTGCCAGACTACAACATCTACATATCAACTTGAAGGAGGTGTTAGCAGTCCAGTTTGCATTAATAGCTTTCAAGGATTTACTTCTTCCAGGGCAGGTGTTGATTCTAACAGACAACACAACTGTCATGTGGTACATCAACAAGCAAGGGGAACACATTCTTATCCTCTATGCAGGCAAGCAATGATTTTGTGGGAGACTGCTCTCAGTTTACAGCTCAATCTTCAGGCAAGGTTTCTGCCGGGAGCACAGAACTCCTTAGCAGATGTGTTGAGCAGAATTATTATGGATCCCCACGAGTGGAAATTGGATCCTCATGTATTTCAGAAATTGACAGTGTCATGGGGAACTCCAGACATAGATCTGTTCGCTTCTCCACTAAACCATCAGCTGCCAAAGTTTTGCAATTAAAAGGTTTCATCCCACAGCTTGGAAAGTGGATGCTCTTTCTTTCAATTGGAGCAATCTTCATGTGTATGCCTTTCCACCTCTGCCTCTCCTCCCAAAGGTACTTCTAAAGGTCAGACAGGACAAGCCAAGGATGATTTTAATAGCTCCAGATTGGCCTCGACAGCACTGGTACCCATTACTGAGAAGTCTGGTACGGAAGCCTCCATGGCCTTTGCCTTCGATTCCACACCTGTTGTCCCAGGAGGACAGTCATCTGCTCAATGTCAAACTTCACTCTCTTCACCTAACAGCCTGGCATATTCTGTTTTGAACCATAGAGGGTCTCAACTTCCACAACAAGTTTTGAATGTGATTTTGGAAGCTAGAAGACCTAGTACAAGGAAAGTGTACGCAGATAAATGGAAGAGATTTTTATTTTGGAGTGCAGCAAAGGATTTTGATGTTTCTGAGCCTAATTTAAGTGTGGCTCTTCAATATCTTACTGAGTTACTGGACAAAGGTTTGTCCTTCTCTTCTATTAAGGTTCATGCTGCAGCAATTTCAGCTCACTATGACTGTGACCCACCATTGTTTTCTCATCCTTTGTTCAAGCAATTTCTTAGAGGGCAAAGAATATAAGACCCCACGAGAGCTCCTACTCCTGCTTGGGATCTCAATTTTGTGTTGGAGAAACTCACTCTACTACCTTTTGAGCCTGCAGCTACTACTGAGTTGAAATATTTATCATGGAAGTCTGCCTTTTTGTTGGCCATTACCTCTGCAAGAAGGGTTTCTGAATTGCAGGCCCTTATGGCGTTGAGCCTTTCTTAATTTTCCATAAGGATAGGGTATCTTTACGTACTAATCCTTCCTTTATGCCTAAAGTGGTTTCTAGTGTGGCTTTAAACCAAACTATTCATTTGCCTACTTTTTATGCGAATCCCCAAAATAAAGGGGAAAAGATTTTGCACACTTTAGATGTACACAGGCAGTTGCGATATTATTTGGATAGAACTAAAGGGTTCAGGCAGTCTCAGCAGTTATTTGTTTCTTTGCTTTGAGTTCTCAGGGCAAGCCTGTGTCAAAACAAACTATTTCTAAGTGGATTGGGTTTTGCATTGCTTTCTGTTATTCCCATCATGGCAAGGAGATTCCAGCTGGGATTAGGCCTCATTCCACTAGGGCTACTGCCACTTTTGAGGGGTGGCAACCAAGGATATTTTGGAGTTCAGTGCATACTTTCTCTAGGCATTATCACCTACCACTTTACTCTAAATCCAGGGCTGGTTTTGCCACTGCTGTTTTGCAGGGCATTTTGGCAGCTCCTGCTTCCTTATAGTTTGGCCATCCTCCCTTACCTCTGCTTTGGGATTCTGACTGCAGCAATGTGAGATGAAGAACATAGTACAGTTTTGTACCTACCATAAATGTAGATGTTGAAGATCCACATTGCTGCAGTCCATCCTCCCTCCCCTCTGTAGTTAGAGGTGGTTGTGTGGGTTGGGTTGTAAATATTGTGTATATTGTATATATTGTACATATAATTAGTGCAAGGGTGGTTGGTTGTTTGTTTGCTGTCTTTTGGTTTTGACCTTTATTTTTAGGGTCTTCTGTCATCTGGGCAAGAAAGACTGAGGATATGGCGTCGTCATGCGTATTTTGTACCTGACGTCCTGATGTCACTACCCAAGTGTAAGGACTGCAGCAATGTGGATCTTGAACATCTACATTTATGGTAGGTACTTTTGTACCTACCATAAATGTAGATGTTTGAGTGCTAATACAGCTGCAGTCCAGGTTTCCCTCCCTCCTTCCCCTCTTGGGACAGGCCTATTGGCTAACATCTCCTCATGCAACCTGATTGGGGTATTCATTCTTGATGTATTTGCTTGGACTACTGTATTTTGATTATATGGCATTGCTTTATTACACAAATTTATGTATTGCCTTCCTTCTGGGGGCACCTGACATCTGGGGCAAGAAAAACTGAAGAAAATGGCATCGGCTGGTTCTTTTATACCCCTGTCGCACTGACATCAGGGAAGAAGCGACGACAACCGACGCCGGACCTAGACTTTGGAATTCGGCCGACCGAGGACCCGCCTGACGGCAGGAGAACCCATCTGTTATGACTGCAGCTGTATTAGCACTCGAACATCTACATTTATGGTAGGTACAAAACTGTACTTTCCATTTTGTTTTCTGGAAGGTGAAGGGCCTTGATTCCACTGTAGTTATCCCAAAGAGGTGCTAAAACTCACAGATACTTTGCTGCTTGAATGCGGAAGCATGCATTGAATTATGGCAACTTCTTTTCTTTTACTGCAGCTTATAACAGAGCTGAGATTAGAGCAGCTGTCTGATAGCAGGTGTATTAAAACAGCTGATTAAAACATAATTATAGTTGTATTGCTTTGTGTTGTCACTTGTAACAAACTAATACCTGTACTGATGGCTCAACCCTTTTAAAAGACAAATGCAGAGAAGCTCTTCATTTTGTTTTTGAGTTGATTACTACTTAATTTGTCTACTGCCTTTGTATTAATCTAACCAGGCATTCCACTAGAAGCATTGTTTTATGATGTCAGAACCCCTCAAATTTCACATGAAGTATACAGCATATTTAGAATTTTAGTATGTGAACAAAGATACTTTTCATTGCCCTGATCCACTCACCCACAGATAAGAATACACAATTTTTAGTGTGTTGGTTCATGCTTTTGAAGAGCGTAGTTGTAATTATTTTTTTCCAGAAATACTGTATTTATTTTATTTATTTTAAATTTGTTTACTGGGTATTGTCTGACTGGGCTGGAAGCCCGTTTTCAATGGAGACCCGGAGAGAAAAGTTCCACAAATACAATGCAATTTAGACAATGCACTTTAAACAATATAGACAATACAGTTTAAACAGTACAGTACAGAATTTACTATATGAGGATTTGAGTAAAACCATTGAATAAAACAAAGTGAAACTAGCTAAAAATATTGCACATAAGGAACCATATGGAAATATAAAATTACAGATTCTAAATGAAATGAAATTGACAGCATGCAACTAGATAGAATTATGAGACAATTTTAGTGCGTGGAGGATTGGAGAAACAAAAGTTGCAATAAGGAAGAAAATGAAATCCACATAATGTGGACTGACATTAATAGCAAGAAGAGAAATAGCTATGAACTGCAGACAGGAGAAGGCGAAGCTGTGATGAGAACTAGGAGAATAAGAAAGTTATCCAGGAGAGCAACAGGGGCAGAGCCAGTGGTTTATAATGTATTCTGTTAGTTTTAATTTAAAAGCAGGATTGGAGGGAGTGTGTTATATGTTTAGTGTAAGAGAATTCCAGTACTTAGCAATTTTGTTTGAGTAGAGGGAGTCCCCATGGTAGTTATGAGACTGTAATTTTGAGCAGTGGTCTGTCGGAAGACCTGAGGGACCTGCTGTTGACATGTAGCTGGACCAGGGTAGAAATTGCAGGGCAGTGATTTGGGTTGTGAATAATTTTGTGGATGAGGGTAAGTTGGTTTAATGTTAACAGGTTGGGGAGTTCAAGCCAGTTTAGTTGTTGAAGAGCAGTACAATGATGGGCTTTATGAGGGAGATTGGTGGCAAACCTAGCTAGTTTGTTGTACCAGGTTTTGAAGGTCGGCTTTGCATAAGTTGGTGAAATTGTGTGAGCAGTATAGGAGAGTAGATAGAAGCTGAGATCTAGCTGTTGCTAGCTGGCTTGTGGTGTTAGATAAGGTTTAGCCCTATAGAGAGCACCGAGTTTAGCATGGACTTTTTTGATTGTTTGGGATATATGAATATCAAATGTTAGCTGTTCATCTATTGTAATACCTACGAGTTTGGCCAGGTTAGTTGACTCAGTTTTGGTGCCATTGGTGGATAGACTAGGGAGGGGCAGAGAGTTGTACTTGGTAGACAAGTAATTGGTTAAATAGATCTGGGGAGAAGTGTTTTTTTGCTGCAGATTTATTTATATAGAGTGTGGGATTGAGTTAGAGTTTTTTTTCTTAGCAGAAATGTAGACGTATGGTCACTAAGGTTCATGGGTAGACATGCAAAAAGGACTTTTTAATTTACTGTTGTTGTAGCGAGAAATGGCTAACTCTGCATACTTCTTCAGAAATCTTGCTTCTCCCTAGTGATCCTAAGGTTTAAGTTGGCAACAGAGTCTTGACCTTACCTTTATAAGGCTGAAGTAGCGTTGGTATGCTCTAGTGAATTCTTTTCTTGTTGTCTGATCTTTGTTTGTTACTGCTTGTGAACCAGTGTGAAGAATTGTTTTATCAGATCATGCCATTTAAATGAAGCAGGGTATCTCATTTAAGAAGCAATTAACATCATTTGTAAAAGGAAATGTGATTTATATTATCACTTTCTACCCTCCCTGAACTTATATATATATATATATATATATATATATATATATATATATATATCTGTCTTTCTTTGCATTCCTTTGGTTTGAGTCTCCTGTCTTTTCTGTCCTTGTCTGTTAAGGTAACTTCATTAGTAAAAGCGCTCATCCAAAATTAAAAAACTGAGACATAGTGTACTCCCTGCCTAGCATGGTATTCTTGCGAATCAGTATAAATTGCTTCTCAGCTTTTAATTTTCATCATTTTTCCTTTATAATATCTACCTTTCCTTACAGTCATATGTGTTGAGAATTTATAAGTAACTGACCGTAGAATAATCCACAGGGTTTTGGTTTCTTAACTTACACTTAATGTGTAAAATATTTCCATTATTTGATGTCATTTTTTTTTCTGGATAAGTAGATACCTTCTGCAAACAAGCAAACAATTTTAACACGTACACATGCAGAAAAGGTTCTTAGGCGCCTTGTAAGTCAATGGAAATACAAGTACAAAGCAGCATTATTGTTATGTGGTTAGCCACAAATACAGAAATATAAACCAAAAATACAATCAACACAATGCAGGGGAGGTTATTAAAGAACAAAGCAACTATTCTGCCTGTCCTACAAACCAAATGTTAAAATATAAAAGTTTAAAGAAAATTAAACAAACATATAAACACTAGCTGTGAGGAAGCTTAGCAGTGTTGTTAACCACAGACAGCATTTATAACACACTGCTTGCAGTCATTTGTTCAGTTGTGTAAATAAACTTTGTTGTACTAGAGCTCAGAGAATGAATGAGTAAATTAAAAACAAAATATATGCAAATTGTAGGAGCCACTGTATTTTTCTTATTAAATAACTGTATTCATGTTAAGAGGCTGTGCAGCTGTAAATGGACAGAAGGGATGTGACCTTGTTTTCATCACCATGAAAATATTTTTAGAAAAAACTAAAAAGCAAATTGACAGTTTTGAAAGTGAAAGATCTGTGCATTTTGAGATGTCTTTAAATATTATGTGAAAATGTTCTTCTTATACAAGTTTGTCTGGCACTTGCCCTGACATTTGAAGATCTGGAAATGTGTATACATCTATGTATATCTATGTATTTCTCTCTTTTTATGGGTGCCTTGTGTTATGTCAAAATACATGTTGTCAAAAGGTATATATGTCTTTCTGAAAATGTCAAATGCTAGCATTTGCAAGCCTGAATGTGCTTAAGTGAGGCATGTGTGTATGGTTTAGTACATTATATGTAAATTTTGTTGAATGTGATATTGAATTAGTGGAATTAGGTTTCAGCGGTATTGATGTCAGAATAAGGATACTGGGTTGAGAAAGGTAAGTGTGGTTTTTGGGTCTAATTTTAGAAGTTTCAGATATTTAACAATTTTTGGCATTAGTGAATGGGAAAGTACATGTTTATGTGCACATCTGTCTGTGCATTAAGGTTAGAATAAAGCTCATGGTCTGTGATAGATTTAGTATAGTATGTTTGTTGGTGCTTCTGATGGATTGGGAGTGTGGGTAACTTTTTCCAGGTTATGGATAGGGGCGGGATAAGGTAGGGAATATATTAGCGTAGTGCATGTGTGTTTCTGTATATGGCATGTGTCTGAGTGTCTTCTGTAGTGGTAGTGTTACTAAAGGAGATTTTGCAAGGTAAGGTGCAGGGTTAGGGTTAGGATTAGCACACATAAGTGAGATGCTGCATTAGATGAGACAAGCTGAACAATGTTCTTGCTTGCACTGATATGCCAGTTCATTTGTTAGTCA
Organism: Protopterus annectens; assembly: GCF_019279795.1. Taxonomy (NCBI): domain Eukaryota; kingdom Metazoa; phylum Chordata; order Ceratodontiformes; family Protopteridae; genus Protopterus; species Protopterus annectens. Next base: position 580,524,061 of record NC_056746.1, read on the forward strand.
AATTTCTTTTTCTTTTTTTTTTTTTTTTTTGAGGGGGGGTGTGACTTTTTAACATTTTTTTTTCCATTTACAATAAACTTAAATACATATGTAATTGAAACTCTTCTCATTTTGTACATATTTCCTTTTGTTATGACTTTGAACTCAGAGCATCATGTTGTGTTGTTCAGTTATAACTTTACTCATATTTACTTTATTGGTTTTTGTTGGGCAGTTAGTATCAGTAAGATTGTGACCTATTTTATGGTGAGATCGGAGGTGGTGATTGTACTGACTATAGGTACTTAGGACACAGAGGGAAATTCTCCTACTCTTTTCTGTGGGTGAGCAGGATTGAACCCTTTCTAAGGGTAATGGGTAGAGGAGATCTGTAGTTAGAGAGAAGTAGTTGCATAAGACAGTAGTGGTTATAGAACATGCTGAAAACTAATCAGGAGCAGTAGTGAACATTTTTGCCAAGAGAGTACACGAGTTGAAGCACTGGAGCAATAAATAGAAATGGTGGCAGACTCTTCGAAGACAGAGGATGAAACAAATATTTCTCAAGTGTGTACACAGTCTGAAAATTGTTAAACATACTGTACGAATGACAGGAACCTTGTATAACAGAATCTCTATAACAGCAAAAGGAAATTATTGTGCATTTTCCATACACATAAATATGTTATGAGAATGAGGTACAGTCAAGGACTGCCAAAGGAAATTTTGCTTATGAAAGATATTATAGAAAAAAGCCAGTTATGGGCTAATTTCAGAAATGACACATCAAATTTTTTTTTTTAATTATGACTGAATTCTTATTGTAAATCAGTCTTTTTTTTTTGGTTCATAGGTTTGTACTAGTCTAATGACCACAAGGGCCTTTTTAAGCCTGACCATGCATCCCAAATCTCTGACAAGTTCTGGTACCCTTGATAACTATAAGTAGGGCCCTGGGAGATGAGCCATTTACAATGCTGCCTGTGTCCATTAAAGACCAGGGATGAATTTCCTTTTCCCTTCCAATTTTTCAAGTTACATTTGAATTGAGTTAATTAGGAAATCTGCTTCACAAGGACGGGAAGCCTGTTCCAGAGACGGGGTATTCTCTGGGATACATACCTGTCTTTCTAGCAGGTCCTGTTTATATTACAGGCAAGGTTTAATTCTTTAGAATGGGTAATTCTGGTGCTGTTTGTTTTGTGGATATGCAGGAGATCCTTAAGGATGGGGTCCAACAATGCCTTGTATGCATACCTCTCAACTCAGAAACATCAAAAATCTGGACAAGGCCCATGAAAAATAGGTACAAATTAGTATGCTGATTAACATATAATTTGCATACATAATTATGTAACCCCACCCACTCCAATGGAATTCTGGGATTCCAACTTTCAAATGCAAACTGAAGAACAGACAACCAAAATATGGCACCAGAGTCCTCCTAAAGCCATTCCAATGTCCCATTACCTGGTTATTTCGCCCTATTTACCACAAACACTAATGTGTGCATACTGCTTTACTTCTACAATGACTTGGATTTTATTTTTACATTTTATAGCACAATGCACAAACACGAATAGACATCTGCTAAACAAAGCAATACTGTCTCATAATGAAAATAGACTTAGCGCTAAAACTTCTCTGCCATTGAAACTCACATTCATTGAAACAGCATTGAAACCTACACCACATCCAAAGGAAATGCATCTGGCCAGTGGTGGATAAAGATTACCTTTGGGCTGTTTTCAGTTCATTGGCCCCTTGCACACAAAACAAGAAGCATACATCTGTTCTTTGATATACCTTCCTGACTTTATTAAATTATATTCCTTGTATAATACAGCACACTTTTTAGACAGAGCGCATTTTAAATGTATTGTTTGAACATTTTTCCATTTGGCTGTACTGTAGGCAATGAAACAAAGTGCATGAGCCAGTAATGACAAAACTACCCAATTCAGAACATTTCCATCATAAAAGTCTGTTTCCACACCCACACTATAAATAGAATGACAGTCATAGGCATCTTGCACAGCTTCTCACACTTATTTTCAATTTCATTTTTTTTTTGGGGGGGGGGGGGCAAAAGGCCAAAAATGAGGGACACATTTTAAACATTGCTTGTATAATTTTGGAAAGTTGCTAGAATAAAATGTGTTACCGCCATATACATTTCACTGGCAAGACTTGAACCCAGGACCCTGTGCACTACAGTCAGAGCAACATACCACTATGCCATAACAGCAGTTTCCTGAAAGATAGGAAGACTGAGACTTAAATGGCTATCATTTAATGAATTCAGTTCTCACTTCTAACCATAGCTCTCAACCTCTTAGCACAAAAAACCTGGACAAAGCCAATAATGGGGGAATACAAATTCAGTTCTCACCATAGCTCTCAATCTCTTAGCACAAAAAACCTGGACAAAGACAATAATGGGGGAATACAAATTCAGTTCTCACTTGTCACCATAGCTCTCAACCTCTTAGCACAAAAAATCTGGACAAAGCCAATAATGGGGGAATACAAATTCAGTTCTGACTTCTCACCATAGCTCTCAACTTTTAGCACAAAAAACTTGGACAAAGCTTGCAAGTGGTGGTGGCTAGGGACTTTAGGCTCTTTTTACCTTTTACCCAAGGTACAGGGTTTCAGCCTGAGTACCTCTAGCCACCAGGTGTATTAATTTTCACACACACACACACACATTTTCCTTACTGCAAGTCCATTCCTGCATTTATAAATCCATTTGTTCAGATCCGTTGTAGTGCATCCATTCAGATTCCACAGCATAAATGAACTGAAAAATCTCAGCTGGACAGCTGAATGACAGCCACAACTTGTAGTATCTTTTGAATACTCTCTGGAAATCTTAAAACCAGGAGGAAAACTAAACTTCAAATAAGTATTCTAGAGCTGAGTTAATGTATTGGCTCAGCCTTAAGAGATTGGTTGAGAAAATACTGTTAATGTTATTCAAACCACCAATGTGACATGTTTATGACTACCAAATAGAAGCCAAGCCTACAGACCATATGGTTTTATTGAATTAGCATGGGAAGCTATTTTTTATTTTTAAATAGCTGGGACAAATATAAACTGATAAGTGATGTATTAGATGGACCTTTGATGTAGAATATTCCTAAACTAAGCAGGCAAGCAGACAGACAAACTGTTATCAGAGTACACATCAAGTGAAAATGTCACCATTCATTTTTGAGGCTTCATTCTCAGTCTAGCTATTTTCCATTATTCTTTGCTTTTTATTTTAGGCACATTATTTCAGCAACTTATTTTGCATTTAGGAAACAATAACATTTCTCCTAAAAAAAAATCACTTTCTAAGCACACTTAAAAAAGGACATTTTCCTACCTTACTTTTGTATTTGTTTGCAGTAACTAACTGTGTACATCCTTTGTGCATTACTTGCTCTTATTCCAAGGATTAGAAGAAAAACAAAAGTTGACACACATAGTACAAATGTAAAACCATGTGCCTTTTATGAAAACTAATGTGAACCCTTCCTTGTACTTAGGGATGTGCCTGAAATGTGCAAGTACCCATAGCAGGGGTAGCATTAGCTTAAGGAATGTAACACGGTTACTTCAGGCTCTTCTACTGCCAAAAAGAAGTAACGGGAGGCACAGAATGTATTAGATAGTGGAGAATTGTCTGTACATAGGTTGCAGGTACTTGCACTCAGTACCTGTACAACCTATCTTGTACATAGGTTGCAAGTACTGAGTGACAAGTAACAGATGAGCAGCTTGCTACAGAGTAAGTTAATTGTAAGCCATTACCTGAGATCCTCACTGTGCTATTATGTTTCAGCATTTTATTTTATACCATTGTCCCCACTTTTTACTTGCATTAATATGTTTCCGTATAATTACTAATGTTAACGAACATTGCTTGATTTAAAAAAAAAATAAAACATAGTAAGAGCTTCACTTCATGCTCCTTCCATTCCTTTCTTCCCTTTCCTTTTGTTTCTTTTCTGTTCTTTTTCTGCTTGTCTATAAAGCTGTCTTATTTTTCTCAAGTTCCAATAGCTCCCTACATTACCTTATCTTCTCATAATTGTGATCTAGAAGAGAACCTCTACTCTCAAGTAGAAGAAATGGTAGTAAAAAATGTCATATTATAAGGCAGAATAGTTAAGCTATTTACCGGTAATGCAACTAAACGATACCACATACTTTCAGCTATGCATATTTATTCTGTGACATAAAAGCACAACAGCAATGTCTTGTAAAAAAAAAAAACAGTACAAAAAGGAACCTTGCAGAATAATAATTTCCTTACTGCAAGTCCGTTCCCACATTTATAAATCCATTTGTCGTAGCTCATCCGTTCAGATTAATAGTTCATCTTTTCCGTATTCCGTTCACATCTGGAGTGCTGTTCCCGCTCGCAGAGCAAGCCAGGCCAGCCAGAAATGCTTGCAGGACTTGAGCTCAATTCCAACAGGCTGGTAGCCCTGTCGGAGCTGACGTCATCATGCACGTGATGCCATCAGCTCAAAGCGCTAAAAGTAAAACACAAAGGAAAAATATCAGAAATGAAGGGGTGCCACTCGGGAATCGTGGTACCCCTTCATTTGGACCCCAAAACTCAGTAAAAACCGAGTAACTCGGTATAGTTGGGAGGTATGTTGTATGCCAGGTATAGAGCTCCTCTCAGCAGCCTGTAGGTCACAGAATACAGGGATAGGGCTTTGAGGTGGTTTGCATAGGACATGTCACTTATGCCCTGTATTTTTTTAGGGAGGAACATCTGTGGACGTTTCATTTGTTGGATGTCCCTGGTTAAGTACATCCCAAAGGGGGCATTATACTCAATGATAGATCTGATGAATTCTGAATACAGTGTAATAATGACCTAGATGCCATGCCTTGGTTTATAAGTTGTGCAACATATTATGATTTTGTCACTGCTATAGACATGTGATGTCAAAGGCTATATTACTGTCTATGTTTGTCCCCACATCTTTGACTATTGGGTCAAAACTTAGAGGTGTGTTGGAAATATGGTAGTTACCAGGGGTGGATGACGTCATGAAGGATACTGTTACATATTTCTTTGCAGTTAGTCTTAGTCCATGCCTCTGACACAAGTTATTTGTCACTGTCAGCACTTACATTTGTGTTGGTAGGGGATTTTATGACTAATCAGAATTTACAATCTTCTGCAAATTTAGGCAGCCAGAACCCCTTGCATTTGGCTTGACTTCAGAGAAGTAGATTACAGAAAGGAGTGGTCCCAGAACTGATCTCTGAGGGACTCCACTAGTGACTGGCCTCTTTGTAGAGGTAGACTCCTCAGTTCTAACTTCCTGGGTCCTGTCTGTGAGCCAGCAGGCTATCCACTGGATGGCATATTGGTTTATACCTAACTGTTTGAGTTTGTCAGCAGTGCCCAAGGGGATGTTGTGTCAAATGCCTTGGTCAGGCCAATGTAGACAGTGTGAACCATTTTGCTCTCATCCATTGTTTTGATGACATTCTCAAAGTAGTCCACCAGGTTAAGTAGGCATGGCCTTACCCCTGATGAAAATAGATTGGATTGGGTCCAGTGTTTGGAGGTTTCCTATGGCATTATTGATCGTTTCCATGTTAATTCTCTACATGGCTTTGCATATGAGACTAGTGAGACTTTGGGTTTGTAGTTTCCAGGGTCTGTATATGGCCCACGTTTGTGTATAGGGATGACTGTTGCTGTTCTCCATTTATGAGTTACAAAGCCTCTTGGAGGCTATCATTAAATAGCAATTCCAGAGGGCCTGTCATGTTTCATGCTTTTTAGAAAGCATTGTCTTGGCCTACTGACAGTGTTCTTGGCCTTAGATAGAGAGAGCATTGAAGACATGTTACTTAATGATAGTAGGCGGAGTTATATTTGATGGTATTTCTTGGAGAGGTTGAGATGAATTTGTCTGCCAGTAGGTTTGTTATATCTTCTCGCACAGTATAAGTGGCTGCATAAACAATGAGCTCTGCATACAATTCTGCTTTGCCTTTGAGGTTGCGGACATAGAGAAAGAATGCCTCGTGGCTGTCCCTTGCCTGGGAGGCTAAATTTAATTCAGATTTGGCTTTGGTAGACTTCATTTGTCCTCTGAGTAGTTTGTTTAGTTTGATGAGAGTGCTTTTATCCTGCTAGGTGCTATGCCTTTTAGTTTTTGCCATGATTTTCTTCCTTCTGTTATACAGCCTGTTGAAGTTGTGATTCCATCAAGGTAGCTTGTATTTTAAGTTAGTTCTGTTTTTTTTCCTAGTGGGTACAGCTGCCCTCTATGCAGCTGTTAACATGCTTGTATAGGGTTTCTGTGAATAGTTCCGCATAGGCAGCATGTTCTCAGTGTTTACAGAGGCTTAAAATTTTGCCAGGTTATTACTTAATAGTAGGAAGTTGCCCTTAGAGTATTTTCTGAACATTCCAGGGTTAGCTGGGGTTCCAGGTTTTATTTTTACTTTAAAGAAAATGTTTTGTGGTCTGAAATTACCAGAGAAGCCATTATACTTAGAGATGTGAAGCACCCTCCCATATTACTGAGGACCAGATCCAGTATGTTTGTGCCCTTAGTCGGGATATTAAAAATCAGGTCCAGGGAGTTTGGGTTTACAAAATCCAATAATCTCTGTGCCTGCACATTTGGTATCTTATATGATACCCAGTTACTAGTGGGGCAATTAAAGTCACCCATGAATATGGTATTGGGTTGGATGGTGAGTGTCTACAATAAGCTTAAGTACATGTTGTGGGTTTCCTAGGTCATAGAAGGGGAGATATAGCTTGCAAGGAAATGGTATGGGAATTTATCTATGGTGATTTGAAAGTGAAGAAGCCAAAGTACATTGCCCTGTTTGACCAGCCTAGAGGTATATTTATGTCATTAACACCTATGTGGTATGGAATGTTGCACATCTTACAGCCTGCAGAAATCCTTGCATTCAAGAACATTTTCTGAAAAATCAAGTTAAAAAGTATAATATAATCAAGGCTTTTCTACTGCAGGACATCCTAGATTAATAATCTTATTGTCATTTTATTAATAAATTCTTGCTCTTCCTAGCTCTACCTAGTTAAATATCAGACCCAAGAAAGGGCTGGATGCCATAAGGAGCTATTGGGGTTAACTGGAAATACACAAAAAAGGTGCTATAGGCTTGAATTAATTATGTTTTATGTAAATTGGTACACCTCCACCTTTAGTCCCCTGTCTTTGAAGTAGCTGGTCAAAATGTGTGGAAGGTATTATAGCCTTGCACTGCCAGTGTTCTCTCAGCAGCTTTGAACCATGTCTCAGTGACTGCACAGACATCAGCATTCTCAAGGGTGAGGATAGCTTGCAGGAGTGGAGGTTTTGGAACCAGTTTTGAGCCGTGCATTGCCCGTACTGTTTCTCTAAGCACAATGCCTTTGCACATTATGGCACATTAGGCCAATACTGAAAAAAAATGCTTGGGATTCTTTAGATTAATAATTTTTATATAGCCAATAAAATAAATCTCTCAAATATGTGTTTTCAAATATTCTATGCTTATTTAGATTACATGCATTCTCAATGCATAATGTATAAACTTTTACAAAGTGAAAGAAAAAATACTTTTAGAAATCCATAGTTCAAACTAAAGCAGAGTGAAGGAGTATGCCTGATGATGAGAAACTACATTGTCAACTGTTAATCAAATTATGTCAGGTTTCATTTTATGTATATGAGAATTGTTAGCTGGCAGGATATGCTTGGCAGTCAGGTATTGTTTGGTCTGTACACTTTGAGTTTATTTAGTAGGGATATTAGGTGGTTTTCTCTGTCTTTCATACAAGTGCTCTTTCATACAAGTGGAAACACAAGGGATTTTAGTGGACTACTTGAAAGATTCAAACGCTACAAATGAGGTTCAAGTTTCTTTCATAAGTCTTCCTATCTGTTACATTAATTGATTAAGGTAGAGAAAGTGGAGGTTTCACTGTATGTGATTACTCTGTGTCTGCCAGGTGGGTGAGTGGGGTGATGATGGCTGATGCCATTGGACTTCCTCTTGAGTATATATCGTATTGTGTAACAGGAGAACTATGTCAGTTTGAGGTAGCATGAGCTATATCCATAGACTGTGTAGCCCAGGTATATCTGGTTAGCCTGAGTTTAGGGAAAGCCACCACATATCCCATTTTGAATTACATCATTGAATCTTCTGTAATTTTCAAAAGGCCCTTGCAGTTGGGGAGGTTTATCGTATCGTTTAAAAATGTAATAACTATCTAAATCAACCCTATCAAAGATATCTAATTATTTAACAAAAATCAAAAATCCAATGGAACTAAAGAACACTTTCATATCTAAGACTTCATCAAATCACAAACATGTATAACTAAAATATATTTAAAATAGAGTTAATCCCTATCCCTGTATAAAGAAATGGGGAAATTATGATAAATCTCAATCATCTTATTATACAAATATAAAATCATTCTCATTTTATATAAGCAGTCAAACCAGTGTTAATCTTTGTTATGCACATAAAGATTAACATTATATATCTACTGTCTTTAAAGAATGAAATAAAGCCTCTTTAATGAGTTTGATGTAACAGATCACTATTGTAAATATTAATATAATGTATGTGCATACAGTTTTCCACAACTTTCCTATCCTTTACAGAGGGATACATGGAGAATGGCGTATGAGTTTATACTATCATAAATACAATGCATTTAAACCTTCTTTGTAGAAGCTTAGATGGATGGTTCTCTTATATAGTTAATTTATTGTAAAGTGACTTCTGTTTGTATTTTTTTTTTTTTTTTTTTTTTTTACTTATATTGTATTATAGTTTTATATGATTTGTTATGATATAACTAAAAGTCAATAAAAAGATATTCAAAAAAAAAAAAAAAAAAAAAAAAAAAAAAAAAGATGTAAGAATACAGCTGAGTAGCAAAAAAAAAAAAAAAAGTAAAGTGTAGGGGAATTAAACACTAAAAAGTGTATGTATTTTTGCCTGGATTAGGATAGCATAATATTTATTATATAGGTAGATATAAAAAACTGTTTGTACAGTTCTCTTGATTGGAAAAACAGCCAGCCTCAATGTCCTTTTACTTATGCTAGAAAACTGGATGTGTTACTCCCTTCATTTGTACATTTTCAGCATCCAGCAGTACTTAAATCTTATATATCCAGATATCGTGACCACCTTCTCAATGCTCAGAGGCGTCTTCTTTAATAAGGTCCTTGGCTCACTCAGTTTCTAGTATCAAAAAAATGAAGCAATCTCTTGTGACTGGAAGAAATAGAGAATAAAAGTATACAGTATGAAAGTAAACAGTATGAGAGAAGGTACTCCTACAAGGGAAGTGCATAAAATAATACACCTCACCTTCATTTTTGTAGTGAATTAGGACGAAGGTACTTTTTGGTATACACAGGAAAGTATTTTAAAAAGCAACTCAATAAATTAAATAAATAAACTAAGTAAGACTTGTATTTAGTCAGTTACTAATACAAAGGTGTAGGTATTACTAACATAGATTTGTGTACACACTTAAATCATTGAGCACCATATATGCTTATAAAACACAGTGCAGAAATAAAAAGGGTAACCATTTGAGATGTTAGGACCCATTAGAGTGAATCATAAAATATGTAGACTGAATGGCTGAAAAAAATAACTTAAATATACCTAGTCCGAGATGGTCATTTCCTGGAATATTCCATTTTCTCCAAGGTTTGGCATCCCTGGAGCTGGTATATTTTAGTTCAGGGGGTGTGAGGGTCATCCCCCTGCAAAAAAAAAATAAGTTTAAAGGAGAGGAGTGATGTTCGAGATTTGTTCTTCTGGATTTGCGATTTTTATTTTTGGGTTGTCTGCTCTGGCATTACCAGTGCCAACATTTCACATAGGAAGACAATAAAAAGTAGTAGAAGTAAGGTATTCAAGTATAATTTTAAACTATCTTAACCTGGACTTGTGCAATCTTTAGACTGTTGATCAGATATCTGTAGTACAGGAGAAGCCAAGTCTCCTGGACTTGCAGGATTCACTGCTGTGCCAGTGGATGGAGGCTTCCCTTGTTCACTGTTTCACTGTAGTGTGGGTCTTGGATATGTGTGATGATTTAAAGAAGGAGAAGCTTCATATATCATCCCTGTGAATTAAGTTTTAGCTTGTCCCTTTAAATGCAATAAACTGAAGTGCCTAAACAATGTGAAAATAAAGGCAATATTCTTTTTCTTAAGCTTAGTTTGTTGGCTGCATCCTTCAGAATTTCATGGGTCTGTCTGTGGTAGCTTATCTGAATTTTGTGAGTTGTTTTTCTCGCAAAGCAAATTACCCATTCATTTAGTGCATGGGGTGGCTAACAGAAAATAGTGATATTGGTAATTATTTCGAACCAAATAATGATAGAAACAAGTACAGAAAACTTAACTGAGTACAACATCAACTGTTCATTTTAACTAAGTATAAAAGAGAACACTACAATTTAAAGTATAATTTGTTTGTTTGTGTCTTTTGGCTTTTCCCGGTTAGGGGTCGCCACAGCGGAACTCCGGTCCGCTAATGATTGGTAGTTGATTTTTACGTGCCGAGTTACCAGCCCTGACACACAACCTTCAATGAAGGTAGGCCCATTCGCGCATGTCTTTACGCAGAAGACGCTCTAGCTGAGAATCGAACCGGACAGTGTCTTACTGTGAGGCGACAACGCTACCGCAGCACCACCACCGCAGGTTAATTTAAAGTATAATAAATAGCAAAACAATATAAACGAACAGCACTTCATTTTAAATATGAAGATTAGCCTTACATAATCCAAGAAATAGCAAATGATGTGAAAGTTGCACTAAAGTTAAAATTCCCAGAAGCAGCAAAGAAGCTCTCCTGTGGCAACAGCTATTCCTTAAAAAACATATTATAAGGAAACTGTGCCATTTTGGTTCCAGTAAGGCATATACCTTTATAGCAGGACCTTGCAAAATTGCTTTTAAATTAAGGTTAAATCATTAAGCTGTCAGAATGTTTTGGGCTAGATGGCTGCAGATCAGTGAAAACAAAGATACATAATTTTTTCAAGCCATTTCTGTGTTACAACCCTTAGCTATAAGAGTGAAATGAATACTGAAAAGTGAAATTACTTAATTGTGCAGACGTTTTACAGTTTTGTCAGGCCCTGAATCCATAATAGTCAACCTTGGGATGTGGAAATGTAACTAAAGATTGACAGTGAAATTATGGTGAAGGAATAAAAGTGCCTCATCTGGCAGGTCTTTTTTGTATTTCTGAAGGGATAGAATTCAAGTGTTCCGCAAATGATATGCAAAAGAAATAAGTCATTCTAGTTATAGTCGCAGTGAAATAACATGTATACACTGTAGGGGAATTGGTCATATTAACAGGAATTGTGAAAAAGAAATTTGGTGTAATTTATGTCATGGAAGAGTATATCATTTAAAAAAAATGTTGCAAGACTTCCTGTGACATCCCTGCACTGACCCAGTAATCAAGGCGCCTCAGTCCTCACCACTGGCAACAGTGAGGGACATACACACTGGGAAGGTGACAAGTACACACACAGTAAAGTACAATTTCCCTTAAGAGCACACAGAGATCACAGTCAGTCTGGGGCTGGTTTCTCCCTCTTTCTACAGATCCCCAATAAGACTCCCCACTGGCACAGCTATAGAGTCAAGATCTCAGCTGAGGGGTCAAGCCAAGACCTCCAACACCCTCTCTGTCCAACCAGTGTTTTGTGTCCCTGCCCAAGTAGCTGACACACACACACTTTGTGATTTGATTTATATACAAATGCATAGACACTCCTGGGAAAGGCTGGCACAGATTTACTAGCTTTGCCCCCTTCTGCCCAGACTATAAGGTAATTATCACTGCCACCAACCCCTACTTCTCAGCTACGTAAGGCCCTTGCAAAGGGTGACCAATCGTACTGTGTAATGTTACTATTATCCAAATGGTAAGTGTGACCAAGCAAGGCTATTGGAGTGGCCTGTACAGTGTCACGAAATACATATGCAAGTACTGTAAGAGCTTAAATATGTCTCACAATTATCAGCCACAAAGATAGTTTTAAATATATTTGATGATAAATAATAAAATAAGACAATACTCAATCAACACAGTAACTACAGAGTCCAGAATCACAGGAAACATTGCAGGACAGTCTCAAATAAATACAGAAAACATCTTAACTAATCTTTACTATATTTCTGACTATGTCTAAAAGAAATTACTGTACCCTAGTTAACTTACTATTAGCAAGGCAGGTGCAGATGATGGTGATAATGGATGTTTTTAGGTCCAAGACAAGATACAAAATGCACACAGTCTTTCTCTGAGAGAGTTCTTAAATCAATATCAAATATTACTGCTGGGTTAGCTTGGATGACATCACTTTTTGTCACCTGACTTTAGTTCCCAAGCTACCCCCATTGTCAGAAAGTACAAGCATTTTTAGCATCTCTCTGTGAAAAATACATATCTTTCAGTATTGTGCCGTGGCTAGGAAGTCCTATGGCAGTAAAACACTTTACATTTTAATTTAGTAATTACTTTTCTCCAAGACAATAGAAAGAAACTTCTAGCACTAGACCTCCTGTCACCTTGCTGCATTAACTAACTTTTATAGCACATTGTAAAACACTTAATTTCAAGTTTTGTAAGTTAATCTTCTATGTTCCAGCAGGGTATGCTGTGGTTATATTCCTGAAGCTCATTATATAACACAGTTCTGTTTGAATCGTATCAATATTCACAAATGACATGACATTATTTACAACATTCCAGATAGCTGGGCTGGCAGTGTCACACTTCCTTTGATTAAAAAAGTGCAATAATCAGTCTTTGTTATCTGATGAGTCTTTAGAGATGTCAGCACAGTCAAGAATGAAGGATAATAGCTTATGAATTCCTGTAAGTTATACTAGGTAGCATTCTCATGTGGCAGAAAATTTGTAATTGCTTGCATCTCAAATGATTTGGCGAAATAAATGTGAGAAAGTTCATATATTGTATTAAAAAATTGAAACAATCTCTGTGCTGCAAAGTTATGCGTGAAAATGATGCTAAAAGTTAAAGAATTATAACCTGTTCTTCCCGGCTGTTCAGAAAGGCTTAATTAAAGGATTGTAACCTGTCTTTCCCTGGTATTCAGAAAGGCTTACCACACTGTGGAAGCCATAACTAAAAATGCTTCCTTAGTGCATTAAGCCCAAACAATGCATAAACCACTTTGCCAATGTATTATATGAAGGTGCCAAGCAAAACGCAGAGAGCAATTTTGCTGGGGAAGCCACATGAAGATGCAGCAGTCTGCAGGAGGAACTAATGCAAATTAGCCTTGTAACCTTCCCCAGAAGTAATGAATTATTTTAGATATGAGGAGGAAAAAGTGTATTCTTTCTGTTGATGGCACGTCAGTTTACTCCTATAGAATGGATGGCAGCATATGTGGATGCATAGATGTGTGCGTGTGTGTATGTTTGGATGGTCGCCCTGCAGGAGATAAGTATAAGTATACTGAAGTCATCTGTGATGCACACACACACACACACACACACATATATATATATATATATATATATATATATATGTGTGTATGTAGATATATATATATGAATGGGTCTTCTTTAAAACGCCGACTTTCAAATCGCTGAGACAAGAACACTGAAACTTCGCAATGCCAAACTCCCGGAACATCACAATTTCACTTCAGGACACTAACTACTTGACCACCAATAATAATATTATAAACAGATGCAAGTGACACCCACTGAAGTGGGGGGCTTCTCCCCCATATGTCCCCTACTTGTAGATACTAACTCTGAGATCGCACTACCGTGGAGAAAGGGCAAAGTTCACCGTGGTGGCCAATTGGTTAGTTTCCCAGAGTTAAGTTGCGACATTTCGGGAGTTTGGCATTGTGAAGTTTCATAGTTGTTAACTCACCGATTTGAAGGGCGAGGTTCCGGTAAGTCTTCGTTTTAAAGGGGACCCATATATTATATATATATATGTATGTGTGTGTGTGTGTGTGTGTGTGAGAGACATTGCTTGCAGGTACATGAGAGAATAGTTCCATGAGTGTAAACATGTCAGTCAGAGGATGTTTACAGCTTCCTAGATTTGTGTGTGTGTTCGTACTTGTAAAATAACATATGTGTTGTACCTTTAAGAAGCATTTCTAAGACCTGAATGTGCATATATAAATAGCAGGCATGTGCTAGCTTCAGTGGCATTTTGTGAGTACAGCTGGAGTGTGAACATCTATGCATGAGACAGCTAGTTTGTATGTATGTTTATGTTTGTATGTAATGAAGCTGCATGAACAGAACCCACAATGTTCGTCTACTTCATCCTGACTAGACGAGTGACATGGTGTCATGACCGGGATTCCAGAGACTGCTTTTCAGAGCCATGAGGTGCAGAGTTAACAGTGAAGGTAAGCTAAGTGAGCCAAATGCAAAAAAGGTCCAGAAATGAAGTAAAGGTAATAAAAACTTGCACAAAAGTTTTAATTTATAAAAAAAGATAAAACGAAGCATTTTAAGGGCACAAAACACATTACTAAGCAAATGAATAACACTAAAATGTTTATTAAGTAAACAAGAAGTGAAAAAAAAATTATTAATTAAACGAAATGTTTGAAATTAAGATATTTAATAAAACAAGCATCAGAAAAGCACATAAAAGGGTTTAGAATTACCTCAGAATTGCAAAACGAGCATATTTAGAGTTAAAACAAGCACAAGAAAGTATAATGGGCATGAAAAGAGATTAAATGAGCAAAATGAATATAACAAAGGGCAAAAAGGGCACATTAAGTATAAATAAAGCAAGGTAACTTAATTTTTTTTGCTAAATTACTGTGTTTTTTCAAAGTCCTACTACTCATTGATTAGAGCTCTGAATATTATAACTAGAGTTATTCAAAGTATGTCAAAGTGTGCAAACGTGCTTACAGTATGTGTTTATTACTGTGCATTTATTCTGAAGAGTTTGTTGTGTGCAAAGTGCCTCTATTTCATAAAGTGCAGTAAAGTGCAGCCATTTTGAAAAGTTTCTTGTGCTGGGTGTGTCTGTTCGCAGAGTGTCACCATTACAGTGTGTTCCTTGCACTGTGCAGAGTTGTTTAGCAAAGTACTACTATTTTTGCTGGGTACTGTTTATTCGCAAAGTGTTTCTTACTCTGAGCTTCTTCCACCCAGTTTACTCACACAATGCAGTAATTTTGAAATGTTTCTTACACTGATAAGAGGTGATTTCAAGAGTATTACAGTGCCTGGGGAACGTATTTTGCAAAGTTCAGTTGTACAGAGGCTTGTTTTGCTATTGAGCATAGTTACAAGTACTTGCATAAATTTCAGGCTTGTGTACATGTGTGTGTGTTTTGTGTATTCTGGCAAAAGTCTTCACTGAGATGTATTAATTTGGCAGAAGTTTTTCGTAAACCACTACTGCTTGTATTTAATGAGAATATTCCAGAGAACTGGAGAATATTTGAGTAAGAGTATGATATATTCATACAAGCAGCTTATAATGATAAAGATGCACATACCAGGGCATTCATTTTGCTAAAAATCTAGCAGGGTCACAGGCCATAGAAAGAGAGTGTTCATTTATATATGCAGCAGAAGTGTATGATGGTGAAGGGGTAAATCGTCAAATTGTTGTACAGGCTGAATCAAGACCCCCGAGTGTTTGAAGAGCAAAGTGAGAGAAATTTGTAACCCCCAGATCAATGTTACAATGAAAGGCATTTGTTTTACACAAGAGATCAAAAGCAAAGAGAAACTGTTGCAGCTTATATTACTGACCTGAGAAATAAAGCTAAAACGTGTAAGTTTGGTGACTTGAAAGATGAGTTAATAAAGGACAGGCTCATGTGTGGTATTAATAATCCTGCTGTGAGAAAGCTTTTGCTTCCTGACAGTGGTTTAACGCTGAGCAAAGCCATTGAGATTTGTGAAATTCATGAAGTTACAGAAAGGCACACACATATGTTTGCAAGTGATATGACCATGGATTTGGCCGAGCTGTAGTCCCTGCAGGTGTGGCAAGGGAAATCTGCAGTCTTCCAGCAAGTTCTATGACTACTTCATTTAAAGGAGCATGCTGAATGCCGTACAAGGGTGAATCAGCAAAACCCAAATCAAGCTTTATTGTTAACTGCTCACAGTTGTGGTGTCAACCATGAGTCTAAAAGAGAAAATGCTTAGCATTTGGTCAGTGATGCCATAAATGTAAGAAATGGAACCATTTTCAAAAATGTTGTAAATCAAGTAAACCTCATACTGTTATAAAGAAGGGTCATTCGAAAAAGCAAATTGATCAGGTTGAAGTGCAGCAGTCTGCTGTGTAGATGGTATATCAGTGTTTGGTGAAAAGATTGATGCAGTAGATTTATTGGCAAAGTATGAAGTACTTTGTACTGTCCAGATCAATGATAAATCTACTGAGCTCAAAGTAGATACTGGTTCAAAGTGTAATGTTATGTCAGCAGACACATTTGCTAAGGTAAGAGCTGGTGAACAACTAAATGTGACCAGTTGTGCGAAACTTGTTGCTTATGGAAGTGAGGAAATTCTAATTGAAGGCTCAGTATTGCTTTCATGTTATGTGGCCAAGAGCTGTTATAGCTTATTATTCTATGTAGTTCAAAGACCTGTGCAGTCATTATTAGTTCTCAGAGACAGTTTGAGAATGAATCTGCCTTCTTCTACCAAAGAAGTTCTTCAAATAAGGCCATGTCTCAGCTCCAGCTTCACTAACACTATTTTTTCAGAGTATGCTGATGTTTTTGATGACAAGTTGGGCAAACTTCAAGTTGTGTATTCTGTGAAGTTAGACCCAGTGATTAGTCCAGTACTCAGATCTGAAAGAAAAGTTCTGATAGCTATGGAGCATAAAGTCAAAGCTCAGATGGACAAAATGGTGCAGCAATGTGTAATTTGTCCAGTTAGAGAACCTAGCAAATTGGTGTTGTCCATGGTAGCAGCTCACAAAAAAGTCACAGATGAAATCATAATATACATTGATCCAAGAGATTTTAACAAAGCATTGAAAAGACCACATCATCCCATGCATGCAGTCAAAGAAGTTGCAGCTCTAATACCAAATGACACTCTTTTTTTTCTGTCTTGGATGCAAAAAGTTAATTTTGGCAAGTGATGCTTGATTGCAAGTCTTCATTACTGACTTCTTTCAGTACTCCATTTGGAAATGCAGATTTCTTAGGATGCTTTTTGGAATAACTTCTGCGAGTGAAGTCTTTCAACATGCAATAGAGCAAATTTTTTCGGGTTATCCTTATGTCATTATAGTATATGATTTGTTAGTCAGAGGCAATGGTGAAGCAGAGCATGACAGAAATCTTGAGAGTTCTACACAGAGCATGTGAAGTGAACTTAAAGGTTGCTTCACCCTCTAAAGTGTAAATTCAGACTGCCAGAAGTACATATGTAAGTCATTTATTTACTAGCATTGGCTTGAGACCAGACATGTCCAAGCCAGCACCAGATAATGTACAAGCTCTACTTCAGTTTCTTGGTATGGTCAACTATTTAGGTAAATTTATACCAGGCTTCAGTGAGTTGACAGCACCTTTGAGAGAGCTAACACATAAGAAGGTTACATGGTCATGGTTAGAACATATGAAAGAGAAGAATATACAGACCACCAGGATAAAAACATTCTAATTTATTATACACAGAGAAGTTAGCGCTTTCAGGTACAAGACCCTTCTTCCGACTTACTATCTAACAGTTCAAAATACTTTTATATAAAATTGCACCAATCACAGAACACATTTAATTAATCAATTAAAACTTTTTTCAAACAATAAAAATTAAGCTTTTAATATATATGGTCTACACCTACATAAAACAGGCTTTAGCGGCACTATGCCATTGAGTCCAGGATGCCTGTTGGCTCCTAGCTCAATAATCCATCTAGTTTCACAGTATTCTGTGTATCCTGATATATTGCCCTTTCTACCATCACCATTACCCTGTTGTAAAACTAAAAAAGAGAAACAATGTCCTGGCTGTTTCTCTATATGCATGGAAAGTGCATTCCTCTTATCTTTTAGTCTAATGGCTGATAAATGTCTCAGAATCCTGTCTTTTTACCTGCAGTTCATCTTCCCTACATAAAATGAGGGGAAATTTTTACAAATAGCTAAGTACACAATATTGGTGGTTAAACATGTTGCCCTAACTCTAAAAACATATTCTCTTCCGGTCATAGGATGTATAAAATTAGAACTCATATTAATATATTTACAAGCCTTACACCGTTGGCATGGAAAAGTACCAATTTTATCTATATGGGTGGAGCTATTAGTCTTATTTTGTTTGTCACAAAGTAATTGTTTTAAATTTTTATTCCTTTTATATACGAAGTCTGGGCAATCACCCACCAAATGCTTCAAAGAGTCATCCATGTGTAATATTTTCCAATTACTTCTTATTACATCCTGCACTCATCTAATATCACTACTATAAGTCAAATATAATGGGACCTTGCTCTTGTTATTAGTCACTGTCCTCTTCTTATTGTGGATCCTATTCAGTCGATTAGAAATGCCTTTAGAAGAAAACCAGGGAGCAGCCTCTGTTTCCCTGGCACATATAACTTCTTTCATAGTTTTATTAATTTAATTTTGTTTATAGCCCCTATCCTTTAGCCTAGTATTAAACAAACCTAGTTCATCTTGCAGGGTATCAAGCCTGGACAGACGCAATGTTTGTCCCTTGACAATGTTGCGAAAAACATATCCTGGATACATACTATCTTTTGCCAAAAGGCCATTTTTCCAACAAGGTTTCCTATAGGCATTAGAGTGTATCTGACCTATGTCATTTTGTTCTAATAATATATCCAAGAATTCTATTTTGGTAAATGAATACTTAATTGAAAAACTCAAAAAATCAATTGATTGATCAATATAATTTATAAATTCTGTAAGCATTTGATTAGTGCCTGTCCATAACAAACAAATATCAACAAAACGTGCATAAAATGCTACATATTGTGACCACTGATTGCACTTAAAACAATATCTTTTTCCCATAAGGCAAGAACTAGGTTTGTATATGAATTGGCACAGGGGGTGCCCATGCTACCCCTCGTTTCTGCCAAAAATATTTTCCATTAAACATAAAAAATATTGTAACCTAATGCTATCTCTAGGAGATATTTAACTGATATTAAGTCCTGTTGACTAATAGTATCTTCTCTAGTTAATAGCCTTCCAGTGGCTTCTATACCATAACTATTAGATATCACAGTGAACATGTCCGTTACATCCAAATTGACCATGAGATATAGGGTCTTAGTATCATGTTCATTCATAAAGCCATATAATTTAGTTAAAAAATGTGCACTGTCTTTCAGTGTTCTAGATATATTCACAACAACACCTTTTCAATTTGGACTCCACTCATATTGAACAACATTCAGTGGCCCACCCCCAACCTGAAACGATAGGTCTAAAGGGTGGGTCCAACATGTTTTTATGTATTTTAGGCTGTGCCTTAAAAATTGGTATAACGGGATGGCCTACAAAAACAAAGTCATAAATTTCTTGTGTAATAATATCTGATTGCCTTAGTTGACTTAAAACATCTTTAACATGTAATATATCATTGACCGTAGCAACATTTATTTTGTCATAAGTACAACTGGCAGCAAGCATACGCTCAATTTTATCATTATAGTACTCAGAGTCCAGTGTCAGCAGGTCATGCAACCAAATTGGGGTTGTCCTGTAGCTTTTTCAAAGAAAGTGTTTCTTCTGTGGTAAGGTTATAAAACGAACAATTCGAATTGTGGTCCACCGTAGAACGTAACTGATCCCCACAAGTCTTAATAAAAATGACCACTGTAGAATCATAATTAGGCATAAACATGCTAGGTTTAATTAAACTCTTAGCAGACGTTTTAGCAACATTCTCCCCAAACATTTTCCTCAATCTCAAGTTCCTGCCAAATTGTTCAAGTTCAATAATCAAATCCGTATAATTGTGTTTACTGGCTGGAACAAAATTGAGTCCCCTGCTTAATACAGAAAGCTGTTCAACAGATAATTCAATACTGGATAAGTTAAACACCAAATTATCAGTACCTGTAGTCAAATTGAAGTTTTCCTTCGTTTGCTCTTGACTGCTTACTCTCTTCGTAGAATCTTCTCCCTGTATATCCAATCTTTTCTCCTTCTTTCTCACTGGTACCAGTACCAGTAATGGGTGAAAAACCAACTGGGAATATAAGGTCTTCGGCCGTGCTTCTAATTCCACAGTGCGTCCTTGTCACCCATTATTCACCACACCTTCCCCTGAGTCTGTGGAAAGTGGTTCTGTGCTGTTACCTGCCATATCGATGGACTGGCTGACATCAGTCGTCTCCCTCGAAATCTCCTGTGCGTTGTTGGATCTGTTCTCAGTCGAAACCAACACTTCCACTGTTGTAATTTGACCCTCTCCCACAGCAGCGTTGTCCTTGGCTGCCATTGCTCGTTCAGAAGGTGTAGCAGTTACATCAGAAGTCATTGGTATCATGCTTACCCTCCGTACATCTGAACAATTGGTGGAATCCTTGCTCGGTCCACCAATAGGTTAGAACATCACAAGAAAGCATTTGAAGACCTTAAGCAGAAAATTGCTGCTCTACCTACATTAAGATTCTATGATGTCAACAAACCAGTAACTCTTTCCTGTGATGCTTCTGAATTTGGTCCTGGTGCAGTTATTCTTCAAGATAGAAGACCATTAGCCTATGCATCTAGAATACTTACCCAAACTGAAATGCAATATGCTTAGACTGAGAAAGAACTTTTTTCATTAGTGTTTGCATGTCCCAAGTTTCTTGATTATATCTATGTTCAAGATATTCAGATTGAAACTAATCGTCAACCGTTGGTTACTATTTTAAAAAATACTATGCATTCAGCTCCAGCAAGATTGCAAAGAATGTTGCTTAAATTGCAAAGGTAAAATTTCAAAATGGTCTATCGAAAAGGTAAGCGTCTTTATCCAAATCACCCAGAAATACAATGGAACAGCTTGACGCAGAAACTTTTAACTTCGATGTCATGGAAGTGCATAATTTTTGTACCACAAAACTTGATGAGCTAAGAGATCATACAAAGACTGATCCAATTTTGCAAAAGCTCTACAACTACATCAATGTTGGATGACTGTAAAAGCAATCTAGTATACCACCTGAAGTGCAACCCTACTTTCCTTACAAAAATGAGATGTTGATGGAAGATGGCATTATTTTCAAAGGTCCTCAAGTTATTGTTCCTGCTTCCTTACAACAAGAATACATTCACATTTTGCATCATGGTCACCCAGGTTCCAAAGCTACCAAATGAAGGGTGAGAGGACTCTTATTTTGGACTTCTCTAGCAAAAGACATTGATAAAGTACTTTCTTCTGGTTCAGTATGCAATAGTACTAAACCACATTTGCAAAAAGAACCACTTCAGCTAAGTCAAGTTTCTGAAATACCTTGGTCAACAGTAGCCTCTGACATATTCGAGTGGAACAATCAATGTTACTTAGTACTGGTAGACTGTTATTTGAACTGGTTTGAGATCAATTTACTACCTAACCTAACATTCACTACTGTTATTACCAAGCTGAAATGTCATTTCTCAGTCCATGGAAGTCCACAAAAGCTTATCTCAGACAATGAAACCCAATTTCCCAGTCAGTTATTTCAGAAATTTGCAAGAGAATGACACTTTGTACTTGTTACTAGTAGTCCAGAATATGGATATCTTCCCCTAAAACCCATTTTGAGAGAATGCAAGCTTAGGCACTGAAATGGTTAACTTGCTATAAGCAAGACCTCTGAAAAAGAGGAAGGAGGTATGGTGCAGCATTACGTCTTTGATCCAATGAAGGAATTGTTCAAAAGTGCTTATCTTTTATGCTTTACAATTACATTTATGGTTTTAGTTGTCTTGGTCCTTGTTTTTTTGCTGCTTACAGTCCAGAATATCTGCAGTCAAATGGACTAGCTGAATGTGCAGTACAGAGTGCATAGCAATTACTTGAGAAGTCAAAGCATGAAGATACTGATGTATTTTTGAATTTACTCAGTCTCAGAAAAATACCCAGTGACAATATACTTGGCTCACCTGCTCAGAGACTTCTATCTAGCCAAACCAGAACAACATTGCCTACCAGTTCCAGTTTATTGAGGACTAAAGCTAAAAACAGCAAAGCAATCAAAGCCCAATTATTTTAAAAGCATTCTTTCCAGAAGTCCAGTTATGACAAATCAAGCAGATTTCTTTGTCCGTTGAAAGGAAGAGAGACAGTGAGGATACAAACGGAGAAAGGTTTCAACCGGATAGGTCAAGTAACAAATATATGTGTAGAGCTGAGATCCTATCTTGTGAAATACGAGGGTGCGGAGTACAGGAGAAATCGCAGACATCTACATCCTGTCTCAGAACTGTTATTGCAGCAATGTTCCTACGATATAAATAAGTCTCAGAGTGATTCAGACAATGTTCCAGAATGTGGCTTGATTTCCACTACCGTTTCTGATAATGTTCATAACGTCCCTAAGGTTGAACATTCAGCAGAGACAGTCCCAATTGCTAAATCCAATTCCAATTTATATGTCACATGATTTGGTTGCATTTCCAGATCCCGTGTGGGATACACAGCAACGTTGATGTAGTTTTATATATATATATATATATATATATATATATATATATATATGGATTCACTTTAGAAGCTCGAAATACTGAAATATTGACTTTCAGTGTTTCGAGCCCATAAAGTGGAAACGTGAAAAGAACGAAAACTCAGAAGTGTGAAATTCAAAATCTCGCATACCGAAGATTTTGAATTAACGCTTCTGGTGTTTCTCTGTGGTTATGGATTCAGGTAAGTCTTTATAAGTTAAGGGTTTTGGGTAGGGACTATGGTGTGTGTTGGTGTGTTTTGTTATTGTGATGTGTGTGTGCGAGGAGACTGTAGCTTGTGTGGTGGTGTTTTGTGTGTTTTTGTATGTAGTGCGACCTCAGAATATTTAAGTAGTGGGGAGCGGGGAGCTTTCCCCCCTTCTTTTATGTAGGACAGAGCTTGTGTTTGTGTGTGGGAAGGAAGGTGTGTGTTTGTGTACACCAGAAGCGGTAATTCAAAATCTCCAGTATGCGAGATTTTGAATTTCGCACTTTTGAGTTTTCATACTTTTCAGGTTTCCATGTTATAGCCTCGACATACTGAATTTTCGATATTTCAGTATTTCAGGGATATAAAGTGAATCCATGTATATATATATATATATATATATATATATATATATATATATATATGTAGTTTTATGTAATTGCATGATGGAAAATTGCTTCATGGTCACCCAGGTTCCGAAGCTACCAAATGAAGGGCAAGAGGACTAGTATTAGCATGCCAGTCAGTGTTGTCCATCTCATTTCTCAAAGAGGGAGGATGTAGAATAACATATGTGTTGTACCTTTAAGAAGCATTTCTAAGATCTGAACATGCATATATAAATAGCAGACATGTGCCAGCTTCCCGTTTTGTGAGTACAACTAGAGTGTGAAGATCTATGCTTGAGACAACTAGTGTATATATATATATATATATATATATATATATATATATATATTTATTTATTTGTATATAATAAAGCTACTAGAATAGAACCCACAATGTTTGTCTACTTCATCCTGACTAGAAGATTGACAGTACTGAACGGTGCCTGTGCAGCTGCAATGTGTGGGCAGGTAAGAGGAGCACTAGAGTGATCAGGTCTGACAGCACAGTGTTTGATTCACAAAAATAGTACTTGGCCAATAATGATATGTTTCTCGATGCAGCATTACCATGTCTGTGATTTGGAGATTATTGCCTGAATTATGTTGCTTGTATTAATTTAACTTTAGCCATTACATTGTTACTGAAAATACATTTATTCACTCCATGACAAGTAAAAGTTATTATTTCAGTCTTATGTTGGCTGAGAAAGTATAAACATGGTTTATATAGCTATTTGCCAAAACATCCAGACAATTATATATAGAGAAGATAAATGGGTGACTGAAAGTGAAAACATTGTAGCACTGCTTAAGATTTGTTGAAAAAAATAAGTACAAGCACCTTGACAAAGCAATATGCGTCTGTCTCAATTAATGCAGCGAAAATTCAAAGCAACAGGGATATTATATGCAAGATTTAGTAGTACAAAAAGTGTGAAGCACTTTCATTCACAGAAAATCATGACTTCATCAGAACTGCCAGAAATGCAATATGTGAAAGCTTGTGATGTTGTGTTAATGCTTTATAAACTTCTTCTGTGTGAGCTCCTGAGCAGAGCTTTTTTTTTTTTTTTTTTTAACAAAAGAAAAGATGTTCAGGTGGTGATGCAGGCTGCACATTCTCCACCCAATAGAAGTGATAGTGCTTGATAATGACATCATTTACCAGGAAGCTGGTGAGGCATAAAACATCCATATGGGCTGCCTGGATGAAAGCCCTTTTCTGAGGCTGTTACCCTTGTACTGGGGATACCCAATATGGTAAATAAACACTTGATGATGTCAAATTGGAGTAGACATGGGGATAAAAGTGTAAAAAGAAAAGAGGAAAGTTAGGGTGTAAACTTTTTTACATTGAGAAACAAATATGTTAAGTAAGGGAATGAGTTGATAGGCTGAGGCATACAGAAAAAAAATAGTGTATTGGACTAAAGTACAGCAATACACAGATTAGAATGTACCACGAAAGTATCTGAGTCTGGCATTTAAAAGTCTGTAATTCAAAAATGACAAAATAGAAATTAATGATAACTGCAGTAGGGATAATAATGATGATAGTGAAAATGATGAGCTATATTATGAAGTAACAAGGTATACATAAAATGAATGTTTGATGATGGCAAAAGTGCAGAAGAAGAGGGTATGTATTAATGGAATTGTCTGTCTAGAACATTATGCTAGCTATTAAGAAATTAAATGATGAAAAAAGTTATGGGGCTTGTGACGCCCGTGCACTGGCCCAGCAGTCAATGAGCCTCAATCCTCACCACTAACACCAGTGAGGGGCGTCCATATAGGGAAAGGGTAATAAATACATGCACTGTAAAGTACAGTTTTCCTTAAGAGCACACAGAGATCACAGTCAGTCTGGGACTGGTTTCTCCCTTTCTCTCCAGGTCCCCAATAAGACTCCCCACTGGCACAGCTGTAGGGTCCAGATCTCAGCCTAGTGGGCAAGCTAAAACTTCCAGTACCCTTTTTGTCCAACCAGTGCTTTGTGTCCCTGCCCAAATAGCTGACACATGCACACACTTTGAGATAAGAGTTTATACAACCACACAGACACTCCTGGGAAGGCTGGCACAGGTTCTTCATCTGTGCCCCTTTTACCCAAACCATACGGTAGAAATCACTGCCACCACCCAGCTAATATTTATCAGCTACTCAAAAGCCCTTATGAAAGGGTGTCCTGTTATACTGTGCAATATTATTATCCAGATGGTAAGTGCCCAAACAGTCAAGACTTGGTACATTATCACTATATACGTCCAATGTACTCTTAGCGCTTAAATTCTCTCTGACCAAAACAGCTACAGTTGAAAAGTTTAAAAATATTTAATAATAAAAAAAAACACAGGACAATACTTCTTACTACACAGTGCTACTCAAGAGTTCAGAGATCACAGAGAAATACTTAAAATAATACAGTAGAAAAGATCTGACATCACAGAAAACAAACTAGTCTAATCTTCCTATTTCTTAGCTATATCTAAGAGAAAACACAGTTCTAATATCCTACTTACATATAAACACAGGCAGAGTGGTGAGCTGGATGTTCTCAAGACAAATGCGTTAATGCTATCATTCTTTCTGTCCTTAAATTGATAATACCATACCACTGATTCATTTCAGATTACATCATTTCTTTGTGGTTCCCAGGCTAACAGATTCTCAGAGGTTAATAGCCCTTGATCTTGCAGCTGGTCAGGAAGCCAGGACAATAAAAGAATTTATACATGCAAATTCTAGCAATTAACTTTGGTCTCAAGACAATAGCCAGAATTCCTTCATCCAGACATATCGGCTCCAAGCCCTGACATTAAAGAATTGGCTTATTAGCTTTGTTACAGCAGAGTGCACTGTAGTTACATTTTTGCAGTTCCACACTTAACACCATTTTTTCCCATTTAAAAGAACAAGCCTTTGGCTTAAATTAATATTTACAAATGACAGAATTAACTACAAAATTCTACCTGGCTAGGCTGGCAGCCTTCACCTATCTTCACAGGGCTAGACTGTATTCTAAGTGAAATATTGAAGAAGGAAGATGTGAAGTACTGAAATTAGTTTGAGAAGATGAATGTAATTAAGGGATATTGGGAACATGAATTCTTCTGTGATGCTAATGATATAAAAAAGAAGGATTAAAAACTTAAGCATAGCTAATTTAAGTAATGCTATTTATAAGATTTTTCAAATACGGCTTAATGAAAATGGAATATGGAAAAAAAGAGTATGTAAGAGTCAAACGTTTATGACAAATAGGAATATGATGAGAAATTTGATTAGTGTACAATATTTTTTATGTTCTGGGGAAAAAGACAAAGGCTATATCATAAGTTTAGAGCAACAAAAAGGCTTTTTACAAAGTGAATGTAAATATTCTGGGAGAATTGTTAGAGAAAGAAATTATGGATGGCATAGTGGTGCAGTGAGTAGCATTGTTGCCTGCCAGCAAGATTTTTTTCCAGTTGGCTTCTGTGTGTGGTCTGCATGATCTCTCTCTGTTTTAGCTAGTTTTCTCTTGGTATGCCAGTTTCCACCTACTTCTCAAAGACATGTGGTAGGTGGATTGGTGAATCGAAATTGACCCTAGGAGTGTGTGCTTGTGTGCCTGACTGGAAGAAGAAAATTGGAAATCCACACCTATTATCTACTTGTGCAGTAAACTCTGTGGATGGGGACAGCTGTTTACATGGTCACTATTGAAGTCACATGTCACTTAACAGTAATGCCTGGCTGGATAGATGGGTTGTAGAAAATAGGAATAAGTGATAATGTAAGGAAACTGTTTTTTTTTTAATGTTTGTTTTGGAAATAGTAATGAACTTGTACTTTGTATCATCTGTTTTAGATACATAAACTTGCAGACAGATTTAAATGCTTTATCAAATTCAGTACTGTGGGTCTCTAGTTGAAGCCAACAGTTAGTGAAATAATGTGTAGATATACAGAAAAATAGATAAATAGTGGTCATAAGACATGTTAAAGACAGTGTTTAAATAGAAAGTAAAATATTGAGAGAGGTTTTGGGAGAAAGAAGTCTGTATGTGTGTTCGTGAGTGCCTATTTATTCATACATACACACACACACACACATATATATATATATATATATATATATATATATATATATATATATATATATATATATATATATATATATATATATATGGGAATACTTCACAAAACCAAAATACCATATAACTGACTTTTAAATAAACGTGATGACAAACCCAACAAGTCAGATAAATGACTGCCCAGAACACTGACATTTCACTTCAGGTAAGTAACCGCTTGGCCCACTTAAAAATGGATTAAAACTAAACCCACCTATATGGGGGGGCTGCACCCCCCAACTACTTTTCTTTTCGGCTTTTTCCCGGTAAGGGGTCGCCACAGCGGAACTCCGGACCGCTAATGATTGGCAGTAGATTTTTTTACGAAAAGCCGAGGTACCAGCTCAACACCCAACCTTCAACGAAGGCACGCCCATTTACGCACGCATGTCTTTCGAACGCTACCCAACTGCGGGGAGGACATGCAGACTCCACACAGAAGGCACTCCCAAGCCACAATGAGAATCGAACGGGAGAACCTCTTGCTGTGAGGTAACGCTACCGCTGTACCACCGCGGCTACATCGCACTACAGCTGGGGTAAGGGGCAAAGTTCACCATGGTGGACAAGCAGTTACTTACCTGGAATGAAATGTTGGTGTTCTGGGACGTCAGTATTATGTTTTTTTGGCTTTGTCGTCTCGGTATTTTAAAAGTTGAGTAAGTGGGATTTCCATCTACTGAAGTAGACCCATATATAGATACATAGATAGATACACTTTATATATATCTATCTATATGTATGTGTGTGTATATATATATATATACATATATATATATATATATATATATATATATATATATATATAGATAGATAGATAGATGCAGATGTATCTGCCAGTGCAATGGTTTTGATAGAGTAACAGTAACAATGAATTTTCCGTTAACAGTGATTAATTGTCTAACCTGAAGAATTAACACTGTAGAACTATTATCCATAGGGTCACAATGATCTGACATCAAATCCATCCATCCAACAAATTAACTAGGGGTAGCTCTACCAATGATGTGGAGAAGAACCCAATGGCATTCATGCAGTTCTCTTCTCAGTATAATGGACTTAGAAGCTCTGGCAGCTTTATGAGATTTGCTTTGTTATTCATTCTGTCTGAGAATGAAATGTGTAATATATAACAAAAAGGGAAATTGACATGTCTGAAGTCACTTAGCTGTAGTAACTTTTTCATTATGTTTGGAGGTAACTTCTGCAATACACCAGACTAGAATAAGACTTAACCAAGTAATTTTAATAACAGGGTCCACAGGAATTTGATTTTATCTAACATTTTCAAATTGTCTGAAAAACTTCATTTTTAAAATAGCAACATTTTCAACTGATATTCTACTAACCTACTAACTTTGACACAGTTGCACTTCTGATGATATTCCGCTATCCTTTGAACATTTGTACTTCTGATACTGACTTTTCTTGTGGATTTGGTAGTTGAGCATGTGAGCTTTTTTTGACATGCTTTTATCATTATCTAGACCGCATGGGCAATGGTAAATGCAGTGTTTTTATTCCATTAGCTTGAGAACTATTGCATGTTTTCTAGGTTACCACCATTTGGGGTACAAGTTATGCTTGCTGTGAAACTTTGCAGTCATCAATTATTGCACTAAACATGATATAGACAGTCAAGGCCATTTACTCTTCTCTTGGACCTACACTGCATTTTTTTGTGGACTTGTTGTTTGGGTCATCTCTGAGAAATGTTTAATTTTTCTAGACTAAGCCCTCCTAAAGTTTTAGCTTTCGATAGTTTCAGAGCTCAAATACTGAAGTTACAAACCAGACCAGATCAGCACACAGGAAACAGCGGTATCCAGTTAAGTAAAATGGACTTTTATTAACTCAAGACGAAAACACATTAGTGCCTCAGGATAGATCCCCTTCAAAGAGGCTAGCACTATTTGAGAATCAGATTTTTTATAAGGCTCCTAAATGAACTACCTAAATGTTATCATCTGCTCATTGGATGACAGTTGATATCTATTACTGTAGCCCATTTCAGACACATGTAAAAGTCAGGGTATAGTTGCTTCCAAGTTTGCCTAATAGATGGTTTTAAATCAGAATGTTAATTGAAGCCATGTGGTTTCAACTGGTCCAAATTAAAATACAATGCATGTTTTTAAGATCAATATTTCCATGAAAAACACTATATATAACATAAATACACTTTAAATGTTCATCTGAATTACTGTAATATTCAACAAGATGTTTACTCACAGGTTTATTCAGATATTTATGCAAAACATCAGTAATGTGTTAACAACTGATTGTGCATTTTAAAATTCTAGTCGAAGACCAGTATATATTTTGACACAGTGGTATACCAGTACATGTGCAACATAAGTTGTTGAGCACATTTTAACTTCCTAATTTCAGCCATCTTACAGTTTTCTGGATTTATAATACTAGTTGCTTTCTTTACGTACTTATTCTCCTTTCGGCTTTTTCCCAGTTAGGGGTCACCACAGTGGATCACTTGTCTGCTCATGGTTGGCAGTGGAGTTTTTACAGTGTCGAGTTGCCAGCCCGGCATCTAACCATCCACATGCACTCATACCTAGTGCCAATTTAGAGTGTCCAATCCACCTACAGCTTGTCTTTGGGATGTGGAAGGAAACCGGAGCACCCAGAGGAAACCCACACGACCACAGGGAGGACATGCAGACTCCGCACAGAAGGCACCCCAGCCGAGGATCAAAACGGAGAACCTCTTGCTTTGAGGTAGCTGCTGCACCACCGTGGCCGCCCGCTTTCTTTATGTACTTAAAGAAATTAAATGTCAAATATGTTTATTAATATTTAAACACCAAGGGCCAGATAAGGTCTAACATGGGACGTTATTTCTGATAGCAACCTTTTTTGATTCAGAGACAGGTCCACTGCAGTGATACTACATGGGTCTGCAGAATCAGCGTGGTGGACCACCTCCTTGGCCAAGTTCTGTGCTAATGAGACATTCCAGGGGAGTAGCCTATAATAACTAATCAAGTGTAGTGTCTCAGTAAGGCATTTCAGAGAACCATTCAGCTGGTAGATTCCATTAACTTGGCAAAAGTTAACTTTCACCAATTTTTTTCTGTGTGTGACATCATGTTAGAGGTAAGTGTCAGGGAGCTTTGCAATCAATTAGTGGCTGTGTGTGTGTCCATCCATGAGTACAAATGGGTGGGGGGATTGTCATACCTCTAAACTTCCCAAGGACTACAGTTTTCAAGAACAGAGGCTGTATATGTGTGTGTGCTGCGGGTGAGGGGGGGGGCAATACATGCTAAGGAATACTGTAACTTAATTAAAAAGTTACTAGAACAGCATTTGTGCAGCATGTAAGCCATCTGAGTTGGGGAAGAACACTAGACACCAAGAAATTAAATGATTAAAGTAAGCAGCAAGATGAACAGGAAAAAATCTGCAAATCCTGTACCCTCTGAATACAAAACAGCTTGTTAGCAGACCTTTAATCCTCTTTACTCCCACTAGGCACCAGTGGATACTCTTTAATATTAACTTAAGTCACTGACAAGAAAAGTTAAATTAAAGGGGGGAGAGGAGAGTTTTGAACCTTACACCCCTGGCATGGAAAGCAGCTTGAGGAGAGCTTGTATTATGGGGCACTTTTTTTCTCTGAAGGAGAAAGCTATTACATGATAGAACAAAATCCATAAAAGGGAAGTCACCCCTGATCATTATTAGTAAAAAAATACGAGCACTCATAAAATCAACTAAGGCCAATTTTGAGAGAAAAATTGCCATGGATTCAAAGGACAATCATAAGGCCTTTTTCAGCTATGTTAGGAACCTGGGTGGAAACTCCCAGATATGCTCAGAATTAGTCCAAAATGATACAAAAATCACTGAACCCACAGACATTGCCAACATACTGGCAGACAGGTTCAGTGCAAACTTCACCCCCCTCCCCCCCCTAAAGGAGAGATAACTATCCCAGCCGAGTGTAGCCTCCCGGACATCTCAAATGCGCAGGTGAAAGCTGCTCTGTCTAAAGCTAAAAACACAGCATCAATGGGACGGGATGGTGTAGCTAAATGAGGAATTAAACCCGCATATAAGGCAGCTGTTTAATCTCAGCCTTACCACAGGATACGTGCCCAAGGGTGGCCGGCAACTGTGGTCCCACTCCACAAAGCGGTGCCTCTGACCCTGGTAATTACCGCCCATAAGCTTAACAAGTCTAGTCTGCAAAGCTATGGAGAGGATCATAATGGAGCTCATAAACAAAGATATAGGGACTTGCAGACATTGGACCCGACCCAGTTTGGCTTTGTCAAGGGAAGATCATGCCTTTTGAACTTGGTTGACTTCTTGAAACAGTCACCAAGGCCATTGATGAGGAAAGGCAGTCCATACAGCCTACCTTGACCTTGCAAAGGTTTTGACACAATAAAACCCATATGTCACAAGATGGGTTGCAAACTGGCAAGGACAGAACCCACAGGGTTAGAGTTGCTGGCGCTGTGTCAGACTCCAAGCGGTCACAAGTGGTGTCCCACATATTGTTTGGCATCTACTTCTCAGAAGTACAGGCCAACATGGGAGGACTTTTGACAAAGTTTGCCATAGTGGAAAGTGCATCGGACACGGATATCCTTCAGAAGGGACCAACAGATAGCTGGTGCCAGAGCCATGGCCTGAAGTTAAACGCCAAAAATGTATAGTCATACCCTTCGGGAAAAACAAGGTAACCCCAAGCTACCATATAGGTGGCAATCCACTAAGCACAGAAGAGGTTATCAGGGACCTGGGGACCCAGGTTGACAGTGGCCTTTCTTTTGACACTCACATTGCTAAAGTGGTTAGAAAGACCTTCTACATTGCCCACCTGATCATGAAGGGATTCACATCCAGATCTAGTGAGGTCATTGTTCCCCTGTACTCTTCACTTATCAGACCAATGATCGAGTACAATGCCCCATTCGGGATGTATCTCACCCGACATCTGCAGCAATTGGAGAGACCCCAAAAGTTCCTCACCAAAAGGATAAGGGACTCCAAAATCTGTCATATGCTGCCAGATTGAAGAAACTCCAGCTCTATTCAGTCTGCTCAGAGGTGACATGTGCCTGACATACAAGGCCATGTCCAACCCGGAATTAATGGACATGCTCCACCTCAAAAAATCCAAATCCACCAAAACCACTAGAGCAAGCGACTTAAACCTTAGCACGGATATAAATAGGACGTGCTGGAGGGATAGATTTATCACTCAGAGACTCCCTATGCTGTGGAATAAAATCCCGGTCCATGTGAGGCAGAGCACCTCGCTGACTCTGTTCAAGAGAAATCTAGACCTGTGGATGGGAGATCGTAGGTTTACCCCAGGAATCATCTCTGTGTCACTGCTGGACAGAGGCACAACAAACTAATGGGCACAGTATTTTTTCATATAAGGGGTGGCGTAAGCCACAATAATTTGGGCTAGGCATATAAATGCCTTAGGGCAGATAGCCTAGTATAAACCTATGAACCTATGAACCTATGAATTATAAGATGTATGACACTCTTAATGTGTGGTATGATTGACTGACAGCAATGGTCCATCAGTTACAAGGCACAGGCTTAGTCAAGAGGGATGGTGGGCACCTTACCTGTTAATGGCCATACAGAAGACTTCCAGACGAAACAAGGTGGCACTAGATCACACCAGATTAAATTTTTAAATATTACTTAAACTCACTTAAAAGTAACATCCGCGGTGGTGCAGCGGTAGCGTTGTTGCCTCACAGCAAGAGGTTCTGCTGTTCGATTCTCGGCTGGAGTGCGGGGAGTGCCTTCTCTGTGGAGTCTGCATGTCCACCCCGCGGTTGGGTTGGCATTCGAAAGACATGCGTAAATGGGCGTGCCTTCGTTGAAGGTTGAACATCAAGCTGGCACCTCAGTGTTCATCAAAATCTACTGCCAATCAGTAGCGGACTGGAGTTCCGCTGTGGGACCCCTAACCGGGAAAAGCTGAAAGACAACAACAACTTAAGCTCACTTAAAATGCTAATAGAGCAACAAGTCTACCATAAGGATCCAGTTCCTAAATAGTAATAAGAAATTAATGTTTGGCATTATTGACTCACTGTACATCAGGGACGCTCTGTCAGCTCATGGACAGGTAAGAGGTATGTCTGTGTATGTTTGAATGTGTTTGGGAAAGTGACTGAGGGGGTGCCTATGCCAGCATGATACATTGGCTGCCAGAGATATTCATAGGTATGTACTAGACTATCGTCCCTGGGGCCTATACAAGCCCAGCCAAAAAGGTACCCTGGCTTTTGCCACCCAAGAAAATTATTTTCCTGTGCCTCTGTCGAGCAGAGCCACAGAGGTGATCCCCGGGGTGAATTTCCTATTTCCCATCCAATCATCAAGATTTTTCTTGAAGAGTGCTAATGAGGAGCTTTGTTTGATATAGATAGGTAGTTTATTCCAGAGTATGGGAAGTGTCTGGGACAGGAGGTGTAGGAACATGCTGATTAGTGGTAGCGGTAACACCATGAAATTCAGAGACTTGAAAATAAGCAAAGAGCTCCTCACTGAGACTAATATGTCTTTGTGTCACCTTTTCTCTGATCATGGAAATAGTTCATTTTAATTTAACTCTTAACATTCTTAGTAGGATTCTTTCTCAGACTCATGGCTAGGCTTGCTGAAAGTGATGTAATGCATTTCACCTATTGCCTCTAATATAGCACTGTCATTTTGGTGAGCATTCCTTTTTTATGAATAATATTGCCTAGTTTGCCATTATGGTTATTAAATTTAGCAACAAAAGAGACTGTATTGATTACTTTTCTTGTCATATACAGCGGAGTTAGCAGACTGTTTAGGCTAGATACATGTAGGATTGTGTTTATTAAGATGATGGGCATTATAGCTCTTACATAGAAAATCATGTCTTACACCCTGAATGCCTAAAATTAGTATCCCATAAAACTAAAATTCCTTTTTTAAGAATGTTGTTGTTGTTTGTCTTTCGGCTTTTCCCAGTTAGGAGTTGCCACAGCAGAACTCCGGTCCGCTAATGATTGGCAGTTGGTTTTTATGGTGTCGAGTTGCCAGCCCGATGCCCAACCTTCAACGAAGGCACGCCCATTCAACGCATGTCTTTCGAACGCCCACTCGACCGCGGGGAGGACATGCAGACTCCACACAGAAGGCACTCCCTATCCAAGTATCGAACGGGAGAGCCTCTTGCTGTCAGGCAACAATGCTACCGCTACATCACTGTGGAAGTACAAAATTCCTTTTCTAAGAATAAATTAAGAATAAATTAAAAAAATAGAAGAAAGAAAATCTTAGGCTTGTGCTGTAGATCTCTAAAGCTGAACAACTGTACAAAACCTATAGTTGTTTTTGTTAGTAAAGATGTAGCAAACATGTGAAATGTGAAAAACAAAATCTGAAACCTGTAATTTTTTCAGTAAAAATGCAGCAGAGCTTTGAAAAAAATTTAATTTTTTCAGATACGTGCATGGTAGCAGAGCTCTTTAGAGTGTTACTTCATGTCAATAGATATATTATTTTATTTGAGTTGGACATTACTTGTTACCTAAATAACGTTTTTTTGGAGGATTTACTTAGAATCCATTGACCCAGCATTAAGAGGAGAGTAGGACATACATTAATTTTATATACTGACAAATCAAAATATCCTTCATGAGAACATTATTCTGGGTGATCTAAACACTGATTGGCATGTTACTAACTCAGACTCCCTAAATCTTTATGATTTCACTCAGCTTATCACCTACCCCATTAGACTCAGTAAAAGTAGTAACAGCCATTCTACTGGATCCTCTCCTCTCAGCCGAACTATATAAACACCTCAGATTGCCTCCTAGATATTCTTAGGGATCATCTTCCAACTTTTGAACAAACTTAAACAGTCACTTACTTCAGTACAACATTACTCAATATTCTCAGCAATCTTGCTCCCATTTGTACAAAAATAATTAATTCGAACCATGCACCATGGTTAACCAAACAATTTATGTCACACATAGATAAAACCTAGAAAGAAAAGCACCTAGTAAAACATAAACCATTTTACAGATTTTAGGCAGCTTAAAAATTGTGCTAAAAACACATTAATTCATATGAACAATCCTGTTATGCTAGTCTTCAGTATAAATATCAAAACATTCCCAAACTGTTCTTGGCCACAATAAGTAATAAAACCCACACTTCTGCCAAACACAAACAGCACATCTGATAGTGTTGCTACTCAATACAAAAACCACTTTGTTGAAACAGTACATAGCTTACATAAAAATAACCCTGCTACTATCTTCACCCTACCAATCTGTTCTGAAAACAATTCTCCTTAATTCTAGTTTGAACCTGTAAAAATGGCTACTATTGAAAGATGTTTTCAAAACCTTAAACCCACTGATAGTGTACCAGGTGAATATATTAAAATGGTAGCAGATTGTCTTTACTTAACTTATTTCTATCCTGATAAACTGGAACGTAACAGATAACTATGCCCCCTAGCATTTATATCAGATTATTGAGTGTTCTGAAAGTCAGACATCATGTAGTTGCAATCGTATCGTCGACTTTCCAAGAACTCGAAGAATACAAAAACAAAATCTGTGTTTTTGCAGGGGCAAGCCCACCTTCATCTCTCATGTGGGGTGGGGGCTGTGCCCTCCACACCCCCTGCAAATTGTATATACCAACTCCATTATCAGTCCCCTGCACAAAGGTGGAAATTTCACTGAATTCTCCAGCTGTAGTGCCCTATCTTCTTTATGGAAGTCCTTAAAAAATGTATCCATTCTCAGCTTCTTAACAACCTTAGCAACTACAGTCTTTTACCTAAACTCATTATAGTTTCTCACCCCCACCATAGGAAAAAGAAGGCCCTCCTTAGTTTTACTAACACCATAGACTTTCATCTCCTTTTCTAGACCTATCTAAAGTCTTTTATGCAGTTTCTCTTCAAATATTGCTTCCCAGTGGCTTTAAAGTGGAAAAATATTTCCCTGATATCCTATCACAAATTAAATTGGGGACAACAACAAGAGGATGAACTATTTTCCAAACAGTTTGTATTTCTAAGTGAGTGACTGGATATGGTTTCCTTGCACTAAGAATACAGACTTTCTCAACAGCTTTTTAAAAGGAGTGTTCTTATTTCAAATGCACTGTGCCTTCATAAGCACAGTCTTAATTCCCTGAGTCTAGTGGTTCTCGCTATTGACAGTACAGTAACAGAAAGCTGATTTAAGTATTTTGGCAGAAATTTATTCCATTCGGTAAGCTCAACATCATCAGTAATATACTTTTTACTGGTTTCATTTTTCACAGGTAGAAGAACAGTGTTGCTATTACTAGGACAAAAATAGATATGTGACTTCTTTTTCTGCATTTAAAGTAGAGTATATATATATATATATATATATATATAGTGATACTTTGTTTGCTACCAGAATTTTTCCACAGCCTGCACCATAGATTTGGAATGTTCTGTTTTAAGCAGTTTCTTTGCATAATAATCTATCTTCCAGTATAAGACCATCCTTAGCATCCTCACAGCCAGTTTGAAGCATCCATTTAAAGTATTGGACAAAGCCCTTTGAAACTCAGTGACCAACACTGCGCCTCGGAATCTAACCATATTTTAAGTCCATACTTTAAATCAAATACTTTTGTTAGAATAAAATGTTCAGCTGTGAAATTCTTTAGCTTGTGTCTCAGAACCTGAAGCAAGCAGTGATTTTAAAACATTAGCACAGTTGTGATATTCAGTCCCTTTTATGTCCATCAAGGCTGTTGTAGGTTCTCCAACTAACTGGGCTGAAAGGATTCTAGCCTGGTTCAAATTTCTAAGACTATGAGTAATGCCTCAGGGTCTTTCTCCCTAGTTGGTTGCTTAAGAAATGGAACTTTCTTCAGCATGAGCACATACTCTTAGTGACAGCTGAAGTCCTTTGCAGGAATTGTTCTACTGTTGTCATCTTGTACAACATGCACATGCTCCATACAAAAAACGAAATGTCCAAACCATGATAGTGAAGCCAGCTTTACAATGTTTGTGGTCATTTACCTGTTTTAATACATTCATTTGCCTCTAGCAGTGTTAACAGAGCAGTAGAGCCAAGGCAGAAGTAATAGAAAAAAGCCACATTGGGATTAAAGTTATCAACCTTTCCCCACACAAGAATTACCTAAATCAGATGCTTTGACAACATTCAGAAAATCAGAGAGCCCAAGCAGTATGAAAAGATGTGAGGAGATTTCAAAATATTTAATAATAATCATCATTATTATTATTATTATATTGTTATAATAGAATGTATTATATTGTAATGTTACAAATGTAATTAATAACGAGCAACTCTGAATCAAATCAAGGCCCAACCTATTCTTGACATTCTCTTTACAGTCACACTTAAATCTACCCTCATAAATGCTGGCAGTTTAAAACAGGCTTGAACAACTTGATATCTTCCTTTCAACCAGCTCCCCTTACTTTGTGGCTGTCAGTGAATCTTGGATTCAGGATTACACACCATATATCACCCATTCAGCCATCACTTCTGTATTTTTTCTTTTTCTTATATCTTCAGTGTTCTTCTAGGAAAAACTGGTAGGTGGGGTCACTCTACTATAGACTAGGTCCATCTGTAAACTGCACGAATTGCCCAAGCAAACTCTCTGAATTACTGTGACTGTAAGCAGCTTATATCCAGAGTCCCCTCCATAATGCTCCTTCATCACATCTTCATTAGAATAAGAACACTCATCCATGTACCTCCTTAACTGAATAAACTACTGAAAACTTCAAAAAGGTGTCTTTATTCCTCCCACAAGGAGGATATCTGAGAGAGAGTCTCCTTGACTGCTAGCTAAAGTGATTTTATCTGGTCTTATCCTTTATTACATCTTGCTAGAACATATTTAACAACTCCATTTAGTCCTGAATGATTCAAAACAGTACTTTGGCAACTCCAGGCTTCAAACCCATAAAGAATAGTCTATTTCTAGGACTATTAAGCAAACACGCACGCAGCCCCCATTTATATTATATATATGTATGTATATGCCTCCTTTACAGGCCATAAACTTATGCAAAAGCTGAACAGTCCTACCAGACTAAATTTTAAGACCATCAATAATACACTTCTTGGCCTTTTGACACACCCAGTTTCATATCCTGCATCATCACTTTTCTTGCCCCATTATTCATTGACCACTTTCCTCCCATTAGCTTTACCTTAACTACCTCTCACTTAAAACCATCTGCAAAACTCACCACCTTCCACCCAAAGACTGACCAGGGAATCTGTGCTTTACAATTTAAGCTGCAAACACAGAATGGTTCTCAGTATTTGTTTTCAGGTTACTTAAAACATATCCTAAATGATGGATAACCCAGGAGTTTAAGGCTTTATTTAAAATCAGAGATTCGATGGAAACCGTCACGTACCCATGAAACAAACGAAAGACTCCTGCTTACATGAAACTCAACCAGGCAGGCTATTAGATGGCACAGAGACAGTTTTCTCCATTGCCAACAAAATAATTTAGTTAGTTGATGTAATGAAAAATAACTGTCCATACTCTCAACAAAACTGATATTGAAGACAGTACCTTTACTATATCCTGTGGTCATTACTTCATAGTGACTTCTTATATAAGAGGTATCTCCAACCATCTGAAGCCCACTGACCTTATACACCCCCTTCTACTTTTGCGAAATAAAGACTAACAAAAGTTTTTTTTTTTTTTTTTAAATTAAATCCCACCAGACTCGCATCTCACAATGATATGCTGCAACCTTGATTTACATTCTCATGTAAAGAATATGTAACTTACCGTCTGCTTCATTTTTATAAGTTCTGCCTCTGTAACAACTCCATGTGAGAGTTGAGAGACACACCAACAAGCTGTTAAATGACAACAAATCTACTCATCTTTTCAAATAGTTACTACAGGTCCT
Source organism: Protopterus annectens (assembly GCF_019279795.1). NCBI lineage: Eukaryota > Metazoa > Chordata > Ceratodontiformes > Protopteridae > Protopterus > Protopterus annectens. The sequence continues at coordinate 580,563,449 of NC_056746.1, forward strand.
CTCCTATTTGATATATTTATTAATATCGCCATACCTCCACTCACCATGCTAGTTTAGTTCAGTATGCAGATGACTCAACATTAATATGTGCGGCTTCAACAATAAATAAGCTCCATGACATTACCCAAAACTCTTTCTCCTAGAAAGACCTGGCTCAAAGAATCAAACCTCCTACTCAACTCCAAGAAAACTAAGTTAATGCTTTTTACCTTAAAAATAGCTAAAATCAAAAACAATATTTTCCCATAAAGTCAGTGAATAATACTCATTGAAACTATAACTCACAGTAAATGTCTAGGTATTGTAATAGATGACAGTCTCAAATATGCTAGCATATACTGCACACCATTAAATCTACACACCAGAAACTAGGCTCCCTTTATAGGATCAATGGATTCCTTACAGATACTGCAAGAAAAACTCTAGCCATCGCCTTTTTGTTGCCACCTGTCTTATACACTGCTCCTACCTTAAACTTAAACAATACTGAAAGAAAGAAGCCTGCCACCTCCTACAATAAAATAGCTAAATTTGCCACCAGTCTACTTCGTATGACCCACCATTGTCATACCTTAAAGCAATTAAACTGGCTTGAACTACACAACCACCTAACATCTTCAAAACTAACTACAGCCCACAAACTCATTCATCATCCAGAAAATGCCCTGCACTAAAAAACTTATTACTGCCCTACTGTCCAGCAAGGGACCTCTGCTCTATTAACAAATTCTTATTACTTACAAATAAGTCAAATAATGTTGCAGAAGACACACTGTACTCCCAGTACATTGCTAAACTCTGGAATAGTATCCCTACACAAATAAAACTCTCCAACAAACTCAGTAGTTTTAAACCACTACTTAAACAATATCTTAACCAGTCCTGATCTTGCACATGCTCATGACAAGGTTAAGACTTTGTGTTTACCATACCATACTCTCCAAATACTGTTTTTAAACAGAATACTCTCAACCTCTCACTGAAATGACGCAACCGTTTTTATACGTAACTGCTGCATGTACAACCCACTAAGTTGCACATGCCCTGTCTCTTTAGTAACTTCCACCTCTGTAAAATCTTAGAATGTATAAATGTAACTACTGTTTGTGTTTAAATATATATAGAAATGTAGCTACTTTTTGTTTAACTGGAACTTAGTGTAAGGCAGTGTAAGCAAATGGAGCTTTTCTACCTGGGCCTTCGCTGAAAATGGGTATTACCTAGTTGGACTTTCCTGGTAAACAAAGACACATAAATAAAATAAATTTGTATGCAAACATAAGAGCTAAAATACTTATTGGAATGTAAGTCTAGGCTTCTTAAGATTCTCACAGATCAGCAGGTCTGTTATGTACCTATGAGTAAGTAAACTAGCAGCCATCTGTGCATTCCCAGACAATATTCTCCACAATACGACCAGTTCAATTTTCTTAAACCTCACAAAGGCATTTACAGACCATTGTTTTAATACTCATCTCACTCACTTTCATGAGGATTAGTCAGATTAGTTCATAATCTTTATTTTTAACGGATATTTCAAAGTTAAAACAGCTCCACTTTTTTTTAATCAATAAACTTCCAACTTATCACACATACCTATCACAGCTAAATTATTTATCTGGTCCCTTTACAAACACAGTCAAATCACAACTGAAAACAGATTTGTTTCAAATCTCCAGCCGGCTTCTACAAATGCACATCCTTCTCAAAATCATAAATCTAAAATCGTGCTCTTTGGCACACAGCAAAACATATATACCAACAACTGGTAAATACTGCTTAACAACACTTCCATTGAAATATCTACTGTATTCAGTTACATTGAAATGTGGCTTAACCCTCATCTAAATTTGCAAAATTATTTATGCATGACAAAGGAGAAATTAAGAAACTATTTTGGAGGTTAAAATTACTTTTATTATTTAAAAAATACTGGTAAAGGTGGTGGTCTTGCCAAATTACAATATGGTCTGCTAGTAATAGCTGCAGACTCTTAAGAATGCATTGCAGACATGTTACCCTTTCCACGAAAAAGGAACACAAAAGCCATACCTTCAACAAGGCTTCCATTTGAACCAAGATTACAACTAATGATTAGATCTCTCTGTTTCAAATATTCTTTGTCTTGCCAGTTGTCTGTCAGAATCTCAAACTACTGATGTTATTTTGTCCTATTTGCCTTCATTCTTGCTGGCTGGATTCGGAACTGAGCATCGGTTCCGACTCGGCCTTTTTACTAAAGCTCGAGAGCTTCCACTGGCTCAAGGCTATACCCTATCCCATGATGCCTAGAGAAGGTTACCTAGATCTTGTTTACCACTAAACTAGATCAGGTCCTTCTCAGTAGGCTCAGCCTAAGTGAAATATTTTCCAGTCTATTTTCTGCTTTCTTATAGGTTTTTTTGACATAGAATTGTTACATTAATAGTTATTTGAGTGTTTAGCTTCCAGTTGTTGATAGTTGTTGAATTTATCGCTTGTTGCGTTCTGTTGTGGTTGGCCGTCACTGCTGCTAGGCCTACAACCTCCCTATCCTGTCTCTTAAAGTTTTATTTTACCCATTTTTAGTTAGAGGATTCGTTCTTATTCCTGTTTAAGTTAGAAGGCTTCCCCTTTTCTACTTCCTTTCCCTTAAGAGGTTTCATCGTTTTACTTAGAGACGTCTTCTCTGGCTAGAGGAGTTTGTCGTTTTTAGTTAGAGACGACTTCTCTAGTCCCCTCTCTCACTGCGTGTTTGTTAAAAATAGTGTTTCTTAAAAAGAAAAAAAAAATTTAAGAGTAGTTTTCAAATTGCTATTTTTGTCGTAGTGACTAGACTTTACCAATGATTGCTTTGTTAGTTGTTAGTAGCAGTATTTTCATCTTTTCATATTTTCCTGGACAGTGTTGCTGTCTTCTGATTTTTCTGCTATGTCTAAGGAAGGTGAAAAAGTTAAGCAGTCAGGCTTTAAAAAATGCGACTCCTGTACACAGAAGATGTCTTATCTGACGGGCAGACTAGTTGTGTCTATTGCCTAGGCCCAGTACATTTAGGAAGGAAGGTGAAAAAGTTAAGCAGTCAGGCTTTAAAAAATGCTACTCCTGTACACAGAAGACGTCTTATCTGACGGGCAGACTAGTTGTGTCTATTGCCCAGGCCCAGTACATTTACAAGATTCCTGCTCCATCTGCCATGGTTTTAGTTCAAGGGTTTTGCAGGAATGTAAAAACAAGCTGATAGCTAGGGGTTTGCTTAAAGCTCCTTTTGACGAAGCATTAGAAGGTACCCAGACCTCTTCAAAACCTTCATAGTCCCCTAAATCTGACAAATCTACAAAGAGAGCTTCTTCGGCCCCTGCTTCTGAGCTGGCTAGAAAGGTATCTAAAGATAGGACTTCGGACCTGAAGGCTTTCGGGCCTGAGATACCTTTTCCTTCGGCTCCACAGAAGCCATAGACAAAGCCAGTCTCCAACCTTGAAGCCGATCTCCTCAGTCCCTCATTCGCCTCTGTTACAATCGGTAGCTGGAAGTGTTAAGTCCTTGGCCCCATTCTCCCGATCCTCCAGGAGCCTATTGGATGACAATGTGGAGTGGGTGGTCAAGAGGTTCTTCAGACTCCGGCTCTGGCCAAGATCCTTTTGAGCCCAGCCCATAAGGAAGTGTAATTGACACCTACTACTGCCCCTTCTCTTCCTTCCCCGACCGAGCGGTTTCAGAGCCAGAGTGCTTGGATGTCTTTGTGGTGGAACCGTTGGGCCCAAGACTTACCCCTGGGTTTTTGGCCCCAACTTCTGCTCCAACCTCTTTGGGTTCCATCTTCTGTCGAAGGGTCTAGGAGCCGATGAGCCCCCATCTGGTCCTGGGAGGAGAGTCGGATTGGACCTTTGTCGGATCTGGTTCTAGCTCTCGGGAAATCGGCGCAGATGAGCTAGGTGCCTACATCAACCACGGAGCCCACCTCCTTGGTGCGGGGAAAATCTTCGGTCTCTTCAGAGCCGGAGGCTCCCTCGGACCCGGGTCATGGTGCCTTTGAGGTGATGAGGGGTGCGCTGTCAACCCTAGCGGCTCCAACCTCGGATCCAGGCACTCTTCCCCCAAAAGAGACGGCTCCTTCCTCTGTTCCATCCCCCCCAGGCATAGAGAGCCAGTGCCTCAGTACACCCCATTGGGTGAGTCTTTCTCTTCTGAAACATCACCAGAGGATCCCTCTGGAGAGGTCCCTCAGAAGAGAACTTGTAAGAGGAAACATCTAGACTCCCCTGAGGAGTGTGTCACTTTGGATACTGATTTAGAGAATTCAGAAGGGTCCCCAAGGTCACCCTCTAAGGATGTCTCCTTTTCAGACATCCTAGAGATCCTGAAACAGAGAGGTGGCTGGAAGACCCTTACACCTTCTGAGTCTGTATACCTGGAGGCATTTGGATCTCAACCCTCCACCTCCTCTTGGGTGTCTCCGCCTTTCGATCAGCTCCTTGGTGTAGTAAGCTGAAAGGTATGGGACTCCCCAGAATCTGTGGAACCTATTCCAAAGTGGCCCAACAAGTTCATAACTGCCCCATCGGACAAGGAATTTTTGACAAAGGGTGTTCCCGTAGATGCTATGGTGGTGGCGGCCACCAAAAAGGAGTTAGCTGAGACTTCTTCATCTGTCCATCCACCAAATAAAGAATCTCGAACGATGGGCAGATATTGGAAGTGGATGTTCTCGTCAGCGGCCTTTACTCTCAGGTCACTGAATTACTTAACCCACTTTACCAGACTTCAAAGGGATCTCTTAAAGGAGCTAGGAGATACCCTCCAATGTTCTACAGCTGCGGGGGTGTCAGACAAGATGACCTCTCATCTTGGTACCTTAATTTCCATAGTCATCTCCTCTATGCTGCTCATCTCTTATGCAGCCGATGGAGCAAGTAGGGCAGCAGGCACAGGAATAGCTCTGAAGAGGCATTCCTGAATGCGCCTTTGTGAGTTTGCTGAGCCTTTTGTCTTCCTTCATAAACACCCCTTTTGACGGCTTGTCCTTGTTGGGGCCAAAAATTAGAGAGACTCTGACCAGGTGCGAACAAGAAGGCAAAGCTCTGTCTGCTGTGGGAGTATGTTTTTCCGTCCCTACCAAGCCTTACCCCAAAGGCCAGAAGGGGAGGAAGATGTGATACCATAAATGCCAAAGAGCTTTGCCGGATGCACGTGGTGAATTTTCCCCCAGGGGCAGAAGAGGAAACAACAATGGAAGACACTATCCTAGTTGCAGAGGGGTCTGCAAAATCGGGGCGACGGGGATATATTCACTGGCAGGCTCTTCCAGTGCTCTGGAAAGGAGGCCCGCCTGTCCACCTCTGGAGGCAGTCGGGGCAGACTATCAGTGTACCCAATAGCCTGGCTAAACATCACTCAAGACAAATGGGGACATTTGATAATATCCAGGGAAATCATCATACCCTTTTCTACCACACCTCCACAATCAAGATCATTCCCAGACATTCCACCCTGTCAAAGGGATCAAGCAACCCTGGAGATTCAAAGGTTTCTAAGAAAAAGAGTCAACCAAGAAGTCCCCGCAGACTGAATCGGATCCAGAACTTACTCAAGGTTCTTTATAGTTCCAAAGAAGACAGGAGACTGGAAACCCATCTTGGATCTGAGCAGATTGAACAAGTCCATCAAGAAAGCAAAGTTCCAGATGGTGACGCTGCAGTCTATACTCCCTTTTCTGGGACGAGACAATTGGATGTGCTCTATCGATCTTCAGGATGTGTACTACCATATAAAGATGGACAGGCGATTCAGGAGATATCTACGCTTCCAGTTTGTAGCCAGTCATTACCAGTTCAGTGCTCTGCCCTTTGATCTCACTACAGCCCCTAGAGTGTTTACCAAAGGCATGGCAGTAGGCACAGCTCACCTGAGGCATCTAGCAGTCTGGGTGTTTCCATACTTAGACGCCTGGCTCGTGACCATGACCACCGAGCATCTACTGACCAAGGCAAGGGACACCATCATTCACCTATGATCGGAACTGGGAATTACCATAAATTTCGAAAAATCTGCCTTCTTGCCTTCACAGCATGTTACCTTCATAGGAGCAGATTTAAACACAAAAGACTTGGTAGCAAAACTGCTTCATGAAAGAGTACAAATGCTACGCCATCAGGTATCAATCTTGCTCTTAAAAAAGAAAGTACAGGCAAAATTTGTACTAAAGATTCTGGGTTCAATGGCAGCTGCGATAAAATTAGTTCCACTGGTGTGCCTACACATGAGAGTACTACACTGGCTACTCTCTGCAAAATGGTCCATGCAGGAGTTACCCTTGTCACACAAGATCATCATTACAGACACCTGCAAGAAGGTCCATGCAGGAGTTACCCTTGTCACACAAGATCATCATTACAGACACCTGCAAGAAGGCCCTACATTGGTGGCGTCAATTCACACAGGTAACGATAGGCAGGCCATTTATTTTCCCGCAACCTGTAGCTACAGTGACCTTCCCAGATAGGGTTGGGGGGGCATTATTTGGGACAGACTGTCCAAGGGACTTGGCAGGAACACAAATACCACTTGCACATCAGTGTCCTAGAGATGAGAGTGGTGCTTCTGGTGTTGCAAGCATTCCAGAACTCTGTTCTACCAGGTATGATTGCAATGCAGACAGTCAATATGTCCGTGGTGTGGTACATCAAAAAACAAGAGTGTACCAGATCCTACCCCCTGTGTCGAGAGGCTCAAAGAGTATGGCAATGGGCAATATTTTCTCAGCGTTTTCTGATTGCAGCTCACATCCCAGTGAAATCCAGCGTGATAGCAGACAAATTAAGCAGGGCAATTCTCATGACTCACGAGTGGTCCCTGAAACAGGAAGTTGCGAGCCAAATTTTTCACAAGTGGGGCCAGCCTTGCTGCAACCTCTTTGCCATGTCCATGAACTCCAAATGCAGCAGGTACCTTGCTCTGATTCCCCCCTCTGGGGGAGTCTCCAAGGGATGCATTTCTTCACGATTGGCTCCCGGGACTTCTTTATACATTTCTCCACTAATCTCCAACGTTCTACAGAAAGCCAAATCATTGAGTTGCAGGCTAATTCTCCTCAATCCATACTGGCCTCGTCAAATCTGGTTCCTTTTTCTATGGCCCCATCTCCGGGAGAAGCTGTGGATTCTGGACCTGGTACCAGATCTTCTGACCCATTAGTCAGGAATGCTCCATCCCTCTATTCAAACCCTCAGTCTGACAGCTTGGATGCTCCACTTCCAATCTTAGCCAGGCTTCTGGACATATCCCTTGCAGTGCAACACATTCTGGTTTCATCCCATAAGACTGCAACTAGGAAACTGTATGCTCGGAAATGGAAAAGGTTTTCTTGTTGGGCTTCCAAAAATCACATAGACCCCTTCACAACCCCTGTAACTACAATTTTAGATTTTTTTAGCAGAGATTTTCAGTGGAAGTGCAACTGCAGCTACTGTACAAGTACAGTTAGCCACCATATCTAACTACCACGTAGGAGATATGGAATCAAAAATAATGTCTCACAGTTTGTGCAAAGCCTTCCTCGGAGGTACATTCCTACTAAGGCTTCCAATAAGGGAACCAGCACCTCCTTGGGACCTCAGTTTGGTACTGACTACTCTGATTCTGCCTCCATACGAGCCAGCTTTCTCCTGTCAACTAAAATTTCTAACCTGGAAGATGGCCTTTTTAACAGCTATTACTTCAGCTAGGAGGGTTTCAGAACTATAGGCTCTGTCCATACCCCCTCCCTATTTAGTTTTTCACAAAGACAGAGTCTCTCAGAACAAATCCTTCATTCCTTCCCAAAGTATGTTCTGAGACCAGTTTGAATCAATCCATTGACCTGCCTGTCTTTTTTCCAAATTATTGCAACAAGGCAGAATATAAGCTTCACCAGTTAGATGTACACAGACAGCTATGTTTCGACTTGCATAGAACCAAGAAACTTAGAAAATCTGATCAAATATTCATCTCCTTCTCAGACAACAGAAAAGGCACACCAGTTTCAAAAGTTACTTTGTCAAAATGGCTTACCGACACTATGTCCTATGCATATAATTCTCAGCATATATAACTGCCAGGAAAGATTAGAGGCCACTCAACAAGAACTATGTCATCTTCGACTGCCTTTCAGGCCAGATTACCTATGGACTCAATCTGTGCTGCAGCCACATGGGTCAAACCTCATACCTTCATCACTCATTACAAAGTAGACGTGGCCTCCCGGAACAGGGCATCCTTTGGTTCCACTGTTCTGAAGAGCTTATTCCCTTGAGCCCCCCAAGAAAGAAGGTGCTGGGGACGCTGTCCCAACCGTCAAGAATGAAGGCGAGATAGGGCAACATAACATAAAGAAGTTATGTACTCACCATAACGTTCTATGTTTGTTGTCCATGATCTCTCCTTCATTCTTGCGTCCCACCCTCCTTCCCCCTACCTTCACTCATGGAGGATTGAGAGGAATTTTTTGGATTGGTTACAAATGTGCTGTTTCCCTTCTTGCCTCATAACACTTAGGCTAAGGATGATTAACACTATTTTTTGTAATATGAGTTCTAATTTGTTTGTGGTTTGCAAACAAGATCTGAGTAACCTTCTCAAGGCATCATAGGATAAGGGTATAGCTCTCGAGCTTTAGTAAAAAGGCCGAGTCAGAACTGATGCTCTGTTCCAAACCCAACCAGCAAGAATGAAGGTGAGATTATGGACAACAAACATGGAACATTATGGTGAGTACATAACTTCTTTTTTTTTTGATCAAAGACCCCTAAATCAGTTTCCTTATGCATCCCTGCACATAAACTTCACTGTACAAAATCATCATCATGAGCCCCCTTTTCTCATTTTTTCTACATGGGGTCGGGGTATCATGTTAACTGTCGCCAACTCTTTTGATTCAGTGCCACACTCCTTCCTTCTTCAACACTCATGCCTGACTGCCGCAGATCTTCTTTCACACAATCCAGCCACCTCTTTGCTTAATGTCCTCGCTTCCTCTTACCTTCTTCCTTTTTGTCCCAAATCTTCTTCACCAGATTGTCTTCTGCTTTTCTGCATGTGTCCAAATCACTGTAATCTGTTCTCTTTGATCTTTTCTACAATTGGAGCTATTTTTGCTTTTGCTCTTATGTCTTCATTTCTTCGTCTGTCCCACAGTGTGCATCCTACCACCCTTCTCAGACACTTCATTTCCATCCTCTCTAGCTTCTTCAAAAGTTCTGCCTTTACTACCCAGGTTTCTGTACCATACAGTAGTACTAGTCGCACCACTGTTTGGTACACCTTACTTTTCAACTTTGTTGGCCTTCTTCTGTCATAAACTATACCTGACACTCTATGCCAGTTGGTTGCATCCCCACTGATTCTAGCTCTGACCTCTTCATTCAGACTTCCCTTCTCCTCAGCCACCCCTCCCAGATATTTGAAGCTGTTTACCTGTTCCACTATCTTCCCTTCTAGCTCTACTGTCAGCTTCTTTTGAGTTCTCATTTTGCTACCATTACCACCATCTTATCTGTGCTTAGTTTCATCCCATTTGCCTTCAGTTTTGCATTCCATTCTCCTATACTTTGCTGAAGTTCTAGTTCAGAGTTAGCCTGTAATGCCACATTGTCTTCATACAGCAACTTTGTTGATCTGTCCCCTCCGACCTCCTTGCTAATGTAGTCCATCACCAATATGAACAGCAGTGGGCTCAGAGCTGAATGCTGGTGTACACCCACTCCCACTGGGAACCCCTCTGTGAGGCTGAACACTGTTCGTACTTGAGTCATTGAATCCTTGTACATAACCTTTACTAATTCTACTAATGTTTCTGGGACTTCAAACCACCGCAGAACTGCCCAGATCAGCTTTCTTGGGACCTTGTCATATGCTTTCTCCAAGTCTAGGAATGCTCAGTTGGACTCTCTCCTAATCTCTAGCTTCTTCTCAAGTATCTGTCTCAATGCAAACATCAGGTCTGTTGTGCTGCATCCTGATCTGAATCTGAAATGCTCATCTCCCATCTTACTTTCTACTACTCTGCATATCCTTTTATCAATCACCCTCTCCAGAATTTTCATGCAGTATGATAGGAGTTTGATGCCTCTGTACTGCCCACAGTTGTGGCTGTCCCCTTTGTTCTTGTACACTGGCACGAGTACACTTATTCTTCAGTCATCTGGGATACTCCTTTCTCTCCACACTGCTATTAGTACCCTCAGGAGCTATTTCTCCCCTATCTCACCCAGCATCTTTGTCATATCTGCTATGACCTCATTTGAGCCTGCTGCTTTCCCCTGACTTTGTTTTCCTTAGTACTATTCTTACTTCTTCTAGGGTTGGCTCCTCTTTTTCTCTCATCATAGGCTGTTTCTGGGGCAGTACAGCTTCAGTGGAGTTTTCTTCATTCAGAAGCTGCTGGAAATACTCCTTCCATCTGCCTATGATGTCCTGTGGACTGGTGAACAGGTTGTTGCTGGCACCCCTTATGAAGGGTGTCTGACTATCTTCTTTGTCTTTCTGTCTTTGCCTTGCAACCTGATATAGATTCATTGTGCCACTTACTGAGTCACTTTCCAGAAGCTGGTAGAGTGCCTCCAGTGCCCTATTCTTTGCTATTGCAACTTCTTTCTTAGCCAACCTGTAGTCCTTCCTAGCCTGGTCAGTATTTTCTATCTCTCACTTCTTCCTGCACTCCTTCTTTCTTTTGATGACTTCCTGGACTTCTGCATTCCACCACCAACTTTCCTTATGTACCTTATTTCCATACCTGGCTCAGCCACATATCTTTTCTGTTGTCCTAACACATGCTGTTTTTAGGCACTGACATTCTTGTTCAACTCCACCTATTTCCTCCTCTTCTTGGGATGTTAGTGCCCTCAGTAATTCCTTGAACTGTTGTACTTTCTCTCCATTCAATTTCCAGGTCTTCAGCCTGGTCTCTGTTGACCTTAGAGCCTTATCTGACCACTGCTTGCAGTTGATTGTGGCAACTAGTGGTTTATGCTGTAGACCAACTGTTTCACTGGGAATGACTTTGCAATCATGGATTCTAACCCAGTCCCTGTTCCTTACTGGGAGGAAGTCTACCTGAGTTGCCTGTTGGTTACTCTTGTATGTGATCTTGTGCCATGTGTTGGCGACTGTCATGCCATTTGCCAGACAGAAGTCTAGAATGGCTTCTCCTTTATTCCTATTGTCCCACCCATGTGGACCTAAGTACTCATATCCTGTTCTGTCTGTCCCGATATGTGCATTCAAGTCATCCATTATCAACACCAGTTCATGTTGTCCTGCTTTATCTGGTAGGTCCTGCAACTGCTGCAAGAATGTACTCTTTTCCTCACTATTACAAGCCTGCTGTGGGGCATAGGCTGAGGTTATAAATACTGCCCTATCATTACACTGGAGTATGATTGGCATGAGTCTATCATTAATTCTGATTATATTCCTCATTGCCTTCTGAAGTCTTTCTCTCACCACAATTCCTACACCATTTCTAGCCTGTCCCCCTCCTAAGTAATTGAGTCTGGATCCCAAGCCAAGTGGCTTTGCTGCAATGCCCTTCCATCTCGTCTCTTGGATACATAGGATGTCCAACCTCCTCCGTATCATGTCATCCACTTCCAAGCTGCATCCTATCAGTGAACGTACATTAAGCATAGCAATTCTGAATTCATGTTTGCCAGGTTGGTTGGTTTTACGTCCAGCTTTCACTCAACAGAGCTATCCCAGGTAACCCAGGCTGTGCAACTAGACACTGGCTGGCCAGTGGCTTGTTGACCCAGGGTTGCTGGGCTTTATGGCGGGCACACACTGGCCAGTAGGGGACATTAGTAAGGGTCCCTGGCATAGGTCATAGTAGGCCGGGTCCTCAACCCACTTATCACCGGTAACTACTCATGCCCATTTTGGTGACATTAGTCAACATGACCGAATCACCTAGAGCCATATTTTACACCGAGTGGCTAGTCCTGCCATGGCGTGCAGTCTTTGATCCATGTTCTCCTATCTTGAGGATACTGCGCACCGCAGTAGATGCCCATAGCGGTTGGTCTCTACAATTCTTCCCCCTATAGGGCACCATGTAGAGTCCTGCTGCCCACAGCTCCATTTATTGGTGAGTTTTAGGTGGAAACACTGAGCATGTTTTTCAGATGTGGAAGAAACCCCACGGAGACAAAGGGAGAATGTGCAAACTCCAAACAAGGATTGGTCAGAGGCCAGGATCGAACCTTGTGCATGGGAGGCGAAGACCTTAATCATTATGTCAACTTGTACCTTCACTATACAAAATGCAACTTCTCAATGATGGGTCCAACGATTTGGGGAATTTCTCCCTGCCAACCTAAAATCTCTTCATATCCTTTGTTCCAGTTAAATCTGAAAAAAAAATATTTAAGAGGAAAAAGACAAAGATTCATGCTTTGTTCATAACAAAATTGCTTAACTGTCAGTGTTTCATTGATACTTAACCTGCTTTTCTATGACTGTCTGTTTGTATACTTTGTTAATGATACAGTACTTGAATTCAAAGTAACCCTTTTATAAATGTCTTATGTACATTTTGTAAATAGTGCACAAATGGTGTTTCCAGTTTAACCATGTTTTGTGTAATGTGAGATATCTTCATGTCTTTTGTACTTCAATTTTTTTTCTAATAAATTTTATATGTTGGTATTTGTTTCTATGATATTGATTTCGCCCTAGCTGTATTTTTGTTTGACTAGTTATTTTATATATTACTACCTATTGCTTATACTTGAATTTTATGAAAGCATCAGGCAAGTCTGAAAATGGTCCCCTAGGAAGTCCTCAACTCTTACTAACAAATTTAAATAAATTGAAAGACAATATTGTTGGCAAATCCATAAGGATTAACAAAGTCAAGATATCCACACAGGATTAATCAAGGCTGACCTTTAGTAGCAGGAATAGAAATAGAAGTAAGCAATGCCTGCAGGTCTTGCATTTATAATAAAGTCCTTAACAAAAGTAGCAGAATCAGGAGGCACCAGCAAGTATAGAGAGAAACTAGGGTTTCCATAAGGACTGGTAGAGTCAGCTGAATCTGAGTGTCTGGGAGTTAAAATTAATATTAAAGAAATAGAGTCATTCTCATAATCATTAACAAGAGTCAGGGGTTCACATCAGTTTTAATGTAGGTAATGGAATCCTGGTAGGGTTTAGTTATGGGGCCTTATCTACATTAAGAGTAAGAAACTCACTCCAGCTTTACTAAGTCTTGCAACTTGTATGTAGTGTTTTTTCCTATTTACTGGCAGCTTAAAGTTATTGTTCATTACAGAGATATATTTCAACTTTAGGCTATAATGGAGAACACTGGATGTTGTATAAGTGATCTGCCCTTAACGAAACCAGACTGGGTTGGGTGTAATGTCTTGAAGTTTACTATATCACTTTTGATCATTTTTATGATAATTCTTTCCATGGCTTTACATAGAAGACTAGTGAGACTTATGGGTCTGTAGTTTCCAAGGTCTGTAGATGACCCACCTTTGTGCAGAGGGATGACTGTTGCTGTTCTTCATTCATGAGGCATGAAGCCTGTTTGGAGGCTACAGTTAAATAGTAATTCCAGAGGCCTTGATAGGTCATGTTTCATGCTGTTTAGAAGGCATCCTGGGATATTGTCTGGGTCCATTGATGCAGTGTTCTTGGTCATAGAGAGAGCATTAGGGACCTGTTTCCTAGTGATAGTAGGGAGAGTTATATTTGATGGTATTTCCTGAGGGAAGGTTATGGTGGAGAGACGGGTAAAGTTGGAGCTGAATTTATCAGCCAGTAGGTTTGCAATATCTTCTGGCTCAGTGTAGGTGGCTCCATTTACAATGAGCTCTGCACAGAACTGTGTATTGCCTTTGAGGTTGCAGACATTTTGTTGTGAGATGGTTGTTTAGTTTGATGAGATTGCTTTTATCCTACTGGATGCTGCATCTCCTAATTTTTGCTATGATTTTCTTCCTTGTGTTATACAACCTATTGATTTTGTGATTCCACCAGGGTGGCTTGTTTTTTGAGTTATTTCTGTACTACTTTGTGGTGGGTACAGCTGCCTCTATGCAGCAATTAACATGCCTGTAAAGGGTTTCTGTGAACAGTTCTGCATAGGCAGCAGTGTTCTCAAGGTTTTTGGGGGCTCAAAATGTTGCCAGGTTATCCTTAGAGTAGTTTCTGTGTATTCCAGGTTTAGCTGGGGGTCCAGGTTTTATTTTTACTTCAGATGAGACAATTTTGGTCTAACCTTACCAGGGAAGACATTGTAGTAGGGGGTGTGCAACACTGTCCCATATTAGTGAGGACCAGATCCAGTATGCCTGCACCCCTGATTGGTGTAGTGACTGTCTGGTTCAGGGAATTTATGTTTACAAAATCCAAAACAATAAGTGAGAAGGTCACTGAAAAACCAATCAGTAAAACAAAATGAAAACTCCAGCAAAGCTAGAACTTCCACTGAGTGACCTCCCAAACCTCTTGTAGCAGAGGCATATGGGATATATGCAAATGACCCTTATGAACATCAGGTGTTTCAGCTAATTCACGATTCTGAATGCCCATGACTTGTTTCATCATTTTAATGGGCAATTTCAAGCCAATAAAGCCAAACCCCCACTAGCTGTGGATATGCATATTTCGGCCTTGTTATGACCTCATCAACACAGCACAAGCAGACTGTTTGACTAAGCATAAGAAACACACGGCTGTTATACCCAGCTGATGTCCATTATCATTAGGGTCACTGCAAAATCCAGGAATCTCTGTGGATGTATGTTTGGATATATTGTATATGTATTGTATAGTCTTTGTGTTTACATATGCTCCCGTGTATGCTGTATCTGTGTATAAATTTCATATATATATTTGACATACTTGATGATCTGCAGGTGTTTTGTGCTTAATGTGTTAGATTTAAATGTATTTCTTTATATTTTGTTAACATATTCTTTGTTACTTAGGTGAGTGCATTGTAAATATTTTTCCGCATTGCCATATTTTGAGTAGTAGGAAAAGCAGTTTGCCATGTTGGTTTAGAGTGCTTCTTTTGTGATGAGCACTTATTTGGAAACGTAGTAATTCTCACTGGTTTAAGAATTTTTGAGACCTAGAAGTAGTAGTTTATTTTTTTGTTTTCTATCACAATTAAAGTATCATTTAGCTTCTTGTCTCTGGCACAGAGAAAAGATGATAGACTTTATACAGTCTTTTATGTCGTCATTGTTTCCCAAAGTCATTGCAGACCATTATTACTTCTTGGTACAATTTGCATACTGCTGCTATGGGACATGATCATAACATACCTGAGTTGTAACTTTGTAGTCTACCCACAGTTTGACATTGGATAATGGATGTGAGCAGTGGAAGCTGAATATAGCATTGTCTGCAGGTCAGTGGTGACACCTGCAGTAACTCATGTAATTAACCTCAGAGTCAGTAATGGAAGTCTTGACATGTCATGGTTCTTGTCTGCAAAGGAAGTGCAGAAGAAGGAAGTCACTGAGGGTAATCTGTTGTAACAGCTGAAGAGCATCAGTTTCAACTGTGATAATCTATTAGTGTATTTGGTAGTAACAGGGGTTGAAAGGACACAGAGGAGGCAACTGTAGTTCACTTTGTTTTTCTGTATTTAAAAATAAGCCATTTATTGAGCATATGTAGGTTCACTTTAAGCTGCAGTGGTCTTTTTCCACCCTTGATTGCTTACATTAATATTCTGGTTTTAACAATGATAATTGCATTCCCTCAGGCTTGTTGCTACATGGTAAATGAGCTGATTTCATGGATTTGTTTTATCCTTCTGTTGTCTGGTTTTAATAAATTAGCATTATCCTTACCATACCTCATATGTTGTGGCTTTCCGCAAAAATTGTATAGAGTACAATATAGCGACTTTTGGCAGGCATAGTAAGACCAGATTTCATCCTGGTCATATTTAATCCAAATCAAGATGAAAATATGTTTTATATACTGCTTATAGATTCATTGATTCAGCAGTGTATATCTCCTGTAGTTATTTCAAGTATGCCTAGAAGATAGATTTTGCCCTAAGCTGAATTATCCTGATACATCTGTATAACACTGGCACATCCTAGAAATTACTTGTAAATATCTACAGTTTAAAATCGCAACCCCCTCCTGTGATATGGTGTTGGATACATTGTTAAAAGCTATTTCTGTATTGTATACATCATCATGTATTGGCGACAGAGGGCTGCATTTGATTTGGAAATATGTAGTATCAGAAAATATGTTAGCACATGTGTCTCATTTCCCACACGTGTGTCTCATTTCCCCAAACTAAAAAAAAAAAGTTATGCTGAATAGCTTGTCTCCCTTCTGTATTTTTTTTTATATGGAGAGAAAAAAAATGTACTGACTAATGGTCTGTCCGTGCTGCATACACGACTGTGCAGTAAACTAGGTTTAAACCAGAAAATGGAAACATGCTTCGCTGTAGACAGAATCAAAACACTGAGACTGGTATCGTTATGACACATTCACTGCAAATAGTTGTGGTACATGTATTTTAGTCGCTTTGCTACATTTAACCCAGTGTGCTACTGTGTTGGACTTTGGGCACCATAGAGCTGTGTGCAAAGTCCTCACTCTCCATTTCACAAAAGGTGGTACACAATGTCCAGACAGAGCAAGACCCTTTGCAGGATTCAGATCCATTGAGTTAGTTTAGTACCCTTGTCACCATTCCCTTATGCTAAGCAGCCAAATCCCACTTGTATTCAGTTCAACAAGCCAACACCATTGCAATACAAGCTTGTCTGAATGGTGTTACTTTTTGGGACAGTGGTGCTGTGCAGTGATCCACCTCTCCTAAGTGATAATGGAGTTCGGTATGATGCAGACAAATCTGCTACTGCGCACTGACCAAGAAGCATAGCATTGGTGGGATGAAGAAGGCATAAGCCCTGGGTACAAAGTGTTATGGAGCACTATGGAAAAGTGCAGTTCCAATGTTTTTAATGTACCACCATTTCTGAATGCCAGTGCAGAAAGGCACCTGTGTGTTAAGCTGCAGCAAGCCGATCAATACAGTTTTACAAAAAAGTAAAATTTTCTCTTCTTTTGAGCTGGGGAGGTGTGAGTCTGGCTCTAGTGTAGGAGGAAATTGACTCTCCACTCTAAAACCTGATCTCCTTTCTTGAGCCAAACTGGGGACAGGTGTTGGGAGCTAGATGAGCAGGCTGTGGCTGTGTACCAAGATAATCTGCATAAACACTAGCGAGCTTCCACCAGTTGGAGCACACACAGCATACTAGATCCACTCATTACAACAGTTTAGTAATAAACACCCCAGCCTATTATCATAACTGCTGACACTAAATTCTTTATGAATCACAGACAGTCAAGGACCAGCTACTTAATAGGGCATGCTGTCCAAAGCTGAGTTTCCTTTTGCTGTGTGCTGTGCAACACTGTCAGCCAGCACAGCACTGCTGGTCATCTCGAGTACATGAGCACCTGGAATATAAAACTTACTAGCTACTCCTTTGCAATGCATACATGGCAGTGTGTGAGGAGAATAATTATGCCTATATTGTAAGTCTACTGTTCCCTTAGTAGAGAAGGACTGGAATCAGTGGAGTCAGTAGACTTGTTCTTAGGCACTTTTGTTGAGTGTTTTTATCGGATTTCACCCAATCTTGATGAAGGTTTCCCTTTTTTCTGTAACAGCATTTCAGATGTTGGTAAATAACTTTCAGAGACTAAGAAACTGTTTGTTATTCTTACACTGTGTGATGTGAGCGATTGCCAGCTGTATCAGGAGAAGTGAGACAGTGCATTTGTGGCATATGCCAGCATGGCTGGCTGAAGTTTTGTAAATAATCTTAAGTCATTTGACTGTCACATTAATTTGTGCAGATGCTTGGATTAAAATTGTATTTGTAAAGGTTGCTTATGTTAAAAAAAATTCTGCAACAGTATCTTAACAGAGCTCTGAATGTGAACTCTACCAGAGTAAGGTGAATAGATGTGATGTAATTCTATAACCAGCTGAAGGATGGAACTCTGACAACAGCAGTTTGTTTTTGTTTTTCTTTGAAATCTGATATATAAAAGATCTATTTGAAATCTGATATATAAAAGATCTATGTCAGTTATCAAAGTTCAGTTTTTCAGTAGTTTAGTCGTGCAGTTCAGCGTGTGTGGAGTATCTCGTCTTACCTTGTGGAAGTGAGCATCTCAGCAGTACATCTTGCTTTGTGATATTAAGTGAGTTAACTAGGAACATTTTCTCTTTTGTTTAGTTAGGAAAAGTATCATAAGATTAGTTTAGTATTTTTTTTTCATTTGTCAGATTCTGTCCAACGGTATTATTTTATATTTCCTGTGAATGAAAACTCTGATGTTTATTGTAACTAAATATTAAGTATTTCTTGTTTTCTATTTTTATTATCTGTTATTAAATATTTATAACTTTTCATTGTGGCTGGTCTTTTAGTGAATACTTTAAATATCTTGAGAGTACCTGTGCTTAATTCATTGTCACTGTGGCCACTCTGAAAAGTTTTACTGCTTTGGTCAAGCTCTGCCATTCATGTCAGTATTAATTTGACACAGTATAATTGGTTACCCCTTGTAAGAGCCTTAGAGTGTTTGTCTGGTGGCAGCTGCACTGTAATCTGGAGAGAGCGGGGACATAGCTAATGATCTGTGTTAGCCTTACCCAGGTGTGTGTGTGTGTGTACGTATGTGAAATCAGATATTTACGTGCGTGTGCTAGATACTTTGAACTGGGGCACAGTGCTCCAGGGTGGATCTTGTTTTGGAACTGGAGAGACAGAGAGGCCAGTCCCATTGGAGCATATTCCTTGTGTGCTCTTAGGGGAAATTGTGTTGGATGTAGAGAACTGCTTTTGAAATACTGTGTAAAATCCCATCCTGTTTTTAGTAACTGCCTCTCACTAGTGTCAGTGGTGAGGATTGAGACTCCCTGATTACTGACCCAGGGTAAAGAGGGGCCGTCACACACTGTAAAAGCAAAATATAGTCATGATTTGATGTAATCTGTATTTACCCCAGTAAACATGCTAAATTCAAAGACCGTTGCCTTAGGGAGGCTGTGAAATCATGATATTGAAGTAAAAACTTGTTTTGTATTCACTGCATTTCTAAAACTGAAACCACAGATAGCTTTATTTCCTTTTCCCCCCTTATACTGTCCTAGTGAAACATATCCATTCTGAGATGGTTACAGTAACTTTCACTGTGAAGAATTCACATAAATGTAGTGGCTACATTGCTGTCAGAGATATAGTGTACACCCTTTCAATAAGCCATATTAATGAGTATTCAACTGTGATGAAGTAACTGCTCTTTTGGTTTTACACACAGCCTGTCCCTTAAAAAGATAGCCACATCCAATGTCTTATTGAGAAGAAAATGAAAGATGTAATGGCTGCACTTTTTGCTGTCAGAAGCATGCAGTTCCCCCTGAAAAGCCATATCTGCAATCATTTGACAGTTAACAATAAACTATCCTGGGATTTTACACACAGCTTGCATCTTTACGCCTACTCCAAAAATATAGCCTTCTGCATACATCTCTTTTTTTAAATACCTTTATTAAATTATCACTTAAGACATAGACAAACGTACATAGTAGAAAAGATAAGGAACCATATTAACATTTTACATATACATGCACAATACATTACATGTGTTTTTTCTTTCCTTTAAACAATTATTCACTGCACAGTTACACAAAATTGCCCAGTTCTTGCCTTTTCTTTAACCTTGCTCCTTTTGCTGAACATTATTCTACATGTATTGTTCCTTTGATTTTCATTAATTTCTATGTAACTTGTTCCTTCAATCCCACTTATAGTTTTTTAGTTCCTTTACAATATTTAGTACCTCAATTACAGTTGGTTTATATTTTGATTTCCATTTTAGTAAGGCCTTCCTGTGTGTAAGCAACTCAGAAGAAGACCCTAGTTAAAGGGCAATACAGGAGACTAGCTAGAATGGTGTTGGAAAACGACTTATTTATTGATGAAAGTATGGTATTATTGGAGATGTTAAAAAAGGGCTATCCTGAACAATTTGTAAAAAAAAAATATAATGGACGAGGTTGTTAACAAAAGAACTGATGCTGTTTATTGTATTCTTTTGGATAACAGAGATGGGATGGGACAAAATGCTTCCCTTGAAAAGGATAACAGCTTTGAGAGGGCTTTAGTGTTACCATTTACAAAAAAACTTTTTTGATATCCGTAACATTGTTTTCAAACATTGGAATGTATTTACACTTGAACAAGAGTTAATTACTGTATTGGGTAACACTCCTACTATTGTATACAAGAAGGAGACCTCATTTAAAGGTATGTTGGAAAGAGTTCATACACCTTTTATGGAAGGTGGTTATTTTAAATGCGGTAGATGCCTGTTGGAAGCAAAACAGGTCAGAATTCCCCATTTTGGGGTGATAAAACCAAGGTGAAAATATTTTTGTTATTCTAAGGGTGTATTTTATGTTGCTATGTGCCAGCTCTGCGAAGGGTTCTATGTGGATAAGACCAAGAAGGCCATTAAGCAGAGAGTGTATCAGCACAATTATAACATTCTTAACAAAAATGAAAACAATGCCTTGTTCAGGCATATTAGAGACCATCCTGACCAGACATTTAAGTTTTGTGTGATTGATAATGTAGACCTTGGGTCAAGAGGGGGTCCCTCTGATGATTATCTTGAGTTTTTAGAAATGAAATTGCAGGTTAGATTGAATGCTTCCATCTATTCTGAACTCAGTGATAGAATTACACTTTGCCCCATACTATAATTAAAATCTGCTTTTTGCATTTAGCAGTTTTAATGCATGTCAACATAAGGGCTTTAATTTATGAATAAAATGGGCTAAATTATTATTCTTTAGGTCTAAATGTTATTAGTATGAATACATTTTAGTTTTTATGTAGTGTTTTCATGAGATTCAGTCAGTATTTTTGTTTTATGTGACTTGTATTAATTAGGGGTGGGGACTTGATTAGTGTTCAGTTAATTCTTGTGCAGGAGGTTGTGTGTGTATATATAGGGATGTTTGTGCTTTGTTAACTTATTCTGAAGAAGTCTTGTATTTGGAGACAAAAGCACTCAATAAATTTTACTTTTCGTACCTGTGGAGTTTGGCTGCTTACTTCTACTTCCCTTGTTATTCTTGGTTCTCAACCTTGTGGTCTATGTAACTTGTTCCTTCAATCTCACCTGTAGTTTTTTTAGTTCCTTTACAATATTTAGTACCTCAATTACAGTTTGTTTATATTTTGATTTCCATTTTCTAGTAATTGCTTTTTTTGTCAGATAACATTAAGCTTAGTAGGCCTTCCTGTGTGTAGGCAATTCATATAATTTGTCTGAACTCTAAAGAATAATTTTCTTATTTGCAGCAATTTGTTCCCCCAACATTTCTGACAGAGTAGTCTGTAAAAATTTTTAAAATCTGCCATTTCGGCACACTCCCCAAAAACATGTTCCCACTCTCTCTCTTTTCCATCGTCTACCTGAAAAAAAATTCACTGAAGTCTGTTTGTGATATAAAAATACCTGTGCATATACCTCCAAGTAAAAATCTTAAATCTTCTGGAATTGTCACCTACTTGGGCTCCATACAGATTTAAATTGCCTTTCAATACTGTCTCTCTTCCCAATTTGTGATGGATTCTTATAATTATCATGCAATATTTTATATGCCCTAATAATTATCCCTTTTTAACAGCAGCTTCTGTTATAGACTTAACCAAAACTCTACTAGATGTGACCTTTCACTTAACATTCTCCTCTCCCTTTCTCTTTGCCTATACTATGATATCAGTCCCTGATAGGGAAGACAATTCAACATCATTTCCTTGACTTTCTCTGTCTTAGGGTAATTTGTTCTCCTGTTTCCTCTATTGCTTTGTGGAACTTAGAAATCTATCCTCTCCCCAAAGTATGTCTATATTCCATTTTCTGTATCACAGTCCCCATGAAGACATCCTAACAGAGAAGGTAGTTCCTTTTTAATACTATTGTGTAATTCATTCAACCCTCTCTGATGATGTGAGGTATTGCCAACTATGCGAGGATGAGTAGGGTAATGGATGTGTAACATACGCCAACACAGCTAGCTGGATTTTTGTAAAGAATTATATGTAATTTGTATTAATATTAATTTTACTTAGTATAATTGGGTACCATTGTAAGAACCTTAGAGTAGCTGGCTTTGAGGTGTCTGGTGGCAGTGTAACTACCTTATAGTCTGGGTAGAAAGGGGTATAGCTAGTAAATCTGTGTCAGCCTTTCCTGTGTGTGTGTGAAAATCAAATCTCATAGAGAGTGTTTGTTTGTGTCAGCTGCTTGGAGCAGGGACACAAAGCACTTGTTTCACAGAGAGGGTACTGGAGAACTTGGCTTGGACACTTGGCTGAGGTCTCAACCCTAGAGCTGTATCAGTGGGGAGTCTTATTGAGGACCTGGAGGGAGACAGAGAGAAATCCAGATCCCAGACTGAGTGTGTTCCCTGTGTGCTCTTAATGGAAATTGTGCTTGATGCTGAGAGCTGGATCTGGAAATACTGGGTGTATCCATTTTTGTTCCAAGTGAACGTCCATGTCCAGCACCAGTGGTGAGGATTCAGGCTCCTTGATTACTGGCCCAGAGTGGGGATGTCACACCCTCTTTATGTGGTGTGGTCTCCTACATCCAGGTTATTCAGTCTTCTGAAGTTTGCCTATTTTATAAAGTTGTGTGCTACTTCTATTTCTTTATAGCTTGCTGCATGTATTCTTTTTTTATCCAGCCGATTAATTCTTAACTTGCACTGTTTGTTTTTGCCCCTGTCAGGGGGAGGCAACCAGTTCTTAACCCCAAGCATTACCCGCTCCTTTATTGTCAACCAGTGAAGTACTTTTGTTATACTTTCTGTCATAGTTGTTTGAAAGCCCTATATTTTTCCCATAGTACAGTCTCAGGTCCCTATTCTACTGTCTTACTGATTGTTTATGTATTGAAACCCATCTAGCTAAATCAGAGTTATATTGCCATTTCAAGTATAATTTTAATGCAAAACATAACAGTTTTTCAACAATTCAATATTCCTAAATCTCCTTTATCCCTTCCCAACTGCACTTTGTCCCATGCCACTCTCGGTTTATCCTGTCCGCAAATGAATAACAACCCGTGTAAAAAAAAACAAAAAAAACCCAGTGATTTATTTTGCTTGTATCTTCTGCTCGAAGGCCAGATCCTAGCATCTTCCATTCTTTTTCTTCTTTTGGGTTTCCCAGTTAGGGGTCGGCACAGCAGATCACCTGTCCACTCATGATTGGCAGTGGAATTTTACAGTGTCGAGTTGCCAGCCTGGCACCCAACCTTCCACAGCAGACACACACACACACACACACACACACACACACACACACACACACACACACGTCTAGGGCCAATTTAGTGTGTCCAATCCACCTACAGCATGTCTTTGGGATGTGGGAGGAAATCGGAGCACCCAGAGGAAACCAACGCGACCACAGGGAGGACATGCAGACTCCACACAGAAGGCACCCCAGCTGAGGATCGAACCGGAGAACCTCTTGCTGTGAGGCGGCAATGCTAACCGCTGCACCACCGTGGCCACCCTATCTAGCATCTTCCATTACTTCACCAAATTTTTGCAGTTCTTCAAAAGTTCTCCATAGCTGTTCTTGATAATATCCTCAACTGTCACAACTAAGGTAACTCCTAAATATTTCATTTGTTGATATTGCTATGTTTTGAAGTATTGTTTTTTTAGGTAATTTCAGTGGTAAAAATTAAGGGAAACAATTTGCATTTTAACCTTATTAATTTTATATCCTGATACTCCCAAAATTTTGTAATGTATTTACAATGTAGTAAATTGATTTTTCTGGATTGCCCAATATATTAACAAATCATCTGCCTATAAAGCCAGATGAGTCACCTCTTGACCTGCCTGGAATCCTGTAAAACAAAGGATCTCAATTTCAGGACTATTGGGTCCAAGTATAGGGAAAAAAAGAAGGGAGAAAGAGTGTGTGTCCCTGTCTTGTCCCCCGTCCATCCTGGAAGATTGATGTTAGTTCCACATTCATTTTTATGCAGGCATTTGCAACTTTATATATATTTGTAAGGAAGTCAATACCCAATTGATTCTAAGACTTTTTCTATAGCTACACTTGCCAACATCAACTTTTTTTGTTGTTGTTGTTGTTGTCAAATGTCTGTCTTTAACTAACCTGCACTGGTGTCTGTGCATTAGTTTAGTCATATCCACTACTAATCTTGTTACCATTATTCCCTTCATTATCTTACAATCTTGGTTTAACTCCGTCATGCCTGTAGCACCATCTAAGTACTTCTGTCCACACCTACAGTGTGACTTCAATGTTAGCAATCGGCCTTTCCCCTAAAATACTGGTGTAGACTCTCAATTAAAAATGTAAATATTTGTGTCAAGCAAGTAGTTAAGGATGCATAATCATGATCACTAAGTTTAACGATTGTGCACCTTTAATTGCATGCCAAAAAAAAAACCTAATAGTTGCCATTTGAAACAAATTTATGAAAGTTAAGTTTTATTACCTTTTCCTTCCAAGTATCTGTTTGATCCTCCATCATCCACATCATTAAATGACACCTTAAGAAATTATTCTTTGCAGGATTTCTTTACTCTTTACATTCGTCGGTGATACAGAAATGCATTATTGTTGTTGTTTTCATAGACGTCCTTCTGTTAATATTTTTATTTATTTAACATTTGTTTACCGGGAAAGTCTGACTTGGAACTAAGCCAATTTTCAGCGGCGGCCCGGGGAGAAATGCTTCAGACGTATGTCTTTGTAACATGGGAGGAAACCCACATGAACGCAGGGAGGACATGCAGACTCTACACAGAAGGCACTCCAGCTGATAATCGAACCGGAGAACCTCTTGCTGTGAGGCAACAATGCTACTGCTGCACCACTGCACCATAAACAAACCAGCTCTTGTCTGACTATTTCTGGTTGTTCTATCAGAAACTGAAACTGTATCTGATGTCACCAGGTACATGAACAATCATATGAGCGAACATTAAAAGAATCTGCAGATGGCAGATGGAACTGTCTATAATTACTGCAGGTAGGAGAGTTCCCAATTTACAGAGAGTGAAATGTTCTTTTCTCATTCCATTTTTATGTTAATTGAGGTTCCAGTTTGAAAAGAGAGGGATAGGGGTCTTTGCTGGTGTGAATTGAATATCTGATTTTTGCTTTAAGATGTTTGAAAGTGCAGGTAGACCAGTTTCTCGAGATGAAAAGGAAGGAGAGTTGCATTGCTTATTGCTGACAATATACTTTCACCCAAACAATTAATTGCATAGCTCACTACTGTCCCTGATGTTACAGAATGCAGCTGTTGTGCACTATTTTTTTTTTTTGGAGCACTGCTGAAAAACATAGCAGGGAGAGCTGTTCTCTTTGTTTACATTATTGTTCACTATATACTTCCGCGGTGGTGCAGCGGTAGCGTTATTGCCTCACAGCAAGAGGTTCTCCCGTTCGATTCTCGGCTGGAGTGCAGGGAGTGCCTTGTGTGTGGAGTCTGCATGTCCTCCCTGCGGTTGGGTGGACGTTCGAAAGACATGCTTAAATGGGCGTGCCTTCGTTAAAGGTTGAATGTCGAGCTGGCACCTCGGCATTCGTGAAAATCTACTGCCAGTCATTAGCAGACCGGAGTTCCGCTGTGGCGACCCCTAACCGGGAAAAGCCGAAAGACAACAACATTTTTGGAGAGAAGGATGTCTGCAGAAACAACAATAATAATGCTGAAATATGTGTTTCTGCTAATACCACATTATCACCAAAGAAAGAGTTAGGCAACACTCATAAGAGAGATATAGGGGAAATTGCACCCTTAAACATTTGTAATTGGGTTTCCATGTTTGTGAATTTCCTTGTTTATGATTTGTTGTTAGTTCACACATTATTTTTGGATTCTACTAGATAGCATAAATCTTGGCAATTAGAACATTAGATCTTGAATCACCTACAAATGAAAATAATAATGATTTCCTACAAAAAATTAATTTCATGAAAATAGATAAGAATTTACAGAAAATAAAACCAATTTCCATTGAAGAAATAACAACAACAATTAAAATTTTGAAATCCCACAAAGCTCCGGGCCCAGATGGCCTTACAGCAGAGTTTTATAAAACCTTCTGTAGTACTATTGTCAAAATACTATCATATACATTAAATTATATAATTAATAACAAAATCAACGATTTACATTTTAATGCATCCAAAACAATTCTTATACCCAAAGAAAACTCGGATCTTCAAAACCCAGATAATTATAGACCTATATCACTGTTAAATATCGATACTGAAATTCTGACTTCTATTTTAGCTAATAGACTGAAGAAAATAACGAACTTAATCATTTCCAATGAACAAGCTGTTTTTTTAACTTCTAGGCAAGCCAGTGACAACACTTTTTAACACTTCATACATTAATCTCTTATGCTAATCAAAGGAATTTAAGTATGTATGCACTTATTATTGATGCACAAAAGACCTTTGATAGAGTTAACATAAAATTTCTATTTAATATTTTACCCTAATTTAATATACCCCAAGAATTCATCCTAATATTACAAATATTATATAATAACCCCTATACAACTTTATATATAAATAAAATGTCTTCTAAAAGAATAAAAATCAGAAATGGTACCCGACAAGGCTGTCCTTTATCCCCCCTATTATTTAATCTATATCTAGAACCTATATTTTTACATATTAAACAAAATGTATAGCATAATGCCCTAATAATTTACGGTACCAAGATCTCTATGGCGGCTTTTGCAGATTACCTTAATATATATTGTACAACACCAGTTTCAGATACCAAAAAAATACTGTCTGCTGTTGAAGACTTTGCATTAATATCAAACTATAAAATAAACCTTAAAAAAACAATATATTTCCTTTAAAAACTCCGAAACCCTTTTCACTTCTACCATTGATAGGTCAAGTAAAATCTGAAGAAAAGATTAAATATTTAGGTATTACATTCTCCACAGATAACAAGGACTTCTATTTTAATAATGTTAAACTAATTTGGGAACACATTTTATCTGATCTAAGGAGATGGAATAACTTGAAATTACCACCACTAGCAAAGGTCTCAATTATTAAAATGAATGTCTTGCCCAGACTATTACATATCTTTAGATCTACTCAAGTGCTAATTCCCAAGAAGTTCTTTTAACAAATTCACACCAAATTTGCTAAATTTATATGGGAACCAAGGAAAACTAGAATATCATACGATAATCTGATGATCCCGAAAAATAGAGGTGGTCTAGATTTACCCAACTTTGAAAAATATTACTTAATTATAAATGCCAATAGAATTTTAAGAATTGCTAATTATGATACACGAAATAATAATTGGTCCCCAAACTGGCTAAGACTGAGTTACAAATATGCTGAGAATCTGAATATGATACAGCGATATTATTAAATCATATGCTCTAATGGAGCACATCAAAATCTATATAACATTATTACAAAATCTCTTTAGATCATTAAATCTCTTCCAATACATGATGATCTTACAACCCTTTCATAGAAACCCTAACCTGAGAATTAATAAGCAACTAGTAGACCTAAAAAGCTTCCTACTTATAATTAATTTAACTCTACAAGATATATACCCATATTTGAATTATTCTGCTCATGATCTAAGACAGGAAATGAATCTTCCCAAATCATATTTAGTGATTTTGAGACAGATTAAAGAATTATCCACAAGCTACTTTAAAGACTTAACTATTAATAAAGAGGATTTAACGAAATGTACCTCAGTATGGCAAGCCCTCTTACAAAGTAACAAATTTATAATATCCACATATAAATTGATAAAAGACTTCAAATATCAAGATCACCTTCTCTTATCAAATTATTGGAAAGAAAAATTACCATTGGTTGAAGAAAGTAAAATAATAAAAGCAATTAATTTAACAGCAAAATCAATCTCCTCCAAAAGTTAACATTTACCCAACTCATGATATTCAATAACGCCTACTATACACGTCTTAGCTTGCATAAATTTAACTTTAAAAATTCTCCTAAGTGCCCATATTGTAAAGATGAAACTACTGACCTCTTACATATTTTCTGGAGCTGTAAATGTATATATAAACTTTGGAATTCCTTAAAACTACAACTACAAAAGATGGGATATCAAAATTCAACGCTTTCTTGGGAATTTATGATATTGCATATCCCTCCAAATAATCTGTCTAGATCCCAAATGATCATACTTATGAATATTTTCCTGCTAATGAAACTCTACATAGCTACTAATTGGCTGAACCCATCTCAAACTTCATGAGACAATTTTAAGATCTTAGTGATAAAACATATATTAGCCCACAAATGTGTAATCAATAATCATAGCAAACATCTAAATAATCTAAAGATTTGGGAACAAATTTAGAGTATTATACTGGCTTAATGCACCGAAGCTAGAAAACTCCCTTGTTATATATAGTATAAAACCCAACCCTACTAGGAACCATATTATTACAAGATAGTATCCCTGGAGATAAGAATCTTTATATGTACTTTTATGCTAAAATATGGAAGCATTCATGTAAATAGTGTATATATGTTGTAAGATTGTTGTTAGAAGCTTTGTTTGGAAATTACCTGTGCACTTCTCTGTCAAATGTTTGTATGACTAAGGTGAAAAATAATAAAGAATTATTACTGAAAAAAAAAAGAACATTAGATCTTGAGTATCTGATAGTACAGGGTCCCTGATAATGTCATTGCACAAGATGTAATGTTCTCCAAAAGCCTTAATTCCTTCTGTTGGCTCCACAAAGTCTTTGAAGTGACAACATGGTCAGTAAGTGAGAACATTCAAGTAATTTTCAGTCAAATTGTGAATTTATGTTATTTTTGTTGTTAACCATCCATGGTTTTATATGGTACTTCATGGTACTGTATAAAACTTAAGTGGTGCAGGGAAATCTTCAACTGGTATTATTTTTTTATCTATTTAACATTTGTTTACCGGGAAAGTCTGTCTGGGACAGAGATCAATTACATTGGAGGCCCTGGAAGAAATGCTGCTGACACATGTCTTTGGAATGTGGGAGGAAACTGGAGTACTTGGAGAAAACCCATGCGAATGCAGGGAGGACATGCATACTCTGCACAGAAGGCACCCGAGCAGAGAATCAAACCAGAGAACCTCTTCTATGAGGCAACAACGCTAACCGCTGCACCACTGCGCTGTCCGATCCCTGGTGCTTTAAAGATATTTATATTTGTTTAACAATAAAAATTATATTTGTGCATATGTTCATATTTTATGTAAACTTCTCAGGTGTTTCAACACAGTAGCTTGCTGGTGCACCATTTCACAAGACAACTTGATATACGTTAGGAATGTCTGTTGATCCTGTCTGCAGTGGCCAGTAGACAAGAAAGTGATTTCCTTGTATGCCAAATTATGAGTGTGCAATATTAATATTTCTGCAAATAATCAAATGTAAGCTTACATACTGCTGCAGCTGTTGCCAGTAATGGAGTACTTGCTACCATAAACATTTGTTTGTTCCAGGAAATATTATGAACGTATGGTATATGATAATTATCTTAATAGCCCTTACCATAAGATGATTATGTGGTACTCCATGACATAAAATGAAAGCTTACATAATGCTGGAAAAAGTGTCACTGATTCCAGCTGTATGCATACTGTCATTCAGCATATATTCAAATTTATTCTGTAATAAAATGAGTATTAGCATAATTATCATATTTTATACATATATCTGGCATTTTGTACTTGGACAGGCTGTGATGTAGTACTTCACATGTCAAGTCACCAGAGAAGTTATGAATGTCTCATCAGATGAGTGGGGTACTTGGTAACACAAATTATGAGTTTTGGGGTTGGAAATATTATGAAAGTGTGGCATGTGCCAATAATTACAATCATAACTTGGAGAATAGGTGATTACATGGTACTTCATGGTATCAAATGAAAACTTACATAATGCTGCAAAAGTTTGCACTTATACCAGCTGTCTATCATTCTACAGATAATCAAACTTGCTCAGTTATAAAATATGCATATTAGCATAAATATCATATTTCTGTACATATATATGGCATTGTGCACTTGGATGGATTGTGATTCAGTATTTCACATGCCTAGTAACTGGAAAGATCAAGAATATGATCTTACATGAACGGTGTAATATTATGAATGTATGATAGATGATCAGAATTATATTAATAACTTCTTCCAGAGGGTGTTTACATGTGACTCCATGGTATCAGCTGAAATATATGCAATACTTAAAAAATTGCACTGGTAGCTGGTGTCTAACCAGCAATGCATGTCAGATATTTACACTAATTTGTCCATTAAATGTTCACATATGCATACTATTTATAATTATGCAAATATCTCAAAAATGGAGTGCCAAATACAAATCTAGTTTGCAGCCAGATGAAGATCATATCTGGTCCAGCAAAAGTCACACTGATAGCTGAGGTCTGCCTGCTCTGGTTACAGAGATATTAATACTTGTTTGCTTCATTTTAATAAGTAAATGTATATATTATTCATTTACTATGCCAAGTTCTACACAAATGTTTTATACAAACCCCTGAACAACTCCATTGACTTGATAG
Source organism: Protopterus annectens (assembly GCF_019279795.1). Taxonomy (NCBI): domain Eukaryota; kingdom Metazoa; phylum Chordata; order Ceratodontiformes; family Protopteridae; genus Protopterus; species Protopterus annectens. The sequence goes on from NC_056746.1 coordinate 580,594,157, forward strand.
GACCAAAACAAGCTCCTTAAGGAAGGGCAAACCTGTCTGATGGACAACTGCCATTAACAGGCTTTACAATAAGAGTAAGAAATTGCTGTCTAAGCATAATAGGGAGCGAGCTCTAAACTGGAAACACTCCCTCCTCAGCTTAAACAAGCAATTAAGACTTCTTGTGAAGTCCTCCAAAGCTAACTATGAATCCAAATTAGGTTCCGCAACTAAGGACAACCATAAGGCATTCTTTAGTTACATCTGTAACCTAAAAGGAAAAAGCCAGGTATCTGCCAAACTGCTAGTTAATGATACCACAAATACCAAGCCAAGGGCCATTGCTAACATGTTAAGTTCTTTGAAAACTTCACTCCCCTGTCCCCACCTTACTTACTCCAAGACATCGCTACCACCTGTCCTCTACCTTGTATCTCTAAAGAACAGGTCGTGAACTCCCTCTGTAAGGTAAAAAAACACAGCATCTATGGTTCCTGATAACATCCCAGGCAGCATCGAACATGGGCTCAAGCAAGAATTAGCAATGCCATTGGTACTCTTTTCAATCGTAGTCTAAGCAATGACTTCATCCTAGCTGAATGGAAAAAGGCCACCGTTATCCCCTTGCACAAAGGTGGTGCTTCCACTGACTCTGGGAACTATAGACCTGTTAGCCTGACTAGCCTTATTTACAAGGCCAAGGAGAGAATCATCATGGACCTTATCAACAAAGATATTGGTAATCTCCAAACACTAGACCCTACTCAATTTGGATTTGTCAAAGGGCGATTATGCCTGTTAAACCTAGTGGACTTCTTCGAGATAGTGACCAAGGCCCTGGATGAGGAGAAATCTGTGCATACAACCTACTTAGACTTAGCCAAGGCTTTTGAGACTATCCCCCACTTAGGCATCATTGACAAACTCACCCAGCTAGGTATCAACCCTTATATCATTAAATGGGTCGCTAACTGATAGAACACATACAGTCAAAATAGAGAAATCCACCTCCAACAGCAGCATAGTCTAGATACAGGTCTGCAGCATCCAGAGCTTCAGCTGCACATTTTTTAACCCTTTTTGAGGTATTCCAGCTACAAATTTTCCCTTAGTAGCACTTGTGTTATCATCTAGTAGTACTACTCCTAGCCCTTTCTCCCTTTACCCTCTTAGCTCTTTCGGTTTCTGACAAATATGGATGTACAGTAAATTTTCTCCAACCAGACTGGTTGATATGGTCATCCTGAGATAGTGTAGCAACTGCATTATGTACATGGACAACCACCTACTACTACCACCTAGGAATACAATTTGTGAGAGATGCAAATACATCAAGCACCTAGTGTCATTGCTGTCTCCCCCACAAACCAGTATATCTGGCACTGAGAAGCTTGGCAACATGAACAACACACCTCAAACACCACTCACACATACACCACACACTCCCACATATGTGGAGGCCCTCAACAAAAGCATACCCAAACAAATGAGACCTCTGAGGCATAAACGCACGCAAACTCCACTGCCCACTACACCACACATAGTCCACACACCTTTGTCTCACAGCCACTAAGGCTTAAACATAAACCCAACATATTAGTTATAGGAAACTCCATTGTGAGACACACAGATGTACCCCTCACCAGGCTGGTTAAGGAGAAAGTAATGGTTAGTTGTTTGTCAGGTGCCAGAATCCGCCATATCACCAATTCACTCAGGTCTCTCGACAGGTAGTGTTATGACTCTGTCCATGTTCGAGTGAATAACTTGAGCTGTACCTCCCTGAACTATATGAAGAGAGACATGATCGAGCTCACTGAGTATGTGTCCCAGGCAAGTATGTACCTATCCTTAAGCAGCATTCTACCATCACCCAGAATGATGCCTCAGTACAAACAGAAAATGATTGACTTTAATAACTGGCTTAGTTTCTGGTGTCATTCAAAGGAAATCCAGTACCTGACATCCTGGGATGACATAATTGACATGCCATGATGCTTTCTAGAGATGGCCTGCATCTCTCTTTCTTGGGCTTCAGGCTCCTGGCAAAGTCTGTTGCCTCCCCCATAGTGCCTTTTTTAGGCAATGCCATGAGATCAAAACTACCAACATGAAAATTTGATCAAAACATAAATTAAAGGTTATGCTGCTAAACGCTAGGAGTCAAAACATGAAACTGCACTCATTGCAAGCATTCTTAACCCTGGAAGAAGCTGAGATTTGTGCAGTCACAGAAACCTGGTTCAAAGCTGCGGAGAGCACCCCAGCCATACCAGATTACTCATCCTATCATTCATTCAGACCCCAAGCCATGGGCAGCAAAACAAAAAGAGGTGGAGTTGCAATATATATATAAAAGACATACACACCTCTAGGTTGGTCAAACAGTATGATGCACAGGAAATACTCCAGGTGCAGTTAACAATTGACAAGACCCTTATACAAATCATAGCTAGCTACAGGCCTGTAAATCTGACTCAAGATGCCCAGTCCACCTATCTGGACCTCTTTGAATCTATCAAGATTCACCCCTTTACCCTGATCCTGGGTGACTTTAACTATCCAACCATAGACTGGAAGAAATACTCATGCCAAAACACAAATGCCCAGAGATTCCTTGATTTCGTCAATGCAAATGCCTTGGACCATTTGGTTGACACCCCCACGTGAGGTGAAAATATCTTGGACTTGGTATTAACCAACATGTGTAACCACTGCAACATCTCTACAGTGTCATCATCCCTGGTAAGCTCCGACCACAAAGCAGTCACTTTCTAAGTCATCATCTCCCCTGATCTCCTCCCTAGCTAGGGTCAAACAAAAAAACTTCTCCAAAGCTGATTACAGTCTCATGAGGGAAGGTATAAACAGCTTCACAGCTCCCCTCCCCCCACAGAAACTGGCACATATGTTCAGAATTTCACAAAAGCACTATATGAGTATTTATATAGCTGCAAGGAATCAGAAATACCAGACAGGATGAAATCCTCCTCCTCAAGGAAGAGTAAACCTGTCTGGTGGACATTACAATAAATAAACTCTATAATAATAGGAAAAAATTGCAGTCCAGGACCACGAAGGAACAGGTGTCTAATTGGAAACAATCTCTACTTAGCCTGAACAAGCACTAGAAAAATCCTCCAAAGTAAACTTCAAGTCCAAACTGGCCACATCTACTAAAGGCAGTCATAAGGCTTTCTTCACATTATGTCCGCAATCACAAGGGAAGCACCCAGATCTGCTCAGAATTGGTGGTCAAGGACACCACATACACAAACCCTGTAGATACAACCAACCTGCTAGCAGTCTGGTTCTATGAAAGTTTCACTCCTCTGACTCCCCATCAGTAAAACAGGGTATCCCCAGTAACTGCCCCCCTCCCCTTATCTCTACGGAGCAAGTCATTACTGCCCTCTCAAAGGCAAAAAGTACAGCCTCCATGAGACCCGATAACATCCCAGACTGCATCGTACATGAACTCAGGCAGGAACTTGCAGCACCATTAGACATACTATTCAACCAAAGCCTGAGCACTGGATTCATCCCAGCTGAATGGAGGACAGCTGTTGTCATCCCTTTACATAAAGGTGGAGCGTCTACCGATCCAGGAAATTATAGGCCCACCAGCCTAACTAGCTTGATCTGCAAGGCCATGGAGCAGATTATCACGGACCTCATTAACAAGGACATTGGCAACCTCCAGACACTTGATCCCACACAGTTTGCTTTTGTCAAGGGGAGGTCATGCCTGTTAAATTTGGTCGACTTCTTTGAGACAATCACCAAGGCCATAGACAAGGGGAAGATGGTGCACACTGCCTACCTTAAAGCGGCCAAGGCCTTCGATACTATTCCCCACTCAGGTGTAATAGATAAACTCTCTCAACTAGGCATCAATCCATATGTTACCAAATGGCTCACTGATAGAACCCACCTAAGATAGGGAAAGCAACCTCAAGTACTAAACCCATAACAAGTGGTGTACCCCAGGGATCGGTCTTGGGGCCTCTGCTGTTTGGGATATACTTCTCAGAGTGCAGGCCACATTTAGTGAGATGTGGCTGACCAAGTTTGCAGATGACTGGAAGCTGGGTGCTGTCATCAGTTCCCCTAGTGATGTGGATATCCTCCAAGAGGGTCTTACCCAAACAAATGACTGGTGCCAGAAACATGGCCTCAAACTGAATGTGAAAAAATGTATCATCATCCCTTTTGGGGAGAATGACGCCCCCACAAATTATCATATTGATAATAAGGCACTAAGCACGCAGTCAGTTGTGAGGGACTTGGGAATCCAGGTTGATAGCAAACTGACTTTTGACCACCATATTGCCTCCGTTGTACGGAAAGCTTTCTACATGGCCCACCTTATTAGTAAGGGTATCTCATGCAGGGACAAGGTGGTCATTTCATCCCTGTATTCTTCCCTTATAAGGCCGATTATTGAACACAATGCCCCTTTTGGCATGTACCTCACAAAGCACATGCAGCAGCTGGAGAGACCACAGAGATTCCTCACCCAGAGAATCCAGGGCGTCAAACATCTATCCTACACAGATAGGCTAAAAGTCTCCTACAGACTCCTCAGAGATGACCACTGTCTGGCATACAAAGCAGTCTCAGGCCCCGCCCTGATGGGACTGCTGCATATCCGCAAGTCAAGCTACACTCAAGTAATACGCACGCGAGACCTCATCCTGGTCTGTGACATCAATAGAACTTGTTAGCAGGACACATTTGTGTGCCAGATACTCTCCCTTTTGTGGAATAGACTCCCTCTCCATGTAAAGCAGAGTACCTCATTAAACCTTTTTAAGCGCAACCTGGATAACTGGATGGGAAACAGAAAATACACCCGTGGGATTCCACCTATCCCTGCTGGATAGTGGCATAAGGTGCTGACTTGTTGGAGCATGGGCTAAATTCTTGGCTAGGCTTGTAAGGGCCACAGGGCCAGTAGCCTAGTAACTTCCTATGATTCTGTGACATGTAACCAGTGGTGTTCCACAGGGATCAGTCCTGGGACCTCTACTGTTTAGAATCTATTTCTCCAAAGTGCAAGCTAAAACTAAAGGCCTGTGGCTGACCAAGTTTGCTGATGGTTGCAAAATAGGAGTGGTCATAGAATCTCCAAATGCTGTCAGCATTCTACAAGTGGGTCTTACCCAAACAAATGATTGGTGCCAAAGTCATGGCCTTAAACTCAGTGTAAAAAAATGTATTATCATCCTTTTTGGTAAGAGCGATGTTCATGCTAACTATTGCATCAGTAACAAAACCGTAAGTATGCATTCAGTGGTGAGAGACCTGGGCACACAGGATTACAGCAACCTTACCTTTGATCACCATGTGTCCAAAGTGGTAAGAAGGGCATTCTATATTGCTTATCTCATAAATAAGGGCATTCCCTGTACTCGTTCATCATCAGGCCAGTAATTGACTACAGTGCCCCTTTTGGTATGTACCTTTCCAAGCACCTGCAGCAATTGGAGAGACCAGAAAGTTTTCTCACAACGAAAATTCAAGGTCTTCAGCATCTCTCCTATAAGGATTGTCTAAAATCACTGTCACTTTTTTCTTTTTCATACAGACTACTCAGAGGCAATCTCTGCCTTGCATATAAGGCAATCTTTGACCCTGCTTTATTGGAAATGCTGCATATCTGTAAGTCAAATGGTACATGGGTTACTTGCTGTAATGGTCTTAACGTGGTATATGAAATTAATAGAAGTTGCTGGACGGGCAGATTTGCCTCCCAGAGGTTCCCACACCTTTGAAACAGACTCCTGCTTCATGTCAAGCAGAGCACCTCATTGGCCCTCTTCAGGCGCAATGTGGACGACTGGATGGGTAACCGTAAATTCATCCTAGGGATTCCATCTCTGTCACTCTTGGACGTGGAGGGGGTGAAAGGTGCTGATTGTGGAAATAAGGGTAAAGCTAGGCTAGGCTTATAACGGCCCTAGGGTCATTAGCCTAGTAATATCCTATGATCCTATAAAATTAATACTATGTTTGCCTGACATATTAATATCACTGTTGCAAAAAGGAGTGTGAGTGGAATAACCTTTGTATTTTGACTTGTTTTTGTAACTCTTATCATTCTTAAGATATATACATTTTTTGCAGCTAGGCTGAAAAGATGTATTCTGTGCATTTTAGCTTAGGTGAAGGCTGCCCAGGCAGGAACTCTTCAGGTGTCAGGAGGTGTGAAATTTCACTCAGACTAGGTGTGAAAAAGTTAAGACCAAAATTGGTCTATAAGAACCTAATTTTAGTGTGCCTTTGCTTGGTTTCAGAATGGCAGAAATTACTGCCGCTTTTCATGTTGCTGGAGTTTCTTGCATGTTGAGAACCCTATTCACTAAGTCTAACAGCTGCTTGATTACTTTGGGTCTCCACACTTTGTTTCATCCAGTCCTGGGGACTTACTGTATTTTGTCTGTCCATTTATGTATCTGCCCGTCTTTTGGGTTTTCCAATTCACGTACCTATCTCTCTTTTTTTTTTTAGCCTATCTCACGAGTATTGGCAAACTCTCTTGTGCTCTTGACAAGTTAGATAAATTATTCTGTTGTCCTTTAAACTGGAACTGCCTCTCACTATCTAGTATCTGTTCCTTCTTGTGTTGATTTTTTCATTCTCTCTCCCTCCAGGCATCTGTTCTTCTTGCCTTCCTTTCCTATGCTTTGCCAGACCAATCTTGCTATTCCCAAATGATTTTAGTCAAATGTTGTCTTTTCATTCTTACATAAGCTTTCTTATTTACTGCTCCTGTGGTTCCACAATTTTATCCAGTCATCATTTTTGAAAGTATTTCTCTTACAATAATACACAGACAGTCTCTGATGTTTAACAACCTTTTTTGAGGATGAAGTTAAGCTATCAATGGTGCATGGTCGGAGATCACAATTGGCTTCACTCTCATGTCTGTACTTCTCCTCCCAAGAAGTAGAAATCCTATCTATCCTTGAGCATCATGTTACTGCACTTAAGTAACATGTAGTATTATTTTTGGAGCCTGTGCAGATACCACTCACTCATTGCTGCCATACCCATTAGCGCTGAGGTATCTTCCTAATCTGGGTATTTGCATGCTTCCTTATCCCCATGAATATTCCTGTGTTGGGTAATTGCATTGAAATACACTCATCACAGTATGACCCCTTGTGCAAATTCCAATATTAATCCAGATATGTCTTACAATTCCTGGTAGGAGGATTTCAATGGACTACATAAACTTTTTATAGTGAAAATATGGGCATCCACTTGCATCTTTACCATTAGAATTCAACCTTCTCTATCCGTAAGTTGCTCTTTTATGTTGCATCATAAAGTACGTCTTACTAATATTCTCTCCAATATCCCTCCCCTCCTTGATTCTTCCTCCTCTGCTGAGAAAATCCAAGCGTAGTTTTTTTTTTTTTATGTTCAGAGGGTGATAAGTGGGTTTTCCTGTAGGAGTACTAGCTGAGTGACTCATTAATGATATATTGAAACACCCCATCTCTCTTAAAATTTCACATTTTATTCATTATAATTCACTCTGTTATTTTTCCTGTTGTTTTGTCTCCCTTTCTGCCTTTGTTTTCCCTTTAATACCCTATTTCCCTATTTGCTGCATAACATTCTGAATGGGATTGTCAGTGTGCAGCTATTTTCTGCTACACTTAACTTTAACGCAAAACATAGCTTTTTGTATTAAACTATATGTAAGGAAACAGCTAATGACCAACCCCTTTTCGTTTTTTTATGTACAATGCTGTTTTCCAAGGTTTGTCACTGTATACACTGTGGCAACATCATCAAGGTAGGTAACACTCATATAATTATTCACCTCCTCTGTTTTTATTTCATGATTTGTTCTGTGCTAGAGAAATAATCTGAACAATTTACCTCAGTAAATCTGAAATAACCGTTCCCACCTCCCTTCATCATATCAAAGTTAATATCAAAATTATGTTTAATAGTAATAACCCAGCCACTGGGGATGCACAAGCCAGTGCATTTCTTTGTACTGGTCCCAAGCCCGGATAAATGGGGAGGGTTGCATCAGGAAAGGCATCTGGCGTAAAACCTCTGCCAGAAATGACTGATGCGGAGAACTTTTCATAATTACATACCAGATCGGTCGAGGCCCGGGTTAACAACGACTGCCACCAGTACTGTTAGCCAACAGGGTGCTGGAGGAAATTGGGCTACTGTTGGCCGAAGAAGAAGAGGAGGGGGAAGGCATGCCCGAAGGCAGGAAGAGAGGAGGAAGGTTAGGAGTGTAGTACTGAGGGTAGGAGCTTTGAATGTTGGCAGTATGACTGGTATAGGGAGAGAGCTAGCTGATATGATGGAGAGAAGGAAGGTTGATATATTGTGCGTGCAAGAGACCAGATGGAAGGGAAGTAAGGCCAAGTGTATAGGAGGTGGGTTCAGATTGTTCTATCATGGTGTGGATGGCAGAAGAAATGGGGTAGGGGTTATCCTAATGGAACAGTATGCCAAGAGTGTTTTGGAGGTGAAGAGAGTGTCTGATAGAGTGATGTTTATGAAGCTTGAAATTGATGGTGTAATGATGAATGTTGTTAGTGCATATGCTCCACAACTTGGGTGTGCGATGGATGAGAGAAAAATTTTGGAGTGAGTTGGATGAAGTGGTGGTGAGTGTACCCAAGGGTGAGAGACTAGTGACTGGAGCGGACTTCAATGGGCATGTTGGTGAAGTGAACAGAGGGATGAGGAAGTGATGGGTAGGTATGGTGTTAAGGAGAGGAATGCAGAAGGTCAGATGATTGTGGATTTTGCGAAAAGGATGGACATGGCTGTGGTGAATACGTATTTTAAGAAGAGGGAGGAGCACAGAGTGATGTACAAGAGTGGAGGAAGATGCACACAGGTGGATTATATCCTATGTAGGAGGGCCAGTCTGAAGGAGATTGGAGACTGTAAAGTGGTGACTGGGGAAAGTGTAGTTAAGCAGCATAGAATGGTGGTCTGCAGGATGATGTTGGTGATCAAGAAGCAGAGGAGGAGTGTGAAAGCAGTGCCAAGGATTAAATGGTGGAAGTTAAAAAAGGGTGATTGTGAGGTGGAGTTCAGGGAAGAGTTAAGACAGGCACTGGGAGGCAATGAAGAGTTACCGAATAGCTGGGTAACTACAGCAGAGCTAGAAGGGAGACTGCTAGGAAGGTGCTTGGTGTGACATCTGGACAGAGGAAGGAGGACAAGGAGATATGGTGGTGGAATGAGGAAGTACAGAAGAGTATACAGAGGAAGAGGCTGGCGAAGAAGAAGTGAGATTGTCAAAGAGATGAAGAAAGTAGACATGAGTATAAGGAGATGAGGCGCATGGCAAAGAGAGAGGTGGCGAAGGCTAAGGATAAGGCATATAGAGAGTTGTATGAGAGATTGGACACTAAAGAGGGAGAAAAGGACCTGTACCGATTGGCTAGTCAGAGGGACAGAGCTGGGAAAGATATGCAGCAGGTAAGGGTGATAAAGGACAGTGAGGGAAACGTACTCACAAGTGAGGAGAATGTGTTGAGTAGATGGAAAGAGTACTTTGAAGGGCTGATGAATGAAGAGAATGAGAGAGAGAGAAGGTTGGATGATGTGGGGATAGTGAATCAGGAAGTGAAGCAGATTAGCAAGGAGGAAGTAAGGACAGCTATGAAGAGGATGAAGAATGGAAAGGCTGTTGGCCCAGATGACATACCAGTGGAAGCATGGAGGTGCTTAGGAGAAATAGCAGTGGAATTTTTAACCAGATTGTTTAATGAAATTTTAGAAAGTCAGAGGATGCCTGAGGAGTGGAGAAAAAGTGTTTTGGTACCTATCTTTAAGAATAAGGGTGATGTGTGGAGCTGCAGTAACTACAGAGGGATAAAACTGATCAGTCACAGCTTGAAGTTATGGGAAAGAGTAGTGGAAACTAGGTTAAGAAGGGAGGTGATTATTAGTGATCAGCAGTATGGTTTCATGCCAGGAAAGAGCACTACAGATGCAGTATTTGCTCTGAAAGTGTTGTTTGAGAAATACAGAGAAGGTCAGAAGGAGTTACATTGTGTCTTTGTAAACTTAGAGAAAGCATATGACAGGGTGCCTAGAGAGGAGTTGTGGTATTGTATGAGGAAGTCAGGAGTGTCAGAGAAGTATGTAAGAGTGGTACAGGATATGTACAAGAGTAGTGTGACATTGGTGAGGACTGCGGTGGGAGTGACAGATACGTTTAAGGTGGAGGTGGGATTACATCAAGGATCAGCTCTGAGCCCTTTCTTATTTGCAATGGTGATGGACAGGTTGACAGATGAGATTAGAAAGGAGGCCCTGTGGACTATGATGTTTGCAGATGACATTGTGATATGTAGTGAGAGTAGGGACCAGGTTGAGGAGACCCGGGAGAGGTAGAGATATACTTTAGTGAGGAGAGGAATGAAGGTCAGCAGGGCTAAAACAGAATATATGTGTGTAAATGAGAGGGAGGATAGAGGAATGGTGAGGATGCAGGGAGTAGAGTTGGTAAAGGTGGATGAGTTTAAGTACTTGGGATCAACAGTTCAGAGTAATGGTGAGTGTGGAAGAGAGGTGAAGAAGAGAGTACAGGCAGGGTGGAATGGGTGGAGAAGAGTGTCAGGAGTGATTTGTGACAGACTGGTACCAATAAGAGTGAAAGGGAAGGTCTACAAGAGGGTAGTGAGACCAGCTATGTTATATGGGTTGGAGACGGTAGCATTGTCGAAAAGGCAAGAGTCAGAGCTGGATGTGGCAGAGTTTTAAAGATGCTAATATTTGCACTGGGTGTGACTAGGATGGACAGGATTAGGAATCAGTATATTAGAGGGTCAGCTCAGGTTGGACAGTTTTGGAGACAAAGCAAGAGAGGCAAGATTGCGTTGGTTTGGACATGTGCTGAGGAGGGATGCTGGGTATATTGGGAAAAGGATGCTAAGGATGGAGCTGCCAGGTAAGAGGAAAAGAGGAAGGCCTAAGATGAGGTTTATGGATGTGGTGAGAGAGGACATGCAGGCGGTTGGTGTGAAAGAGCATGATGCAGAGGACAGGAAGAAATGGAAAGAGATGATCCGCTGTGGCGACCCCTAATGGGAACAGCCGAAAGAAGATGATGATGATGATGATGAGTAATATGTATAATAGTTCATAGTTAGCCTTTCCTATGATTCATTAACCATACCTGGCAGAGTTTTGCAAGCTATTTTACCCCATCCAGTTATTATACTGCTAGGTCACTTTATTAAGTTACATTTTTGGTTTTACTCAGAGTGCAGGTGCTAAATATCAGAAAAGGTTCCAGTTTCTTCTTTAGAGCAGTATAGGATTACAGTACCATTGTTTGACCAGATTCTTCTTCATGTGTTTTCTACCATCTCATTTCCTTGCTCTCTCAATACCTTTGTTGTTTCCTCTGAATTTAAAAAAGTTTTAGGACCTGTTAAAAAAAGATAGTTGTGTATGCTAGATGTAGCATTTTGAATTTTAGGGTAAGTATGCAACACAGTTGCATTTCTGTGATAAATTTATACCTGCTTTTTCTTATTTCCACACAATACTCTTGATCTATAAATACTCATTTTCCAAAATAAATAAGTATCTTGTTTCCAGATTTCCAAGGGGCTAATAATAAAGAACTATTCAATGTGTAGGGTGTCTCATATTTATTGGGACCCCCAGTGTATGTATTAAACACAAATTGTATATATGTTTTTAAGAATATTTGAATAAGTCCTCATTGCAAGTTTTGTTATAGTTTTAGAGTTTTTCTTCCCGGGCCTCCACTGAAAATGGATCCATTTTGGCGAAGCTGGACTTTCCCAGTAAACAAATATCAAGTAAATATTTTTCTATTGAAATTTTCTTTGTTTATCTGTCATCCAATTTGATAAGTATTTTTTTTTTGACAAAGTCAACTGTGGTACATCCCACAACCATCTCCAAGATGCCAGTCAACCATAAATTCTTTCTCCTGGCTCTGTCTTCCAGATCAAGATGACTTTCTATCTGTACATTTACTTGTGCAACAAGTACATATTTTGTTCTGGCATCCTGCTGTAAATCTTTGGTTGTATGTGAATGCAAGTCAGGGATAGTGTGTTCTCAGACTCCTCATACCTCTTGTCTGATGCACAACATGTTGGTGTAATGCACTGTCTGTATCTTGCAGGTTGTGTAATTCAGAGGTGTTTCAGTGCCTCCCACTCTCATTGCTTTAGCTTGCCACCTTGTTCTGCCATTGTTACACCAGGATGTGCCTTCTTTGGTTCTGTGACAGTTTCTCCTTGGCGTTTTCTAACTCTTGATATCCATCCTGACAATTTCAACTAGTTTAATTTCTCTTAGCTTTGGTCTGCCCTTCTTTACTTTTCCTGAAGTTTCCTAACTTTCAATCATATTCATCTGCCATTACTGTAAGTCATCTTTAATATATTTTTTAAACAAATCAACTGATTTTGCTTATAAATTATATCTGTGTATAAACAAAATAAAGTGGATCAAAACTGAAAAATGACGAGAATGTAGCCATTCGGTCACACGGTATGTATGATCATAATATAGTCATTGAGATAAATTTATTTGCACGGACTTCTTGCACCTCTAATAATTTATATTCTAACTGTTGTCTCATTTCAACCATTTTGTTTCACATTTAGTCTGACTTTTTGCTCTTTCAAAAGTAATTGGTTAATTCAGTTGTGTGCACCTATGTGTGTGGATGTGTATATGTATATTTTGATATATATGTATATGCATGCTATGATATATACACATACATGCACACACATACGTAGCTATAGGTAGGTAGACGCACCTAAAAGAATTCTTGAAGAAGGGTGATGTTCACTTCCTCTATTAAATAATAATTTTTTTTTAATAATCCTGTTCATATTTTAATGAGACCATCCTCCCAATACAGTATTGAACTCTCACAGATTTGTTAGACCCACTTTGACCATAATGTGTTATTTATTTTATTTTTGTTTAACATTTGTTAACCGGGAAAGTCCGACTTGGAACAAAGCCAATTTTCAGCGGAGGCCCAGGGAGAAATGCTCCAGACGCATGTCTTTGTAACATGGGAAGAAACTGGAGGACCCAGAAGAAACCCACACGAATGCAGGGAGGACATGCAGACTCCACACAGAAGGCACCCCAGCCAAGAATCGAACCAGAGAACCTCTTGCTGTGAGGCGACAATGCTACCGCTGCACCACTGCGCCGTCCAATTATTGATATCCCCAAGATTAGTGAAACACAAGTTTATGATACAGATCATCTTGCTAACCAGAAACCTCATATTCATGGAATTATTGGTCTTTTGGGATGTATTTCTCCTCTTCCTTACTTTTGGGTACCTGTCTGTACTCAGTATGTTACTCTTCATTTAAATGGTTCATAGTGTATACTGTCTTTCTTTTTGTATATGTCAAGCTATGAATATAACTCTAAATTTGTATTATCACTGTAGTGCAAAATATTATACACAGAGTGCCATATCTTCACATATTCCACTAACTCAGTAGGTTTGTTGATTTCTTTTGTATTACTTGCTTGATTTTCTTGGAAGTAGCAAATGCTTGTTGGTATAATTTTTTCTTTATTTTTGCACTAGAGAGAGCGAGTATATGAGGAGTTAAGACCTATGCTTTTGAAATGTTAGTTTATGTTTTAAATGTTTTTCATGGGAGGTTATTTTTTCTACTGTTATCAGTGTCCAGTGGATTAACAGATATATTGAAAAGTGGGATGAGTTAATGAGTTAGATATTTGGAGGCAGGATCAGTATAATTTCTAGAAGTTGTATTTGGGTGCTTGGGAACCAAATGCATACTAAGGGGTTATATAGATGTCACAATATCTTTGAACTTTGATGACATTGGAGGACATTAAGGGACATGATTACAAGGTAGATATCAGATTAATCAGTTAAGTGCAATATGTAAACAAAACTATAATTAATAATAAAGCAATTTCCTCTTCGACAGAAGTTGTTTCAAATCACTTCTTTTAATTTTGCCTGCTACTACATGTACTCAGTACTTTCTTTATTGTCGATCTATTTTAAAAACAAACATTCCATTATCTCCAGACATCCCTAATTACACAAGCCACCTGACATGGCAGATGATTTGTATGTATATTTTTTAGACTGTGTTACATTGTTACTTTTACTAAGCACAGTGCAAGTGTAGATTATGTAAATATGCACATACTGCTTTTTCTTTATATGTTTAATTTCATAAATGAGTCATTTTGTTATGTATGATTTACAGTCCTTAATACTGTAATATAAACACCGGATGTCTAACTTGTCAGTAGAAATTTTCTTCCCAGGGTACCACTGAAAAGTCAGCCAATCCAGGTTAACAAATGTACATAAATAAATAAATGAGCAATCATTCATTGGTTGTGGTATGTTGACTAGGTAGGAATGCTAATGCAAACATTTTGCTGTTGTAGTATAGTTCTTATATTTTTGCTTTCCACTTTTAGGTTTGGATAGGTGATTATTCTTTTGTAGTTTTTAAAGACCTTATTTTTATAAGCATTTGAATGGGAGGTGAAGTTCTTTCCTTTGCAATATATTTTTTTTCAGGTTTAAAGAACATTATGGATGTAATTTTATTTTATTTTATTTGCTATGGCATTGGGTTTTTAAATGTATTATTTATAGTTTTGAATGTCTGATTGCTTGAAATGTAATTAATCTTATGAGTATAGAGATTGTGATTTTATTGTACTTGCAGAGTTTGAATTTCTTTTGGGGTTGTAGCAATCTATTTTGCATGTGTAGTCTTTAATTTTGCCTGCAGTTCTTGGTTTGACCTTTTTGATGGATTTGGGACATATATTAGTTAGGTTAGTATATATTGCTTCTGTTTCTGTTATACATGGTTAAGCTTAGTTATTCAGAGCTCTGTCCTGTTATTGATGATGTGGATATAATTTATTTATTTACTTATGTTTATTTTAATTTAACAGGTTAATCAAGAGTAGAAAGGTCACACAGTCAAACCAATTAATAAAAAACTTCAAGAAAAACCTAGCCAAGCTAGAGTTTTCACTGTGTGATGCCTTAAACCTCCTGTAATAGAGGCCCATGGGATATATACAAATGACCCCTTAAGGACATCGTGTTTCAGCTGTATGGCTTCTGAATATCCATGACTTTTTCCTTTTTAAGTCTTTATGGACGTATTAAAGCCAATAAAGCCAAACCCCACTAGCTGTAGACAAGCATGTTTCGGCCTTCTTATGACCTTGTCACCACAGCATAAGTGGACTGTTTCGCTATACTCTATAGACGCAGGGTCTCTATATGGTTTAAATTGTGCAAATCGGCTTTGCAAGTTATGACTTACTTGAACCAAGATGCCAAAAATGTGCACACCGTTCACTCACAACTCTGAGCGTAGTAATGTTGGTATGCTGAATTTGACATTATCGACATTAGCTGGATGTCAAGACATCTTCTACCAAATTTTTGCAGAGGGGCAAGGTCCCTTTGCACCTCCCACACTCCCTTATAACTGTATATTTTAACTCTGAGAGCACACTATAGTAAGGACAGGGGTACTTTCCCCAGTCCCCACTGTAGTGAGATCCAGTTGTAAACAGAGATGCTCAAAACTGCGAATGCAAGCTACTTGTCGATGTTTTGGAGGTGATGGGATTTCCACTCCCAATTTTAGACTTTTGCACCTTTACGCTTGACCTTAAGAATGACGGTAAGGTGACTTTCAAATGTTTGATTGTAAACCTCTTTATACCCATATCCCACAGTGAAAACTCTAGTTTGGCTATGTTGTTCTTCTACTTTTTTACTAATTTGTTAACAAGGGTTGATCACTGATCCCTCCAGACTATTTTTAAATGAACTGGAATTTATGATTAGGATGTTTACAAGAAAGGGGTATCCTGAGGCTTTATGTGCAGCCATTAAAGATGAAATCATCTGTAAGCCGGAAGTTGGTGTATATAAGGCCATTTTGATGGGGGTAACCGAGGGGGTAGTTGGAAGTTTGGAAGCTGAAACAAGTGTAAACTGTCAAGATGGAAATAATAAGGGATTATATTTTGTCATTACCTTTAACCAGGATGCTGACTGGTTTATACAGACAGTTGGGAAGAATTGGGGTTTACTAAGATTGGACAAAAATGTTGAAAGGATGGGGGCAGCTCCCAACTCCCAAATGTGTATTTTAAAGAGAGAGATCATTTAAGGGGAGTCTTGAGGAGGAGTTTTATAAAAATATTGCCAGTACCAGCTGGCAATTGGGAAATTTTAAATGTGGATGGTGTAGTACCTGTAAGCACATTATGGGAACTGGGCATCGTATTAGGGTTCAAGATTGCTACATATCCATTCAGGGACATTTTAATTGTCATAGTCGGAATGTGGTATATTTAGCTAGGTGTGGAGCATGCCCTGCATTTTATATAGGGAAAACCTGTAGGCGCCTCAGGGAGAGGGTGAATGAACATCTAATGGATATTAAACATGGTAGAACTACTAATGCACTAGTTAGACATATTGGGCAGTATTCGAGACACAGATTTAAATTCTGTGTAATTCAGCAGATCAATCAAGATATCCAGGGAAGGACATTAGATGTACATTTAAACATCTGCGAATTAAAATGGCAATTAAGGTTAGATGCCCTGGCTTTTCCTGGTATAAATGATAGTGTTAGTATTGCTCCTATATTAAAATTAAAGCATATTTTAGGTAGAAAATAGTGCAAGTAACTAATTTCAACATAAAATGTTTTTATATGTTTTTAATTGCTATATGTATATGTAATTCATATGGTTTTATATTTACCAATGTTGCTTTATTTGATTTTAGTTTTAATTGAGTAATTGATTAATGGGTGGGTGTATATAAGGGAATGTTGAGTTGTGTGTCATTGTTCTGATGAAGTCCTTAAGGTTGGGACGAAACCTAGGTCAACATAACCACTTTTGTGCTACTATTTTTTGTGCCATCACTAAAGTTTGGTTTGCTGTTCTCCAGTCGGTTTTCTTTATGGTTTAGTTGTCTTCGGTTACCAGTTTGTGTGTTGGTAGTATCGATATGGAGAACATGGATTCAAACACTGATATTTTGGATTTATTGCACCAGATAAATCAGCAGCTATTGGAGCATGCGGCATAAATAAAATCCTTGGCGGACAAGCTGCAGCAGTCCGGGTATATCAACAACTTGTTCGGAAGTTTGGGTTTTCCTCTTACTCAACCCAACCAGAACATGGAAGGGCGAGCATCTAGTGGGGAGAATGCAGTCTTGAATATGGTGAGAAATAACTCTAATGGGGTGAAATCCTTTGTGGACAAGACAATGTGGAATAATACTGAACAATGGAAATGTAATAACTGTAATTTTCATATTGACATTAATGCCAAAGACAATGGTAAGGAACCTGTTGCTATGTCTCTCATGGAGCATCTGAAATCCTTTGAAATTAAGTTGTTCAAATTGAAGAAATTGCAGTTGGAAAATGGATATCTTTTAAGGAACATAGAGTTGGGGTTAGTTCCACTGGGGCTACGTATATGGAGATACCCCAACGGTGTTGAAAACAACACTGAAATGTTAAAAGAAGTGCACAAGGTATTTGATGTTACTGGTATTGCTCTAATGGAAATTATTTTTAAATATAACAGTTAAGTGATAGAGCAGTACACGTGTGAATTGGAGCATGAAAATGACTGTAATCTCAAAAGATTTATTGTTCGAGCAATACCACACTAATTGCAATAACTTATTGGTTAGTGTGGGTAACAGTTGTCCGGCTATGTTTGACAGAAAATTAACCAAATTAAGGAGAGACACTGAGGAGTATTCCTGTAACAAAGTGTATCCACTATCCGGAGGCAGTCGGGGTTACCATGGTAACCAAAAAGGCACGACCAATGGTGGAGTAGAGCGAGAAGAGGAAATGACATCACAGCAAAAGGATTATAACCATTTTCGGCAGGTAGAGTCCCCTTTAGAGGAAGGGCCCAGGCACTCGGAGAGGTTGCGCAACAAGGGTCAAGATGGCTACAATTTAAGAAAGGAAGAGGAGAGATATTACATCGAGCAGGGAGCTCGGCCGAAACGCGGAGCTATCAGCAGAGGTCATACAATGGGTATCGGCCCAAACTGAGGTGAATTTAACCATTGACAGTTTGCTGCAAGTACTTATTCCAATTATGACCCAGTTACGGGTTATGTTTTAGATGAGTGTATGCCCTCAAACACAATTGACACAGTGAACGAGAGTGGCCTAAAAGAGGGTGTTAATGTGTGTGGAAGCACAAAAATAGCAACTGACATTATTCAAGATATGTTTTCCAGAGATATTAATGATGTTATTTCAGGGAATGGAAATGTGAATGGACCATTATTTGGGCAAATAGATACCAATTCACTAGATGATATAGCCAGTTTTAATTGAGCATTTATTCTATTAACAGCTCAGTTGTGGGTTGTATTAATGATGAATATCTGCTCATTGAAGAAAGCGGTGCACTGAATGAGACTGGATGTAAAGATGGGGTCAGTATGTGTGGGGGCATGGCAACAGCCACATGTTTTGATAATATTCAAGATGTGGGTATAAGTGGTACCAAAGAAGTTATTCTGGGCAATGGAATTATGGACAGACAAGTATTCATTTGAGTTATTTCAACTGAATGATGGATGTTATAAAAGTGATTATTTTAGTTTTGAAAAATGTATTGATGGTTTGCATGAAATGTGTGATTTTAAAGTTTTAAGTAATCCGGTGGTTATATGTAATACCTATGGTGATTACAAAGTGTACAATTATTCTAAAACGGAGCTAGATGTGGAACATGCTAATTTATCTAAGGGATTTACATTTGTACCAGGAAGGGGTGGGACGGTATCTGAAATGATGATTGACCTTAAAATGTTCACTCGGAAAAAGAATATTAATTTGTGGTTTGCTGAAACTAATATGAGACATGAATGTAACATGTTAACTAAGCCTAGTAAATTTAATCCACCTGCCAACCACATGATAACTATGTTTGAAAGGGCATGTGAATTGGATATTAGGGAGCATTTTAGAAGGAAAGTTAATGACAATTTTAATAATATGACTGTGAAAGAGAACAAATTACTATTGGATTTGGCCAGTGATAAAGGAATATGAGTTATGAAACCCGACAAAGGTAATAGTGCTGTGGTCATGGATAAAATGACTACACTGATGCTATGTTGGGGATGTTAACAGAGGATACATATGAAGAAAGTAGCATTAATGAAATCAATATTGCACACTTGAAATTAGACTTGTTGATAGATGATTTATTATTTCAAGGGCAAATAAGTGAAACTGAGCATAGTTATCTGAGGAATGAAAACCCTGTGGTTAGTAGCATTTTTGGTATACCAAAATTGCATAAGGGATTGGATAACATTAAATTTAGGCCTATAGTGGATGGCAAGAAGAGTAAAACTTGTTTTATAAGTAAATATTTAGATCATCATTTGTAAAAAGGGCTGGCAATGTTTGCATACATCACCAAAGACTCATGGAATTTTTCGGATAAATTAAACAAGTGTAACTGTTGCAGACAAAACTATTTTGCTTATGGTGGATGTATGCAATCTATTTTCTGGCATTCCTCATGAGGTGGGATTAACTTGGTTGGAGTGTCAGTTGAATAA
Organism: Protopterus annectens; assembly: GCF_019279795.1. Taxonomy (NCBI): domain Eukaryota; kingdom Metazoa; phylum Chordata; order Ceratodontiformes; family Protopteridae; genus Protopterus; species Protopterus annectens. The sequence goes on from NC_056746.1 coordinate 580,613,823, forward strand.
GACAGGTCTATATGAACAGGATCAGATTAATCTGTTTGTGACCATAATGGAATCAGTATTACGTAATAATTTTTTGTATTTTGTAGGACATTTTTACAAGCAGGTTACTGGAGTGGCTATGGGGGCTGCATGTGCCCCCATTTATGCCAGTTATGTTATGTCCTTCTGGGAGCAGGAGTATGTGTTCCCCAGTAGATTCAAAAGTTATATAAAGCAATATACACGCGTCCTGGATGACATATTTATTGCATGGGAGGGTAATGTAGAACAGCTTGAGGCATTCCTGGATTTTATTAACAACACTGTAGAATTTTTTTAATTTACTTATGAATATAGTACTGAAAAGGTATCTTATTTGGATGTAAATCTGGAGATGGACAAAGAGCGGAGGTGTTTAAAATCTGGGATTTATCGAAAGGCTACATTTTGCAACTTCTATTTAGACTATAGTAGTTGGCACCCTCACCATCAAAAAAGATCTATTGTTAAAGATCAAATGGTGAGGGTTGCAAGAATGGTAAATGACTATCAGGAGTTTGTAAACGAACTGGAATTTATGATTAGGATGTTTACAAGAAGGGGGTACCTTAAGGCTTTATGTACAGCCATTAAAGATGAAATCATCCATAAGCAGGAAGTTGATGTATATAAGGCCATTTTGATGGGGGTAACCGAGGGGGAAGTTGGAAGTTTGGAAGCTGAAACAAGTGTAAACTGTCAAGATGGAAAGACTGAGGGATTATATTATGTCATTACCTTTAACCAGGATGCTGACTGGGTTTATACAGACAATTGGGAAGAATTGGGATTTACTAAGATTGGACAAAAATGTTGTTGAAAGGATGGGGGCAGCTCCCAACTCCCAAATTTGTATTTCGAAAAGATGGATCATTTAAGGAGATTCTTGTGAAGGGGTCTTATAACAATATTGCCAGTACCAGCCGACAATTGGAAAATTTTAAATGTGGAAGGTGTAGTACCTGTAAGCACATTATGGGAACTGGGCATCATATTAGGGTTCAAGATTGCTACATATCCATTCAGGGACATTTTAATTGTCATAGTCGGAATGTGGTATATTTAGCTAAGTGTAGTGCATGCCCTGCATTTTATATAGGCAAAATCTGTAGGCGCCTCAGGGAGGAGGTGAATGAACACCTATTGGATGTTAAACATGTTAGAACTACTAATGCCCTAGTTAGACATATTGGGCAGTATTCGGGACACAGTTTTAAATTCTGTGTAATTCAGCAGATCAATCAAGATATCCAGGGAAGGACATTAGATGTACATTTAGACATCTGCGAATTAAAATGGCATATAAGGTTAGATGCCCTTACTTTTCCTTGGATAAATGATAGTGTTAGTATTGCTCCTATATTAAAATGAAAACATATTTTAGGTAGAAAATAGTGCAAGTAACTAATTTCAACATAATAAAATGTTTTTATATGTATATGTAATTCATATGGTTTTATATTTACCAGTGTTGCTTTATTTGATTTTAGTTTTAATTGAATAATTGATTAATGGGTGGGTGTATATAAGGGAATGTTGAGTTGTGTGTCATTGTTCTGATGAAGTCCTTAAGGATGGGATAAAACTTAGGTTAACATAACCATTTTTGTGCTACTATTTTTTGTGCCATCATTAAAGTTCGGTTTGCTGTTCTCCAGTCGGTTTTCTTTATGGTGTAAACCTCTTTATACCCGTATCTCACAGTGAAAACTCTAGTTTGGCTATGTTTTTCTTCTAATTTTTTACTAATTTGTTAACAAGGGTCGAACACTGATCCCTCCAGACTATTTTTAGGCTGTGCTTGTGGAATGCAATAAAGTAGAACTGTGGCATGGTAATGGTTTGATATAAACATGATAGATTTATATAGTGAGCAGCTTAAGTCAAATATATGCGTACATTGAGTATAGCTGATACATACTTACAAAATTTACTGAAAAAGTTAACATCAATTTGAGATAGTTGTTTGCAATATTTACATTGTTATTTATCTGTTTATATTTAGGAGACTAAAAGGCTCCTTTGGAATACAAAGGTATGCTGAAACATGTCTAATGCTAGTACAGTGTTGATGAATTCTTGGCAAGATGTGTAGAGTGCTGATAAATGCAACCATAATGTGTGTGTGTTTGTGTGTTTCTGTTTGTGTATGGGTATGTGTGTGTGTATATATATATATATATATATATATATATATATATATATATATATATATATATATACACACAAACACACACATGGACCTATGCTCATTTGACTGAATCCCAGGCAGTTGAACACAAATATTTCAAAACTCTCTTGACTGAATCACAATTGGTAGAAAACTGCAAAAGTTTACATAGAGTATGCTGAGGAGATGTAGGTGTTTCTGGTCACATAGCTAGCCGACTGTAGAAGAGTATGTGTGGATTGACAATGTCCATCATCATATCTTACCCCCAGATCTGTAGATATGTTTTTTGGCCAGCACTGATTCACTGTGTTGGGTGTTTTTTTTCTTTTCTCAGTGGTTGTACAACAGTGAACTTCACAAGTAAGGGGAGGGTGCGGGGGCAACACCCAAAAAAGTATACAGTATATTTTGTGTAGATTTTTTTGTATAAATTGTGATTCACTCAAACATGTTGTTAGTCAATTGTGGTTTGTGATTTCTTATTTAGTGAAATGAGCATTTGTTCAAATGATATTCAGTGCACTATAAACAAAAATACAGATTTTTCGATATCTCTGTGTATCTGTGTTCGTGTGTGTGTGTGTGTGTGTGTGTGTATAAAACAGACTTCATGTAGTGGCACATTCAATAAATATTTTCACTTTGTGCAGTCTGTTCTTGTAAATGTATAAGTCATAAATTTTCAAGATTTAAAAATGCTTTTGATATTTTCATGTACAGCTATACTGTATTCTGTTAATGTAATATTTTCAGATAAAGTGTATTTATAGAAGTAAAGATGCCATAAAATATGCTAATTTTGAGGGATGACAAACAGCCCTAGATATGATTTGAAAATGTAGGATGTGCCATACTGATGAAGACCTTTGTGAAAGTGCTGTGTCATCTGTTCTATTACTTTTTTTTATCAGAATTCAATGTGTATTCATAAATTAGAATATTTAAAACATGGATTTTTATTGGAATTAAACGTATTCATAAATTACAGGCATTTAAAAAAATTTATTTCAAATTAACGTACACTCAGAAAACCTCTTCAGAAGTAGAAGTGATACATATTTCCATGGCTCTGAGCATACTTTTATGTAAGTATAGCATATTTTGCAGCTATACTTAATTGCAACTGTTTTTTCTTTTTCATGTGTTAACCTGTTTGCAAAGTATTTTGTCTGACCTTTCTCAGCTGTGACCTGGTCATCAAGTTCATGTGTGAGTGCAATACGTAAACATGGACAGTTTAAAGAATCCTAATAACCAGGTTGTTTTAGATCAGTTTCTGTGTTTACTAAGCGGCATACAATGTCTGACTGTCTTGGTGTTAACATATGCTGTGTTAGTTGTTTTTGGCTCAAGAAAGTGTATAAAATTGTATTTGTGTATTGATTTGAACCATATCACAAATATAAAAGACCAGTCCTGCATGATGCTGCCTTACTGGGCCCCACTTCCCACTCTCTCCCCTGTCATTGACATTGTGCAAGGATACATGTATGTTTCATTTGCAGTGTCCCTTTGTTGCGGATAGTACAGGGCACTTAATTGATGGTTTGTTATCCAAAAACAACATTACTGAGTGGAACTGACTGAAGACAAATGCTTTCAGAAAACATCACTGAAAGGACATCCGTTAGGCCTTGTCCTCACTATTGAATCATCAAAGCACCTATTAGTTACCTACAAAACATTATTTTGGGCAAAACCTCACATCCCATATGCAAAAAAAAATGCTTTGTCCCCTGTACGTCATGAATTATTATAGTAAAAGGTCACTACTTGTCAGCAAGAATTACCTACCGTCATAAAGTGCATTTCACTTACAGTAATAGAAACTTTATAATTTCCTTAAGAGGAATTAAGGCAGCATGTTTAATCATCGGTCATTATTCTACATAGTATGGCTATATGTATATTGTATTGTTTCTTGCACAGTCACTGGTAAACTGAGCTGGGAGAGGCAGAACAGTTAATGGTTTATCTGGAGATTGCCAGTGAATTACTTGAATGACACTATATATTGATAATAAGATCATTAGAGCACACTGATTGAAAATGTAATACCTGAAGTCCATTTTTCCCAGTCCGCCTTTTATGCAATGAGAGGTCCCTTGCAGTCCATCAGTAATCAAGTTATTAAAAAATATGCACCCACCTTTGAGGGACCCCGTTTTCATTATATCTTTTACCTCTTGCTCTGTTTCATAGTTCCTCTCAGTCTTCGTTGTTTTGCATTGCTTACCCTTATAAGTGGGTATTTGTATGTTTCGAGGGAATTTCGTAGTAGATGTACATTCCGAGATGATCCAAGCCCTTTTTCAAGTCTTTGAAATTGCACAGCGTAGTTGCAAACTCTTTTTTTTTTTTCCTTTTTATGTCATTATTATTGTTTAGAAGTTGTTACTTTTTGTCTAAAAACAACATCTTCCAAAGAATAATGTACCTACTTATAAAGTACAGCCATTCACTGAAATCGTTGCATCTGTCAGTCATTAAGTACATGACATGTTCATCTGGGCAGGGTAGTGGTGATAGTAGTATTAGCAGTAGTATTAGTAGTAACAATAATAATAATAATAATAATTTAGCAGTAGTAATAATAGTAATACTAATAATTTGCTTACAGAAAGCATACTTCAGCCAATTAGAATGTGGCTTGCATTTGCATAATCTGCTTTCCTTCTAGTATGATCTTTTTGGAAAAAAAGTTTTGTAATAATAATTTTAAGATTCCTCAATGCTTCCTCTCTCCTTTCCCTTTTTTTCTTTCATTCAAGCCTGCAATAAGAATTACATGTCATTATATGTCTATCTTGTAAAAATGTGTAATTTGTTACCCTCAGTGACCTTCCTGTTTACTAAATACGGTTCTTGTAACACGGAGAGAAAAGAAGTCAAGACTCCAGTATGAGCCTGTTTTTTGTCAGATGGGAATCCTAACATGACCGTGAGACATTGTCATCTGATATTACTAATGAAGGGTGGCTGCTGAAAGCTTGCCCATGGCTAAGGCTGTTCTTATCTTTCTTGATGTGCTTTAAGAGTTTGCACTGAAAAATGTTGTGATGCTATTAAGTCTTTATCTAGTGCTGACTAGCACCTGACTTATTCATCTGCGTATAACAGATACAGCTCCGTATTCATGAGCTTTATCAGTTATGGGCATCTGAATGAGTCATAAATTGAGCAGCAATTTACATGAGATTATTTTGCAATAACAAATAAACGGCTACCAAACAGTCACCACGAAGCTTGAATAATCCAAAAACTGATGTTTTAATATAAAACACAACAAAAAAACACTCAACCATCCTGTCTTTAAATAGCAGTTGCAATCAATTAAACAATTAAAATAACCAATTAGTAACACATATTCATAAATACATAAATATTCAACCAGTGTTCATATATAAATTGTGTGCACTGCAACAAGTTGTAAAATAAAATGAACCATTAAAAACTATTGCAGTTGAACTTACACTAAAGCTAACTACTTCATTAATACAATGTAATTTATTAATCTCTGGGCTGAAAGGTCTGAACGAACTGAACTAAAACAAAAAAGAAAAAGTAAATGTAAGAGAACACAATTTCAAATTCATGATTTTGGAACAGATCAACAGGGACTTGAGAGGAGGGGATTGGGAGGCCACCCTAGAGTACAGGGAGCTGTGGTGGCAGCTCAAGTATAAAGCAAGCTGGCCTGGCTTAAATGATACCATCAGTATAAAGACTATAAATTATTAGATTGGTTTTCATCTTTTTCTTTTCATCACTTTTCCTCTCCTTTTTTTCTCTCTCTCTCTTTCCATTTTCTCTCTTTTTTTATTTTCATTCACTATGCATCTGTTCTGGACTTGGTTTGTATCAGACACACACATTGTTTGTTCTCTTACATTTACAACACAAAATATTAAATATAAAACAACACAATACAACCTACTTAGGCTTATATTTAAATTAACAAATTACATTGTATTAATAATGAAGTAGCTAGCTTTTGTGTGTAAGTTCAAGTTTTTTTTTTTTAATGGTTCATTTATTTATTTTATATGCAGTGCACAATTTATATATGAATACTGGTTGAATATTTATGTATTTGAATATGTATTGCAACTGCTATTTAAAGACAGGATGGTTGAGTGTTAGTATTATTTTGCAATAAAACATGTATGTCCAGTAGTTATTGTCTTTTACAGTGGGTGTTGAGTTGGCAATCACATAAAGCACTGGGCTTATTGGTGCTATTAGATCATGTAGACCTGGGTCTGAGTCCCTCATTTTCCTTGGTAGTTCGTAACAGTGCAAATTGTTTTACCTGTCATACGCTCCCTGGTTACACCTGAAAAGATGAATCTGAGCATGCTGCTTCTTTCTTGGTATAAAAGGTCCTTATGGTAAATGGGAGGCTTAATAATTAGTTAATTTTTTTGATTCATTTATATTTTTTGACAGGGTAGTGCACTAATCAATATCTACCAATTTTAGGCTCAACTTAGGTAAAATACAAAACATTCCACAAAAAAAACAAAAAAAGAAAATACAGAAATATAAGCAGTAACGGAGTAGTTCAAACTAGTTACATATAAAATACTGTATATAAACACATTCTATAGTACAAGCACAGTGCAATGTACAATGAATCCTTCATGAGAAAACCTTTTATAACTAAGTTTTTCCCCCCGAGTCCTTGATTTGTAATTGCCAGTTCAGACTGATGGTTGTGAGTGTTAGATGATAATCCTCATGACTTAATTACTTCTGCATATTTGTTTATTGCTATTGTTAAATATTAGGTCTTAGTATTATTATTATGAAATGGCCACGTACAAGAATTTTTTTTCATATTTATCACTACTGCAGTAGTCTTAGCTATATGGGTTGTATCCTGCCAAGGACATAACAGCTGGACAGCTTCCAAAGTGTCAGGGAGCCTTCCACATGCCCAAACTGTCAGGCAGCTTGAGATGAGCTTGACTAAAAGACAGGTTTAGGTGTAAAGCTCTTCAGAGCTTTGCTGCTGCCACAGAGTACACTCCTCTGAGGAATTTGAGGATCCCTGGTCAGCATCTGCTTTCCCTTGCTTGGCAGATAAAGATCCCTTTGGAGGGGGAAAAAACTTCCAATTTCTTAAATTTATTGTAGTTTTACTATTTTTCTCTTCCTGAAAGTTATTTTAAAGCTGGGAGTGTTGTGTTTTAATGGACTGTCTTGAGCCTGTAACTTTTTTTAAAAGGAGCATTCTTTTTTTTCTTTCAGTTTAAAAGTTGTATAAACCAACAGAAAACATATTTCTGTGGAGAAATTGTGTTTATTTTCCCAATTGTGGGACTACCATAGTATTTGAAAGTGCTTTTTACTGTGATTTTTTTTCTGTCAGAAAAGTAACTTTTGTGGACTGGTAGTTTTACTGGCATTTGCTGTTTGTCGTCCCGAGAAAGAGGCACCATCTTTGGCATGACCATGAAACACATTGCTGGTCACAGCAATCCTTCTTCCAGCCATGAAAAGAAAGGGTTAAGCAAACAGACTTTGCCACAACAACAGGCTAGCACTTTTCCTGAGCTGCAGGTGGGTGACTCTTCTGTGGCCATTTATTGCATCACAGGCCTCTCATATTTGACCTCGTATCAGTCTGGTGTAGCACCTACAGCCACTATGGACTGGGGGTTAGCCAGATTCCCTGCTGCTGATGGAGTCCCCTCAGGCATCCAGGGAGAGGGAACAGGGAAGGTTTCCCTGTTGTGTCAGAATGCTGTGCCCATCCCTGGGGAAGCAGCGGCTGCCATTAGTAACATTGTTGGCCTCATTTTTCCTCTCAAAAAGAAACACAAAAGCAAGCACTAATCTACTCCTTTGCAAATTTCTTTGCAAATGGGAGTAGTTTACTGAGATTGGCTCAAGGTTTAATTCAGGCTACTGATCTTCCTTGTAAAGTAGTTTCTGGTAAAAGAAATAAGGAATCCTCTTTTCCTGAAGAGATTCAAGATTTTGAATCTGAACAGGAAGATGCAGGGATGGATTCAGGACTTTGTCCTTAGCTTTCAGTTTCGGACTCAAGAAGAGAGCTCAGTTTCTTATTCTCCCTGTGGGGGGTTCTCTTTCTCTGAGACTATTGCAAGACTGTCTCAATGATCAGAGTGGGACAACACTTAGGTTTCTCATCCTCTTAGAAAATATTGTGAGTTGTTACTGAAGGATTTTCCAGAACTTACTTACACCCATTCCTCCTCTCCTGTCTGCTTTACAGTGTGTCTTACTGCCAGCAATTTTCCATATAGTCAGCCAACTGCCGCTAAAAAGTCAGATAAGTTCCTCAGTCTTTTACATTTTTATACACTAATCCCAAACCTTTCCCAGCAGCTATAGCCTTAGTTGACTTAACTGCTAAGCTCTTAATTAATTTCATTCATACTCTTTGTAATATGGATGGGAAAATTATTTATAGGTATGGGAAAAAGTGTGTACTTTGGCTACTTTGATTTTCAGAATTATAAAATAGTAGACACGTGTTAAAGTTTGTTCTGACAAACTGTTAAAGTGTGAGGAATGTGTTATCTACAGTTAATTCTTGTGATGAAAAACTGGCTTTAAATAACATAGTTTCCTCTATTACACAAGTCACTGTTCATTGGTTGCAGTTTGTGTATGACTGTTGATACTTCTTCCATGGCTGTGGCCACTGGTACTGTATTAAGGAGGTTTGCTTGGCTGCATTCTCAACACCTCCCAGGTGATGTGAAAAATGAGATTTTACATTCTCCCTTGGAAAGAGATTGTGTTTGGCACCTCTGCTGTGGAGGTGATCAAAAAGTGTAATAATTTGTAAACTAAACAAGAGAGAATCTAACATTAATGAGTCTAGACATTTATAGTGCTTCTGACTTTGTGAACTGGGAATATCTTTTGTTAGTCTTACAGGAATATCATTTTTCAAGTAAATTTACACATCTTATAAATCTTCTTTATGATTGTTTTGCATATGTTACAGTAGGTACTTTTACTTCTAATTCAGTACAAATTTTGAAGGGAACTAAACAAGGATGAACTCTTTCACCCCTGCTTTTCACTCCTTTTGCTAATTTTACTAGGTCAAATTTAGACATAAAAGGGATTAGCATAAATGCAAATTTGGTTTCTAAAATCTAGTTATTTGCTGATGACATTCTGGACTGCGGTGGTGGTGCTGTGGTAGCGTTGTCGCCTCACAGTAAGACATCCTGTTCAATTCTCAGCTAGAGCGTCTTTTATGTGGAGACATGCGTGAATGGGAGTACCTTCGTTGAAAGTTGTGCATCAGGGCTGGCAACTTGGCACGTAAGAATCTACTGCCAATCATTAGCGGACCGGAGTTCCACTGTGGCGACCCCTAACTGGGAAAAGCCAAACGACACAACAACATTCTTTTGACACTGGGTGACAGTGATAGCTCCCATTCTGTTGTTTTTAAGGCAGTGGATAAGTTCCAAAAAAAAAAACTGGTCTCTCCTTTAATGATAAAATAAAAATACTACTCATAAATGCCAATGTTGATCCGAAATTGCCTTGCAGGGGAGACACCTCTGAGCAAAATCTGTATGATACCAAGTAGAGTGATAGTGATTTGACCCTGTCCATGTAGGACAGGTGTTGGAGGCCATGGATTCTCTTTGTGAGGTATTTCTGTGGCCTTTCCGGTTGGTGCAGGTGTTTGGAGAAATACATACTAAACGGGACATTATACTCAATTATTGGTCTAATGAGGGAGGAATACAGAGGGGTAATAACCTCCTTTTTTCTGGATGCAATCCCTTTACTTATGAGATAAACCAAGGAAAAAGCTTTTCTGACTACTGCCGTTACATGATGGTCGAATGTGAGATTGTTGTCAATGTGAATACCCAGGTGTCTCACCACAGGTTGTGCGCCTAGGGGGGGTTGCCATTGATGTGGCAGTCAGTAGGGGCCGTGACTTTGATGAATGGTATAATAATACATTTTTTTTTCATTTAACTTAAGGCCTTGATGTTGGCACTAGGCATTTGTTGCTGTGAGACCCCTCTTGCAGTATGTTAACATCATTTGGGGAGTCAATGACATCACCCAACTTACAGTCGTCTGCAGACTTGGTCAACCACGGGTCTTTCATCTTTGCCTGGACCTCTAAGAAGTAGATGCTAAACAGTAGGGGTCCCAGGACCAGATCTAGAATTATATTCTTTATCATGAGTTATAAAAACAATATATCTTTGGATAAATGATATTTACACAGCCAGGTGGAAAGAGTTTTTAGGATGCCTTTTCATAAAATTTAAGCATAATGTAAACGCTAATAATAATCTTATACTATACAATAGTATACATTGGTTGCTAAAAGATTACATTTTGGAAAGGAGTCGCCAGATAACTGACTTTTATTTCATTTTTGCTACATTAAATAACTTTAGAAACTTAATTTATAGAAATCCAGCATATAATGCATGGATTTTTCTTCTTTTCCCTATAGCATGCACTCAAAATAATATTTTCACTTTAAAGTTAGACACACTGATTACATTTAAAGAAAAAAATCTGATATATTGGTTTCAATTAATAAATAATGAAAAACTGCATTATATTGATTATATCATAAGTATATATGATATGTGTATGCCTGTACAATCTTGCAAACAATATGTAGAAGGTAAAATTAAGTTAATGCAACCAAGGGTAACAGATCTTATCCCAAAATTAATTGGATTTTAATACTATTAATGCAACAAAACACACTGGGAGAGGGTCTCTTATCTAATGTATATAGAGTTATGAGGAATGAAACACAAAGTTGCAGTGACAGTTATTGGAACTATTTTACTCACATTAATAACAGACCTTCACATGAAGAGGATAAAAAATCATATTTAACATCTTCCAAACAGACTTCTTCTCTTAGATGGAAACTTTTTACTTGGAAATTCTTGTATAGATCTTTCTTCACACCTCATAAAATTGAATTAATGTTTAAAAAGAAGCAAGTTTGTTGGAAATGTAAACAGGAGCTTAAAACAGATTGGCAACATATTTTCTTTGATTGTGATATACTTGCACCTTATTGGAATAACATTAATCTTTTTTTACAGGCTTTATTGGGGACAGTTTTAAAAAGAATTAATGACTTAGATATATCTAAGTCATTAATTCTTTTTAATACTCCATTCCTGTTTGTGTTAAAAGAATGAAATACCCACATTTATGATCCATTTTGTAAATCGTGAGGAAATGTATAACCAAGAATTGGAAGAATGAAGTTACACCCTCTTTCAAAGAATTCACAAATATTGCAACTGAAGTATGTCATCTAGAAATTATCACTGTTAAATCAAGATCTATTAGAATCACCTCCTACTATAATACATGGACAAATTTCAAGGAAATGCTTGATAAACAAAAATAGCTATACTCATATCAATTGTAATGTGTAAGAATTTTTTGAGAATCTTCATTGTTAGTAGACACTCTTTTAAATAGTTGTTCTTGTTTGTTCTTGTTCATATTGGGTTTTTTATGCTCAGAAATTTCTAAATACAATTATTGTCATGATCAATTTGTTTAGTTAAAATCTAATAAAACTTTTTTAAAAAAGTGTAATGAAAGGGTACACTGATCCATGGAGTCTCTCTAAGATTATTCAGCCCTTCTTTTCCAAATTGTCCAAAGGATTTTCTTTCTCTTCGTCCAGTTTTAGCAAAAAACAGAATAAACAGTCTCAGCAGATTTCAGGTAAGCAAGATGTTTTAAGAATTTGCAAGGGGTTTCCAAAACAAAGTCAAAACTTTCCAAAACAAAGAACAGTCCAAAAGTCTGAATGACTATTCCAGAGACCTTGTAATGCTCCAATCCTGGCCTCTTTTCTCTTCCAGAAAGTCTGAATGTCTATTTTTCTCTTGGAGATAGATTGTTTCAAACAGATGGGTTGTGAAAATCATTCATCAGGATTACATATGGCAGTAAGAGAAATTCCCCCATTCCAGGGGTTGTTCCTCATATTTCAGATCAGACTGTTTTGTTTCTACATGTTCTTCATTACAAGCTGACCCAAGGAGTTATAAAACCAGTTTCTCCTTCCCAGATGGGCAAGGGGTTTTATTCACGGATGTTCCTGCTGCTGAAGAATGAAAATGCTTGAAAAACAGTTCTTGATCTTTCTTTCCTATACCTGTTTGTGATAGTGCCCAAAATTATGTCACTTCACAACATGTGGCCTCTTTTTCATCTTTCAAGTTTCCTGGTAACACTCGACTTAAAAGGTGCTTATCATAACATCCCTATTCATCCAAACTTCAGATGTTTCTTAAGGTTTTGTGTGTCTGGATCACATTGTCAGTTTTCTGCCTCACCCATTGGACTATCCACTGAACCAAGAGTGTTCACAATGTGTCTATTTAGACTTGCTTATGTTTGCAGTGTCTTTTTTTAGAATGTCAGGAATCTGTTTCTCTTTCATTCTGCCAGGTGAGAGATCTCTTGCACAAGCCGGAATTCCAAGAGAACATTCAAATGTCTTTTTTATCTACCATGTATGGGATTGTGTTCCTGGGATGTCTACGAGACACCTCAGTTCAAAGAGCTTTTTTCCACAGGATGAAAAATAGATCTTTATTTGGATCACTTTTTAAGTTTTTTCCCTCAGATTTCTGTCACTGCAACGGAATACCTAAGGATTCTGGGTTTCATGGCATCTAGGATTCTCATGATACCCCTGGCAAAACTCCACATGAGAAAGACACAAAGGTATCTGAAATCTCTTTAGTCCCAGCATCAACACCCTTTATCTTTTCAGATCCCAGTACTGGAATTTGTCGAAAGGGAAGTTTCTTGGTGGAGACAACAGATATCCTTAAATCCAGGTCTCCCTTTCTCCCTCCCTGTTCCAAAGCAGTCTGTCACCACAGTTGCTTTGGAGATAGCAGTTTCATGAGGGAAAAAGTGCAGGGGATGTGGAATATCAAGGAGAGATGCTGGCACATAAATATCAAGGAGATAGTTGCCCTGATCAAGGCACCCAACTCTCTGAACCATCTTTGGACCTCTTCAAGTGGTTTGACACAGTAATACAGTCATGTGGTGCATCAACAAGTAAGAGGGGAACCAGGCTGCACCCCATTTGCACACTAGCCATGTTAACTTGGGATATAGCTTCACAGCATAATCTCACTCTACAGGCATCCTACATTCCTTTAGAGCAAAATTGTGTGGCAGACAAGCTCAGCAGGACTATTGAGGCTCTCATGAATGGTAATTAGATCAGGGGACCTTCCAAGATTTGATCCATCTGTGGGGAGTTCCTCAAGTAGAACTGTTGCCTCCTCTCTGAACAATCATCTGGCAAAATTATGTTCCATGACTGCATACAAGAAGACATGGAAGACAAATGCCTTTTCTTTTTTTTTTTTTGGCAGAAATATTCCTATATGCTTTTAAACCTTTCTGCTAATATCCAGGATACTTCTGAAGATTCATAAGCAAACCCCCAAGATCATTGTGGTGAATGCCCTCTGCCCCAGGGAACCGTGATTCTCCCTTCGTTTGGAAGTGACCAGAGGCAGTTACCACAAGCTTTCTCACAGCACAGATCTACTCAAAGAACAGAAGTGTTTGATACACCTTGTCATCAATCATCTTCAGTTGATTGGCTGAATGATAGGCTCTTAATTCATTTTATACACCTATTTTCTGAGGATGTGCAACAGGTACCAGTGGAGGAAAAGCCACTACTTTAAAATCAAATTAGTAAACGGAAAAGATTTTCTAGTTGTGCCAACATAACCAGCATCCAGTCAAGGCTAGTTGTTCTCTGTTTTCCAATATTTGTGTGAGTTACTATCCTATGGCCTTTTTATTCTTCTGTGAAGATTCATCTATTGTCCATTTTATTTATTTTGTTTTGACATTTGTTAACTAGGTTAGTCCAACTGAGTATGAGCCCATTTTCAGAAGAGGCCAAGGGAGAAAAGCTTAGTAGAAGGGGTGGAAAGGCATACAGGAATATTCCTGCCCATTTCAGAATGTCTGCCTATGGATCCTCCTTTTTCAAAGCAGTGTCATTATCAAAAATGTTCTTGAAAACAATTTTTGTATAAGAAGCCTCCATATAAACTGGTGGCCTCTCCTTGGGATCTTAATTTTGTTTACAGAAGCTAACACTTGCTCCATTTGAATCACCTTATCTCCTTGACTTGAGGTTCTTAACATGGAAAACAGTTTCACTGATTGCTCTGACCACTGCAAGAATGGTATCTGAGTTGCAAGCTCTTATGGTGAGTTAACCCTGCTTCATTTTCCATAGTAAAAGAGTTTCTTTGAAAAACTATTCCTTCCTGTATGCCTACAATGGTGTCGAGTTTACCTTAAGCTAGACAATTCATATCCCTCATTTCTATCCTGATCCAAAAAGTGAGAAAGAAAGAATGCTCCATACCTTGGATGTCCATAGACAATTCATGTTTTATATTGACAAAATTAAATCTTTTAGATCTTTGGATCAATTTTAATTTCTTATGAAGGTAAGAAAAAGTGACAACCTGTATCAAAACAGACTTTTTCCAAATGGTTGTCTAAGGCTATTACCTTTTGTTATACTCACAATGGCATATCTATTCCAGACAGGGTCAAGGTCCAGTATATCAAGGCCAATTGTCTTCATCTATGGCTTTTTGGAAAGGGATGTGTTCTAGAAGTATTTGAGAAACTGCTACTTTGTCCTCTGTACATAGTTTTATAAAGCATATAAGCATGATTCCTTCTCTACATCTAGATCAAGATTTGCTAGGACCATTCTCCAGTGGTTCCTGGACCTTTCTCCTTCCACCTCCCAATTATAGTTAGCTATGGTAATGTACCTGTGATGGTCCCTTCTCCAGGCCATTAATCACTGAGCGTTAATCCTCACTACTGACACTGCTGAGAGATGGCTAATAGGAACAACAGTGGATAAACACAATATTTTCATATGCAGCTGTCTACACCAAGCACATTTTCCCTTAAGAGCTCACAGGGAGCACACTCCAGACCTAGACTGGACTCTCTCTCACTCTTTCTGTGTCTCTCTGCAGGCCTCAAACAAGATTCCACACTGACCACTTTGGTGCTCTGTGTCCCTGTTCCAAGTAGCTGACACACACACTTGGATATTTGATTTTCACACACACACACACACACACACACACACACACACACACACACACACACACACGCACACAATTGGGAAAGACTGGCCCAGATTTACCAGCTGTGCACCCTTTGCCCAGACTATAAGGTAAATATGCTGTCACCAGTCAGCTACTCTAAGGTTCTTACAAGGGTACCGAATTATACTGAGTAAAATTAATACCTGCACAAATGCTAGATTTTCACCAATGCAGCAAGGGTTTCAGGAGCATCCACAGTGTAACTAAAATAAACATGAATATTCTTAACATGTTAAAAGTATTCTCTGAAAACCAGCCACAGTGAAAGGTATAGAAATATTTAATAAAAAATAAAATAGAAAATGTGAGAATACTAAATATCTAGTTTAATAGACGCTAGAGTTTCAGTCACAGGAGATATAAAAATAACACAGTTGGATAGATTCACACAGATGCAGAAAACAATACTTAACTAATCTCACTCTATTTTCCAGATTGACTAAAGAATTACTGTGACAGCAAGGCAAGATAATGAGTGTTGAGTTGCTTACTACAGCAAGGCAAGATTAGGTGTTGAGTTACTTACTATAGCAAGGTAAGATTCTGGGTGTGGTCATGTGAGATATCTGTGAAAGATCTTTCCTGTCAGGTTCCATAAAACAAAGTGCTGCTATGAGATTTCCATCCTATCTCTCATTAATTCAGTAATATCTAAAGAATTGTTTCAGTGCTGGTTATAAAATTACATCACATTTATTTACCTGACTCTGGTACAAAACCATCCCAGAGATTTGCTAAGATCTCTGTTGCAGCATCTAAAGCTATAAAATTTCAAAAACTTCTACCTTCCCAGGATAGCAATTAGTTCACTCCTAATGACAATACAGTAAGGTTCCTAGTCCTGGTTTTCCCAGACATTTTTGTCTCTGGCCACAATCAAACCTGTAAAATAAAATCTTTATGGCCTAAACCAACCAATTTAATTATCAACCTATTTTTCAAAATTAGCTGGACTGCGATTAACCTCTTCCCTTCCAGAATTCTCTGTTAAAACATATACATTTAATCAGTTATAATAATATTGTCTGACATACATGTATACCTCTTTAATATCCAGCATGACCCACTATTGGTGCATTTTTAACGCAAGCATCTTTACAAATACATTTTTAATACAAGCATCTGTTCAAATCATTGTGGTAGTCAGATGTCAAAATTCTTTATAAAACTCCAGCTAGCTGTGCTAGCATATGTTATACTTGCACTGCCCTACTCTGCCTGGCATAGATAGCACTACCTCACATCATCGCACTACCCATAGAGCTAAGGCTACTGCAGCAGTGATCAGTATGATAAGCACAGTATAGTTCTGTAAGTAAACGTAACATAACAGTAGATGTTCGAATGATCAGTGCTGCAATAGCTGCTCCCTCCCTCCCTCCATCTCCCTTTGTTTTTTTCTTTTTTGTTTATGCCAGGATGTGGACATTTGTTTTTTGTTACTCCTAGCATTATGTTGTTTGTTATTCCTAGCATTGCCTTTTCAAGGGTCAGCTTCCCCATCTCTGCTGGCAGGAAATCTCTGAAGGGCTTTGCAACCATAGTTGTGTTTTAGTCAACTCAGCTTGAGCTGCCTGATGGAGTGAACATGTAGAAGGTGCTCTGAAGCTGTGGAAGCAGGACAACTGTTATATCCTTCACAGGATATAACTTATATAGCTCAGTCTACTGTAACAGTGATCATTCAAACGTCTACTGTTATGGCAAATTCAGCTTTAACCACTATACTTAATTTCTCATTTCTTCCTTGATAGCAGGTCCTTTGCTTTTTCTTTCTCTCTCTGTCTGTCCACACATGCACACAGTTGCTATTTACTGGCACCTTAATCTGCAAGATAGCTCATAAAGGATGGGGTCTTAGAGCAAACAGCCATCATAAGGAAAAGCCACAGGTGGAGCAACTGATTATCATGAGGGTAATTTAATTTGCCCTCAGAATGTGGAATAGTAGTAGTGTGAGACAAGAATAGCATAGGATTTCTTTACAGTAATGAGCAAACAGTATGATGCTCAGTATCTGAGCAGCTTTTAAGAATATTTCATGTTCATTTTTTTCTTTTCACATTTTATTTATGCATTTGAAAATCATCCTGGCTTAGAAGACAAATATAAACAGAGGTAGAGTGCTACCTCATGGTATTGATTTTGGTTTGGCTCTTGAAATTCTTCTGATTGCCCTTACTGTGTACCTTTTTGCTTTGTAATATTTTTATTATAATTTAGCCTGACCTGAAAATGTGGTTTTAGGTCTTTTTCTCCAATTCATCTTCTTTGATGTCAAAGTGTTAATTTAGTTATTAATCTTGTTATTATTACATTTTCTAAGTTACTAGATTCCATTCTGTCATTTACTTGATTTAATTCACTGTTTGTGCTAATTTTATACAACTGCAAATGACCTTGTTTAGTTCATTATATTTTGTTAATCATTTAGACAATGTTCTGCTTTCTACCTTTGATAATTTTGCTCTGTTAGTAACTTTAAGTAAACTCTTTTTGCCTTCTGCCACTGTGTAACTGCAATACAGAGCTCCCTATTTGCTGACTTCTTCCTTGCCTCATAGCAGCTTCTTAATGGACAGCTTTCCACTGGGTTTTGTGAGACATTGGAACTCTCACACAGTGTAGATAAATCTACTGTTTCAGAATGATCATCCATCCAGAAGAGACACCAACAGTTGGCAAAAAGGTACCACTGTCCTCTTTCTGGTGGCCCTTAATCTACCAGAGTGCTTTGTATTTTCCTAGAATAAACCGTGTTTGGTGAATCCTGCCTTGTTGTTTTTTCTACTTCTTCAACTTTGGTGCTGTTGTTCCTGTGGCCCTTAATCTACCACCTGATTGTACCACTATGAAGACAGGCGAGTCTGTCTCACCACTTCCTGGTGAGGATGGCCATATACTGGACAAGCAAGTTAAGGGAATCCACATTTTTTCCCCTTCTTGACATCAGACACAGTCAGAAATATCTAACCATGAAAGTGGGTCTCAATTCTTCTATAGAAAGTCACCCAAAATAGCCCGCCTGTTACAGTGACAAAAGATCCCACCTGGACCAGAAGTTACAAGGCTTTTAGTATAAAAAAAGAACCCCAGACTAATTCTTGATCTGAGTAGCCTAAATAAACAAACACACCAAGAACCTTTTTGCATGTCACAGTGCACTCTGTCCTCCTTTTTCTGTTCGACTGGATGTGTTCATTGGACTTGCAAGATGCCTACCTATACATTAGAATGGATCAGAAGTGTAGAAGACTTCTGCCTTTATTAGAAGCAGTCACTCCTGACATTATCCCAATCCCTGGGAATCACAATGAGCACCGCAGAGTCCCAGATGATGCCCACTTAGTAGATGCTCACATTCATTGTGTGTATTCTGGAGACACTGTCATGCTGGACCTTTCTTTCTCTGGACAGAATATTACCCCTCCATAACACAGTTAGCCAGCTCACCTAGGAATAATCTATTCCAGACACTGATTGCATCCAAGCCTTTGACTAATGGCAACTGGTGTATTCATGGTTCTCTATGCCATGTTTCATATGAATGTTTCACAGTGAACTTTGAAGGTGCAATGGGACCAGCCTGAAAACTCATTTCCAGTCATAATTTCCAATAACCACAAGAAGCATTTGAATTAAAGTTACAACCCTCTCTCAAAATAGAGGTGATTACAATGATAGCCACTGTTTGACTGGGAGTTTGTAAGGGTGTTGTCCAGAGAAAAGTCAGAGTTAGGGTTGCATTTTCAAAGGCAGACAGTCTAATGCATGTAATCACAGAAGTCAACCTGCACATAAAAGTGTTCTGAAAGTGTCAGCATCCCTCTTCACTATGTAGGCCTTTTAAAACTCCTTTCCCCAAACGTGCTGGTGCTATCCACCAATACGATTCTGGTAAGTTATGTCAACAAGCAGGGAGGAGCTCATTCCTGCCCCTCCTCTATTTGTTTTATTTATTTATTTTTTTGCTAACCGGTCAAAGCAAAATCTTGTTAGCAGATTGGCTCATCCATTGTTGATTGGTGACTTTGTAAAATGTTTCTAGCTGAAGTACAATAAACTTTTTTTACTTTTGAGCATACAGTTTACCCCACCAAACTGTGCCCATCTCTCATGTTTTTTTTTTTTCTGGAATGCTTCTTTGGATTGTATTTATACAGCAACAACATGTATCTGGGCATCACCAAATACTTGTACAAGACAATACAAGTCAGACGGGACCTCCAGGCCCATGCTTTCCTTCAGAGCCACTATCATTAATGGTATGTGTCCATGAGGAAGCACTCAGGAGTATCAGCTACAGACTCTGACTTGTTGATAAAGGTGGAACTCTCAAACTCGGGTGTGAAAGTTATGGACTTGCTTAAATGATCTGAATTGACAGTTCCATTTTTATTAGTGTACCTGATTTCCTTCCCTCTGTATCAGTCCAGAAGGGGTCTGGAATTTTTTTTTTCCCTTTTAATTGCACATTTTATTTACTGATTTCTATTTGGCGACCAGGCAGGTGGGCTGATCTACTGATGCTTTTCAGCCATGATTCACTCATAAGAGCTCACAAAGCAAAAACAGATGAGTTGTACACATATTCACATACATTACACTTGTTTTATTTCACTTGACATGTGGTTCCAGATACCTGGGGCAAGCTGGGGCAAAGTATTTTCTCCTGTGTTAGATTTGAGACTTTGTCTTTGTAGGGATATGGCATTGTAGTGGCTGTTACTGAACTGGTATGACCTCTAAAGTGCAGTAAGCATGTTAATGTTGGGCAGTGGCTAGAGCTCTGATTTTAAACAGGGTTGCGCACAGTGGTGGAGCAGCCTAGCTTTGTACTGCTAATAGGCTGAAAACTTGACATAATTCACAATGGGATGGGGGGTGTTAAAGGTGCTCGCTAGCTTTACAGATTTGCAGATTGTATTTTCTACTATTTGTAACTTGTGGCTGTCCAACACTATAGTGCTAGTATAGAAAGCCTGCATACCATCTTTGATGTAAGAGCAATTCTAGCAATTGCTCTACATGCTGTACGGGTAGACGGTGCGACAATTTATAGTAAAGTTTCAGTTGAGCTAGTACTTCAGTATTAATTGTGAAAGATAGTGTTGGTTCAGAAATTTGTTCTTGGTAACTTTGTTCTTCTGCTGTAGGAACTGTGTGTGTATTTTCAGTTATCATTATAACAGTAGATGTTAAGTTGTCAATCTCGCCTTCATTCTTGCTGGATGGGTTCGGAGCTGATCCTCGGCTCCGACTCGGCACTTGCTTTAGCTCGAGAACTCCTTTTACCAGCTCGAGGCAACCCTATATCCCATGATGCAAGGCGGAACTACCTCAGATCTCGTTTGCCGCTTAGCGAAAGAGGTCTCCTTTGCCAGCTGAGGTAAGTTTTTCTTTGTGTAATAAGAAAAAAAGAGTAGTTAGGGGTTTACTTTTCCCTTTTAGTGTCAGTTTAGTCTGTAGTTAGTAACAGCCCACCCTATTCCCTTGTTTTTAAACTTTTTATAATCTTTAGTTTAAAGTTTCTTAGTCAGGCCTAGTTTCCCATTGGTTATTCCCTTCCTGTGTGTTTGTGTAAGGGATTAATTTGTGTGTTTGTTGGGATTGTTTGTGTTTCCATCCTCCTAGGATGTCAAAGGAAGGCAAGGTCTCAGGCTTCAAGAAGTGTGACCAGTGCTGTCAGAAAATGTCTCTGACAGACGGTCACACTTGTGTTTATTGCCTGGGGCCTTTGCACCTGCAGGACTCCTGTGCTTTATGTCATGCTTTTAGCCAGAGAGTCCTGCAGGAAAGGAGGAATAAACTCATCCTCCAAGGCTTACTTAAGCCAGAAGGTTCTCCTCCTAAATTAGGGTCAGGAAAACCTCCTAAACCACCGAAGGCTCAGGCTACAGTGTCCAAGCCTCCTCCGGTGGCTCCGGCCCGCCGAGCAGACATCGGCTCGCTGGAGCCGATACATCTTCTTTTCAAGTAGTGGGTTCCTGGCGGCCCGATACCCTGACTACTGTGGCCTTGTCGGCTCGGCTGGAGCCGACACTTTATCTAGTATCGAGCGAGATATCCTCGGCTCCATCTGGGGTTCAAGGACTTCGGCTCCGATGGCCCGACCCGTAAGAGATCCCGGTCCCCTTCTATACTGAGTATCCACTCGGCCCGGGTCTCCTCTTTGTCGGAGCGCCATCGGAGCCGATCTTCGAGATCTTCCAGGCTGTCTGACCACGATTTAGAGAGGTGGTAAGCAGGCTGTTGAAGTCTCAGACACTGGCCCAAATGCTCCATAGCCCGTCTCAACAGACTTCGGCTATAGCCCCAATCCTTGAACTTCCTCCTCCGACTCCACACCGCAGTTCGGAGCCGGAGCTTCGGGACAGCGACTGTTTCAATGCTGGAGCCGATACATCCTAGGCTCCGTCATCGGCTCCGATCTCCTCCTTGAGACCTTCCTTGAGGGATCCGGTGCCCGGGTTTCCACTGTCGGCTCGAGGGGCTAGTGGCATCGGACCCT
This sequence comes from Protopterus annectens, assembly GCF_019279795.1. Lineage (NCBI taxonomy): Eukaryota > Metazoa > Chordata > Ceratodontiformes > Protopteridae > Protopterus > Protopterus annectens. The sequence continues at coordinate 580,635,724 of NC_056746.1, forward strand.
TGTCCCACCCGCTCTCCCTCTCGGGCTTCGGCTTTGGCTCGGCACCGACATCGACCTCGAGCCTTCTCTCTCTTTGGAGCCGCCATTCCTGTTTCTTCGGAGCTGGTGTGTTCCGGCCTCCCGGGAGAGGAGCCTTTGAGGTGATGAGGAGTGTCCTGGCCTCTGAGCCTGGTCAACGGTCCATCCCTCTAGCTCCTCCCTCTTCAGTGCCTGCAGATGCCTCTTGCCAACCTCTTGCTCACAGGCCCAGGGATCCATCGCCCCAGGTTTCCCCACTGGGAATTTCCTCCTTCCGATGTTTCTCCTGATCCTGCAGGGGAACCCTCGGAAGAGGGCGTGAAGAGGAAACACACAGACTCCTGAGTCTACTACATCTGATACCGACTTAGATGAGTCGGAGGGTTCCCCGGTCCCTCTGAGGATGTCTCTTTTTCAGACATCCTTGAGCTCCTCAAACAGAGGGGAAGTGGCCTCCATTGACCCCTCCGAGGATGAGTCGGTATACCTGGAGGCTTTTGGATCCCGACCCTCCACCTCCGGGGTGTCTCCGCCTTTGACCCACTGATGCAGGTAGTGGCTCGAAGGCGTGGCGGCTCTAGATTCTGTGGAACCTGTCCCCAGGAGACCATCCAAATTCATCACGGCCCCTTCGACAAACAGTTCCTTTCCAAGGTGTCTCTGTGGATGCTATGGTGGTGGCGCGGCCACTAAGAAGGAACTGGCGGATCCTTCAGTACCTGTCCATCCTCCTAACAAGGATTCTAGGACCATGGACAGGTATGGAAAGCGGATGTTTTCTTCAGCGACCTTTGCTATGTTCGCTGAATTATCTTTGTCACTTCACCAGGCTTCAGCGAGATGTTCTCAAGGAACTGGGTGAAGTAGTCCAGGATCCTTCTGCTGCTGGGGCTCAGGAAAAGATTGCCTCACAGCTTGCAATCCTGAATTCTATATCTAACTCCTCCATGCTCATATCCTATGCGGCCGATGGAGCGAGCAGGGCCGGGCACAGGAGTTGCTCTTAGACGCCAAGCCTGGATGCGGCGGCTTTGTAATTTTATGGCCTTTGGCCCTTCACTAATACCCCTTTGATGGTTCGGCTTTGTTCGACCTCAGGTGAAGGATACCTTGACCAGGTGTGAGCAGGACGGTAAAACTCTTTCTGCCGTTGGAGTCCAGTTTTCCACTCCTTCTAGACCATACCCCAAGGGTCAGAAGGGGAAGATGGTCTGGTAAAGCCCAAGGAGCTACACCGACACACGTGGTCAGTTTACCCCAGAGGCAGAGGGGTAACAATAATAACCCCTAGAGGCAGGGGGTCCTCAGAACCAGGGCAACAGGAGTCTCTTCCTGAGAAGCCCTTTCAGCATCCCTGAGGTGTTGCCCGACTGTCCACCCTTGGGGCAGTCGGGAAGGATTTCGCTGTACCCAGTAGCCTGGCAATCCCTATCTCAAGACATGTGGGTACAGTCGATCATATCCGAGGGTTACAAAAATCCCTTCGAAGGTTTCCTCTGACCTCTACAATCCCTTCCAGACATCTCACCCGGTCAAAGGGATTTGGCAGAACAGGAGGTTTCAAAGCTCCTAGAAAAAGAGCCGTCCAGACTGTGCCAGCAGACCAGGTAGGATCCGCGTCTACTCCAGAGATTTTTTGGTCCCCAAAAGGACGGGAGATTGGAGACCAATATTAGACCTGAGCAATCTGAACAGATTTGTCAAGAAGGCAAGATTCGGATGGTCACGCTTCAGTCCATTCTGCCCTTTCTGGGCAAGGACAACTGGATGTGCTCTATAGACCTTCAGGATGCTACTATCACATAAAGATTCACAGACGCCCAGAAGGTTTCTCCGCTTCGGCTAGGGACCAGTCATTACCAATTCAGAGCCCTGCCTTTGGCCTCACTTCAGCCCCAGAGTGTTTACCAAATGCATGGCAGTGGTCACAGCTCATCTGAGACGCCGAGGATTCCAGGTGTTTCCTATTTTGATGACTGGCTCCTCTCGCCACCACCAAGTGTCAGCTTCTTCAGTCCAGAGACTACACTCTACAGCTTTGCAGGAGTTTGGGAATTTCAGTAAACTTTGAAAAATCTTCTCTGCTGCCTTGCCAATCTATCACCTTTATAGGCAGAATTAAACACCGTCAAAATGTTAGCCAGACTAACAGATCAAAGAATTCTGGACATCCAAAAATTTGTTCGGCTTCTTTTGCAAAGCAACAAGATCAAAGCCAGATTTATCCTGAAGGTTCTAGGTCTGGCTGCTGCGCCATTGTTCTTCTACCTCTGGCTCGCTTCTACATGCCTTCTGCAGTGGATGCTATTCACGCAGTGGTCGCACCACAGTCTCCGATGAGGCACGAAATCTTGGTAACACAGTCGTGCGAGCTCATCTGAACTGGTGGATATCTTCCCTCTTCTTCATCAGGGCCCCTTTATTCCCCTCCTCCAGTTGCCACAGTCACTACGGATGCCTCTCTGATCGGGTGGGGGGCATTATCAGGGCAGGATGGTCCACGGGCGTGGCAACCCATAGAATACCATCTGCACATAAATGTCCTGGAGATGAGAGCAGTGCTTTTAACGTTGCAAGCCCTCAACGACTTTCTTCCCACGGGGACTATTGCAGTACAGACGGACAATATGTCCGTAGTCTGGTACATCAACAAGCAGGGCGGGACCAGGTCCTATCCGTTATGTCGAGAAGCTCTCAGACTTTGGCAGTGGGCGATCTCTTCTCAGCGTTTCTGATAGCAACGCACATCCCGGCAGGTCCAACCTATTAGCGGACAGGCTGAGCAGATCCATTCTGATGCCTCACGAGTGGTCTCTCAATCAATCTGTAGTGGATCAGATTTTTCTGAAGTGGGGCACTCCTTGTGGCGATCTTTTTGCTACTCCTCAAAACAACAAGTGGCCCGATTTCACTCTCTTCCCTTCCAGGCCAACCTCTGAGAGACTCTCTAACCCAGGATTGGCCCCGGGACTTCTGCACGCTTTTCCTCCTTTTCCCTTGATTCCACAAGTCATTCAGAAAGCCACCGCTTTGAGAGCCAAGTTGATCCTCATTGCCCCATATTGGCTTCACAAATTTGGTTTCCGCCCCTGCATCGTCACCTTCTGGTGCAGCCCTGGCATCTGGACCCAGTTCGGATCTCTTGATCCATCAATCGGGTCAGCAGCACCGGCCATTCATTCTCTCAACCTCACTGCTTGGTTGCTCCACTTCCTACCCTAGCCAGGCTACCGATGATTTCGACTCAGTCAGAGATTTTAGTCTCTTCCTTGAAGTCGTCCACTAGGACTGTTTATGCTAGCAAGTGGCTTTTTTTCTATTTGGGGCTAATTCCAGAAATATTGACCCCTTTACTGCGCCTGTACATTCAGTTTTAGATTTCCTGTTTTCATTCAGGATCCTCGTCATCTACAGTCAAAGTACAACTGGCTGCTATTTAAGTATCATGTTGGCCTGCATGACAATAACATTATGTCTCATAGGTTATGCAAGGCCTTTCTAAGAGGAGTTTTCCTCCTAAAACCACCTATAAAGCATCCTCCTCCGCAATGGGATCTAAACTTAATGTTGGCATCCTTGATACTTCCTCCTTGAACCGCCTGCTTCATGTTCTTTGAAGTTATTGACCTGGAAAACTATATTTTTACTGGCTGTCACTTCTGCAAGAAGGTTCAAATTCAAGCTCTGCATTCGCCTCTTATTTGGTTTTCATAAGGACAGGGTATCACTAAGAACTAACCCTTCCTTTCTCCCCAAAGTCGTATCTCAAACCAACATTAACCAATCTATAGACCTACCAGTCTTTTTCCCAAACTATTCGACAGAGCTGAACAGAAACTGCATTTTTGATGTCCATCATCTCAGGTACTATTTGCATAAACAATTCAGAAAATCGGACCAATTATTTGTCTCCTATGCAGAAAACAGAATAGGTCTTCCAGTATCTAAAGTGACTTTATCCAGATGGTTGACTTCACTATTTCCTATGTGTACTCTCAGGCAAACAGCTATCTTCTAAGCCACAAACTACCAGGAGTCTATCCACTTCTGCAGCTTTTCAGGATAGACTACCATACCATTTGTGCAGCAGCTACTTTGGGCTACGCCCATACCTTTGTCTCTCATTACAAGTTGGACTTGGCCTCCAGAGATAGGGCCAGTTTGGTTCCACAGTTCTCAAGAGTCTGTTCCATTGAGCCAGGGATACAGGTGCTAGGGACGCTCCATCCAGCAAGAATGAAGGCGAGATTGACAACTTAACATTTAGAAGTTATGTACCTACCATAACGTTCCATGTTATTTGTCTTCTCTCAGCCTCCCTCCTTCCCCCTCCTCTGGACAGATCTTGTGAGTCCTATTAGATTATTTCCTCTGATACTTTGTTAGAGGATTTCTTTTAGGAACTGTGTGTGTATTTTCAGTTATCATAGGTAGCAAGGAGGTTAGCTGCCAAACGAGATCTGAGGAAGTTCCGCCTTGCATCATGGGGATATGGGTTGCCTCGAGCTGGTAAAAGGTTCTTCTCGAGGCTAAAGTGCCGAGGGAGGAGCCGAGGATCGTCAGAACCCATCCAGCAAGAAAGAAAGAAGGTGAGAGAAGACACACCACATACATAACTTCTAATTATGGTGTAAAGCAAGGAAATGATAGTAGAGAATAGAAGGTTATCATATGAGCCATATTCATTCTGTATGACCCTTGGTTTTCTTGTTTAGTTGGGGGGGGGGGTGAACATAATGGTTAAGGTGTTTACATCACAAATAAGAGGTATAGGTCTTGATTGTCACAAGGAGCATTGGCTAAGCTTAAAATGGTCTACAAGGGCAGCTAGCCTAGCACTTACCTATGACCCTGTTATTGGAGATGAATTAGACAAACCTGAAATGCCAATGTTCATAGGTGAGTACTTGGCTAATGGCAATGGAGCCAGCACAAGCCTAGCCCAAGAATGTTCCCAGTCGTCCTGTTACCGGACGTTAGTTCCTTGTGCCCCTGTCGTGCAAGGCTGTTGAAATGAACCATGGGGCGAATTTCCTGTTACCCATCCACTCATCAAGATTTTTCTTGAAAATGGCTAGTGAAGTGCTCCGCTTGACATGAATGGGGAGTTTATTCCAGAGTATGGGTAGTCTCTGGGTTAGGAACCTGAGGTCCTTGGATTGTGTGGTGTGGAGGGATGGAGCCTTTTTCAGATGAAGCATGTCTAGCAACACTGGGTCAGACATGGCTTTGTATGCCAAGCAGAGATCGCCCCTGAGTAGGCGATATGAGATGGAGTATAGCTGTAGTTTTTTTGAGTCTGTCAGTATAGGGCATGTGTTTGAGTCCTAGGATCCTCTTGGTGAGGAATTGTTGTGGCCTCTCCAATTGTTGCAAGTGTCTAGTGAGGTACATGCCAAATGGGGCATTGTACTCTTTAATGGGTCTAATGAGGGATGACTTCTTTCTTCCTGGATGAGAAACCTTTTATAACGAGGTGTGCCACATAGAAGGACTTTCTAACTACAGTGGCAACATGGTTGTTGAAGGAGAGGTTACTATCTACTTGTGTCCCTAGATCTCTTATCACACCTTGAGAGTTGAGAGGGCTACCTACGATGTGGTAGTTTGTGGGCACCATGTTTTTCCCAAAGGGGATGACAATGCACTTTTTAGCATTGAGCTTAAGACCATGGTTCTGGCACCAGACGTTGGTGTCTGTGAGGCCTTTTTATAGGATGTTGATGTCAGATTGAGAGTCAGTAATAGCTCCCCAGTTTGCAGTCATCTGCGAACTTGGTCAACCAGAGTCCTTTGGTGTTGGCCTGGATTTCAGAGAAGTATATGCCAAACAGGAGAGGACCCAGGACAGATCCTTGTGGGACTTCACGACTTCACTTGTGACTGCCGGGTAGTCAGATTTGGAGTTCGCTACTTTCACTATGCGGGTTCTGTCCGCAAGCCAGTTGGCAACCCATCTTATGATGTAGGGGTTAATGCCTAGGTTGGTGAGTCTGTCAATTATCCCTGAGTGGGGGATAGTGTCGAAGGCCTTGGCCAGATCGAGGTGGGCTGTATGGATTATTTTACCTTCATCAACCTCTCTGGTGACAGATTTGAAGAAGTCTGTCAGGTTGAGCAGACATAATCTGCCCTTCACAAACCCAAACTGTGAGGGGTCCAGGGTTTGAAGGTTCCCTATATCCCTATTTATGAGGTCCATAATGATGCACTCCATGGCCTTACAGATCAGGCTTGTCAGGCTGTTTCCTGGGTCAGTAGTCGCTCCCCCCTTATGGAGTGGAATGACTGTAGCGGTTTGCCATTTGGTGGGAAAAAAGATGGAGGTGAGGCTGTGGTTAAACAGAGCACTCAGGTGAGGTGCCAGTCACTTTGTAATTCGTGTAGCACACAGCCATGTATATTATCAGGTCCTATGGAGGCTGTATTTTTGGCTTTAGATAGTGCGGCTTCTACCTGAGCAGCCGTGATATTATGTATTTGGCATTCCTTGGGTATTGGGATGGGCCCTTTTTGGGGTGAGATGGGGGTAAAGTTTGCACAAAACCTGCTGGCCAAGATGTTGGCAATATCTGTTGGTTCATTGTAAGAGGTGCCATTGTGCAGTAGCTCAGACCACCCCTGTGTGTTGTAATGCAGGTTCTTGACGTAACTAAAGAATACCTTGTGGTTATCTTTAGCATCTGTTGCAATTTTATTTTCATAACTAGCTTTGGAGGCTTTGATGAGGGATCTCAGCTTTTTGCTGAGACTTACAAGGGCATTTTTCCAGTCTTGGGACTTTGCCCTTTTCTGCAACAGTTTTTTTCTTCTGTTGTTGAGTTTGTTTATGGCAGGGGACCACCAGATTAGCTTCCTTTTTTTGTAGGATGTGATGTTGGTGCTGTTTGGTATGTCCTGATCCATGCGCTTGTGTAAATGGTCGTACAGGCTTCAGTGTATGATTCAGTGGCCATACATCCTTTCCCCATTTGCGTGGGTGGCGTGAAGTTTGACACTGCTGTCTTTAGAAGCTCAAAATTGGCTTTGGAGAACTTTTTCACTGTGGTTTCCTTCATGGGGGGTGAGGGTGGGATTTGGATATAAACTGTGATTAAATTATGGTCAGATCTGACCAGGGTGGAGTTGATCACTGGTGTAGAGCAGTGGTACCCCATGTTAGTAATGACCAAATCTAGAATGTTTCTACCTCTGGTGGGGGTGAGAATAAGTTGGTCCAGGGAGTTGGAATTAATGAATTCTAGAAATCATTGGGCAAATGAGTTGGAGCAGGAGTAATTGATAGGGTAGTTAAAGTCTCCCAATATAATGGTATTGGGTTGAACCTTAATGGTTTCCAGAGTGTTCAGGAATGTGGAGTGGGAGTCTTGGGACATTGTGGGGGATCCATAGCAGGCTACAACCTGGATTGCATTCTTTTCCAGTGTTAGTTGTACCTGTAGTATCTCCGATGCATTATGTTGGGCAACTGACTTTTGTGGGCAATTTGTTATTTTGAGTCCAGCTATATGAGGAGGAGAAGCTATTTTGCAATTTTATATTGTAGCACTTCTATCGATTTGTCTGATTCTAGTAAAAGGAAGTCATCTGCATACATTGTTATGTTGAGTGTTGGAAGGTCTTTTGGCCACACCTGCTACGTTTTCTCCAAATACTTATTTTTTTCACTTTCCCTTTTTTTCCATCAGGTCATGAAGATAATTACTTAACCACAAGGAATACCTTTGCTTAGATAAATTATATCAATCCAAAGCTTTAAGTTGACAAGACCCTTTCTCTTCTTCTTTCTAATTAGATGAACCACTACCTCGCTGCCCCTTCTGTCACAGTTTCATCACTCCCTATTCACATTTATCCAAAACTAATATTCCTTATAAAAGTCCAGGTAGCCACAACCATTGTCACTTTCCTAATTACTTTACTTCTCAGTCTTACAGCATATACTATGTCATTATCAACCATCTTCTAAGTTTCTAATATTTCCATAGCTGCTTCTTTTTTTCATTATTGTAATTGCTAGAAATTTCAGATAATATTATGATATCTTTCTAAGTCTTATAGTTCTCTTTGCTATACACAAACTTGTATCTATTTGTAATAAATGTTAAACACTGTATATACCTGTGAACATGTGCTGTTCCTGAATGTTTATGCAACCTATTGTAATTTTTTTTATGTATCTATATATTGTATTCCTTCTGATATCATGTAACTAAATTTTATGTTTATGTGGAGTTTTCACCCTGGCCCTCCACTGAAATAGGGTTTTATCCCAGTCGGACTTTCCTTGTAAACAAAGATAGATTAAATAAAGCAGTATTTATTATGTTCAAACAAAAGAAGTACAATTGCATTTACAGTTATCCTGTCATAACAATATTTCATAAGCATTTAACTAAACAAATAGCAATAACTCCCAAAATTAACCACTAAACAAATCATACTAATTCCCATCAAGCTATTTGCAGTATTTATATGATGCAGCTTCACTCTCATCTCGTTTTATGGTAGCAAATTCTTTCCTTTTATTTAATAGGTCCCCAGAAAAGAAGCATGAAAGGTTTTGATGGGTGTAGTGGTTATAGTTACTGTTGTTTGGTTACAGATTTAGTTTTTTGGATTGCATTCAGATCTTACCAAGAACTGGAGTAGGGTCCTTATTTGTATGGCATTGTCTACATCACGCCAGTGTTAGTTCTGCTGTTAATGAAGATGGAACTGCCACTACAAACATGTCAGAAAGGTAGGTATGTAACTTTCATGTATTCTTTTTACTTTGGAGGTTTACTTCGAGCTAAAGCAATTATGAAAAGCATGTAATTATTCTCTACTCCAGAGACGTCTCCTTTCCTGTTCCTTTTCTGTTGTTCTTTCTGCCCTGTTTGTTATTTTTACTTGAACACTCTGTTGTTTGTATTGGGCTAAAACCCAATATCCTCACTTTTGAATGGTGATTTTGTGTGAAAGCTGATCATAAGATTAGTATTATCTTTTTTTCAGGAATAGCTTCAAATTTCTAGGCCTCTGATGATGTTTCTGTCCCATCTTAGAATTAGAGATTTTAAGACTGCTCTTTCACTGTTGACTTTGAATAAGATAAGCATGCCTGAGGCCCAGAGACAAACCTGAATTCTGATACCTACTCCTGAGATTGGAAAGAGACTTGTCTTCCCCATGTTTTACTGCCTTGAGAAGCAGGAATAGTCATTTGGAACGAGCAACCCTCCTGCCAGTATATACCTCCCAGCTTCAGTCTCCTGCTATCTACCTGAGGCCCAGAGACGATCCTGAATTCTGATACTTACTCTTGAGATTGGAAAGAAACTTGTCTTCTCCATGTTTTACTGCCTTGAGAAGCAGGAATAGTCATTTGGAATGAGCAACCCTCCTGCCAGTATATACCCCCCAGCTTCAGTCTCCTGCTATCTACCTGAGGCCCAGAGACGATCCTGAATTCTGATACCTACTCCTGAGATTGGAAGGAGACTTGTCTTCCCCATGTTTTACTGCCTTGAGAAGCAGGAATAGTCATTTGGAAGTATGTACAAATACTCCTACTGTCTTAAATTGTAATAAACTCCTGTCTTAGTTTAAGTGAGCATTCCCTGCAGGACTATCAGCAGCCATAGTCTCTTATTATAATACATCATGCCTGCTAGAATTAACCCCCCACACTGTCTCTTATACTCATGCTCCCTATACCCTTCTTAGCCTCTCACCTAAAATTTTCCCCCCTGCTTGTAAATTATATATTTATTTCTCACCTCTGCCACCCCCTAGTCTCTCTAAAACCCTTTTGGTAGACCCTACTTACCTTACCTGCAATAATCATTTATGGGCAGTAGATCTAGCTATTTATCCTTCACTTACCTTGCTCCTTGATATCAGCCTTTAAAGCTTATTTTGTCTCCTCTTACCTCTGTTACTCCTGAACCTATTTCATTATCTCTGAATCAGCCCTTAGTCAGCTCTCCTTTCACTCTGCTATTTTAGTCTCTCACTTCCTAGATACCTTACATTGGACTTAACTCCCTTATCACTGATTGTGTTCCCTCAAAACCTGTCTTCTTGTCTGAACCCACTCCGTTTGCCCTGCGGGCTCACTCCGCTCCCCTACCCTGCCCCCAAATACCACTCACCCCCAGTGGTCCTGCACTTATACTTCCTGAACCACCCCCTCTCTCTCATCCAACCAATCAATTGCCCCAAACACTTATTCCACTTAGCTACTACCTCCTCCTCTAACTCTCTTTAGTATCTCTACTTATAGTGCTGTTCTATACCCTATAGCACTACTCATCACTCTACCTAAGTCTCTCCCACTCTCACTAGTCCCTCATTATCGTATCCCAATCTACCTCCTTTGTATTTGTATAGATATTCATACAGTATGCAAACTACAATAAAAGTTATCCTAACCAACTTAATACTCTTAACCATATTTTTACCTGCCTTCACCTCTGCCTATCTCCTAACTTGTTTTGAAAAGTCCAATCTCTTCCACCATAACCTCCCTCTAAAACAAACAACCATTCATGATATCTCCCATTCCCATACACACATTAACATCATCTCCACTCCTTGCTATATGTTACCTCAATACCATCGATGCACACACATTAAGTACAACAACCTCTTAATAAGAAAATGGAAACTTCTAATTAACTATTCACACAACCTAGTATTTAAGCTACAAAGCCCTACCTTAAAGGATGGGGACATACACCCTAATCCTGGCCCAACCAATGCATTCATAGTAAATATTCACTGCACCACACCCTCAAACCTGTCAACCTTGACCAAACTCTCCAACTCTCTATTAATAGCACATCTCAATATCCGCAGTATCAACAACAAAATTGCCCACCTTCATGCTCTCCTTGATATTCACTCCTTTGACATTTTCTGCCTTACAGAAACTTGGTTAAAACCTGGAACTAAGGATAATGAAATTATCCCCCTGGCTATAACATATTGAGACAAGACCGATTAGGTGGAGTAGCACTCCTATATAAAAATGGCCTACAGATCTCCTCTATAACTGATAGCCCCCTTTGGACAGTAAGGATGAAGTCCTCATCTCCAGACTTCAAATCAACCCTAACAAATCCCTTTATGTGATCTGTATCTACCTACCCCCCGGTAATAACAACACTATAATAGAAGATATTCTTAGCTGGGTGTCCTCAACTTACCCACAAGAAACAATAATACTAGGTGACTTTAACACTGACTGGAAAACCTTCAACACTAATAACCCTTCCTCACATATTAATCTTCATGGCTTTATTCAAACTATCACCTCGACTACCAGAATCAACAAACCAACCAAAAAAGAGAGCACCTTAGACTGGATACTTATTAATAAACACCCACATACTTATAATGTAGGAACCTTACCAGATGATCTAAGTGATCATACTCTAACTTATATTATAAAACAAAAGAATGACATTTCAACACCCCTACTTACAGGATCTCACGAACCAAGAAACATTTTAACTCTGTACTATTTCAAAATGAACTCAATGCATGTGACTGGAAACCTCTAAAACTACTCCCACTAGATGAGGCTGTTAAATATTTTAACTCTAAATTTCTAGCAATCCTAGATGTGCATGCACCTAAACGATCTATTAGAATAAAATCCAAACCAGCCCCCTGGCTTACAAAAGAGACTAGACAAAAAATTCTACTTAGAAACAAAGCTTGGGCTAAATGGAGAGCTAACAGAACTTCCCCATGAACAACAAACTTTTAGATAGCTAAGAAACATAACAAAAAAAGCTATACTCTCTGACAAAAAGTACTACTATTGTAAACTACAGCAAACACACCAAAAGAATCCACAGAAATTTTGGACTAGCATAAATAGGCTCCTTCACCCCGGTCATTCTAGCACACCATCCCCTCAAGATGCTGATCATAATACCCCACAACAAACAGCCAACAACTTCAACACCTACTTCACAGAGACCATACAATCCCTAGCTAGCCAGCTTTCCACTGATAACACAAGGCTCCCAACCTCTTTAGCTGGATCTTTACCAACATTCAAATTTCAACCTATCTCAACCACTCTCATCTACAAAATCTTACTAAAACTTAAGCCTTGCACTCCTTCAGCCGACCAGTTATCTTCTGAATATTTGCAAAAAGCCGCCAAAGTTATTGCCTTTCCCATATCCATCCTAATTAACAGAACCATCAATGAGGAAATCATTCCAGACATCTGGAAAATCTCCCACATCATCCCCCTACATAAAGGTGGTAAATCCAGCGATTACTCTAACTACAGACCAATAGCTCTACTATCACCGTTAGCAAAAGTTATGGAAAAATGCATTCACCACCAGCTATTAGACCACTTAACTAAACATGACATATTGGCTAAGTGCCAGAATGGCTTTAGGCCATTTCATAGTACTACCACCGCTCTACTATCTTTCACTGACTCCATTAATAAGAACCGCAATAACATCATCCTCTCTTCTGCTCTCTTCATCGACCTTTCAACGGCTTTTGATATGGTAAACCACTCCCTGCTTATAAATACTCTTGAATCTCTTTCTCTGGATACCCTAGCTATACAATGGTTCAAGTCTTACCTCAACAATAGGCAACAGGAAGTTCTCCGGGAAAATAAACTATCATCCCACCTGCTAGTCACCCTTGGAGTCCCTCAGGGCTCCATTTTAGGACCTCTTCTTTTTTCTTTATTCATCAATGACCTGCATGTAGCAATCCCTGAAGCCACCTGTATTCAATATGCCGATGATTCCACACTTACATCTTCTGCCAACTCCATTTCTGAACTACACTCACTAACTCAAAAAGTATTCAACTCAGTAGAAGTTTGGTTCTTGAAATGCTGCCTCCTTTTGAATGCCAAAAAAACCAAGCTCCTACTCTTTACTCCTACCAATAGGTCCTCTCCTATAGACTTCTCTATCAAATCAAACAATGGCACCCGTATTTTCCCCGATCCTGCCACCAAACTATTAGGAGTCACAATCGATAGCAACTTTAACTTCGATAGCCATATAAATAACACCATACAAACAGTGAACAGAAAAATGGGCTCCTTATATAAAATCAAACCCTTCTTAACTCCTGTAGCTAGAACCACCATTGCCCACTCTCACTTAATCTCAACTCTTCTTTACGCCTCAACTATTTACACCAATCTAAAAAAAAATTATTTTCTCAAACTAGCAAGCTCCTACAATAATATTGCCAGATTTGCCACTGGCAATGCATTTCGAACTCACCATTGCCTGAATCTAAAGCAGCTAGACTGGCTTGATCTTCCTAACATGCTAATTTTTTCCCAACTCACCATTGCCCATAAAATCTTTTACCAACCAAATAATACTCCAATACTTGCTAATCTCATTACCCCTTATAATAATCTTAATTCCCTATGCTCTTCTAGTAAATTACTTGCTAGCATAAGTAAGTCAAATAACTTGGCAGGCGACAGCCTTTTCTCCAATACTGCTGGGAAAAACTGGAACCTTTTACCTATAGATCTAACTCTACTACCTTCACTGTCACTCTTTAAGCAAAAACTCAAGTGTCACCTAAAATCACACTGGTTATGTCCCTGCAGTAACCCTGACTAATCTCCAACCTTTCCTATTTCTATCTTCACACTGCTCTGGATACACACTCGTACTCTGCATACCCTTCAGTATGCTAAAAACTGGTAATAGTTAGATTTATATAACTTCCAGTATTTATGTAAACTATCAATGCACTTTAATGTATCTCTCTTATCATACAATTAGATGACAGTTATAATACTTTATACTCATCCTTCTTAGTATTGTACTTTTTTAAACTCCTTCTTTGAATTCTAAATTCCTCCTACTTTATTTGTTATACATTTGTATATTATATTTTGTGCTATGTTGGAACATTTCTCCCCGGGCCTCTACTGAAAATGGAAATATATCCAGTTAGACTAGCCCGGTCAACAAATGTAAAATAAAATAAATAAATGCTGCATGTCCTGTCCCCAGGGAATCCATAATTGTCCCACCACTTGATGCATTTATGCTTGTGACATTCCATTTTGAACCTTGCTTATTCATACCCATTAGTATACAATCACTTCCCTTTGTCTGATATCCTTAAGATACTGCTAAGTCTGTTAAGCTTACCCCAAGAGATGGAAGTATCTATTTTTGAAGTATGTACCATGAAGACTGATGCATTTATCTGCATATATCCCTGTGGTATTTTTACTGCAATTTTTAGCTTTCAATATTCCCTTAAATTACCCCCTTTCCTCTCTGTTCACTGTTTCATTCTCTAGCTGCTCTTCTTTTTTTGTATAGACAGCTGCTCATCTTCTTACTTTTGACTTCTCTGACTATCTTATGCATTGCATTTCCAATGTATCTTCATCACAATCATGAATTATTGCGCACTATATTTTTGTGAATGCTTTGTTACTGGGACATTTTTTTTCCATACTGACCAGTATTACGTATTTTTAAACCTAAACTTCATGATTTACTTCCAAAATGATGACTGTTAGATCATTTTTAAACTGAACTTTATTTGGGTACCCTTTCTTATCCTCCCTTGTCTGTGGGCTTCCTTTTTTATTCAAGTCATCTTCTGCTGAATTGCAAAATGCTGGTCAAAAACGAAGAAAAAAATAGGAATAAAGATAGCTACAGAAAGTATTGTAACTTAATGTTCTTATTTGCATTTCATTCCTTAACTCTCATGGAAGTAAACACACCAGCTGTTTTGTTTATTTGTGACTGAAAACTGCAGGGGTGATTAAATTTAGGATTTGTCAAAGTTTTAGCACTGCCTACCCTTATATGAGATGCAGTAACATTAATGAGTATTCAGATCTGAATGCTGAACTGTCATCAGAATTATTTTCCATTTAAAGGCATACTGTATCCTGCAGACGTACGTGTACTTTGTGATAGTAGATGAAAAGAAATAATTTTGAAATCTGTATAAAAGTTATAGCTGTTGCTAAACAAAGTTGTCTTATTTGGGAAGACTTATGAACAATGATTTTTTTTAGATTTGGCCACATAGGTTTTATCTTTTGGTCCAAAAATTTCAGTGTTGTGGCAGAAGATGATTTGGATTTTTTTAAAAATAAATTTGCTGTGAATAAGACAGCTGAGACCATATACTACATTTTCAAATTAAAATATAAATAAAAACACATGCTTACCAGCTGAAAGTCTATAGTTACCTACTAAATCCTATCATTATGTAGAACTAGCAGAACTTTGGAGGTACCCTACCCTATTTGCTTTGTGCCTTTTTTCAGAAGTGTCATTTGAATCATACCCTACCACCTACTTTAGCTATTGATTTCATGTGCTTAACTTCTGTCTTGTGAAATACAACTTCCTAAAGTCCAAGTTGTAATTCTTTGCCATTTATTTGTAGACAGTGCATCATCCAACCCCATCTACCTTCTTCCTAAGTTTCACTCTCTCACAGTCATCTTTCATTATCTTATGCCCCCCCCCCCCCCATACACAGATGCACACACAATAACATGCTTTCCATACTGTTCTTTCTTCATTAAGATGAAGTCGAATGAAATGGCTTGGGTGCCCTTTTCTGTACAATTGCAGTGCACCTGATCTTGAGACATTAGTTGCTGCTGGACTCGTATTATGGAACATGCATATAATTGTACATTCACGTGTAACAATTCTTAAATTAACATGTTTCTTTGGGGTATGAAACTAATTTCAAACAGATAATCACTGAGTATGATTTTCTTGCATTTCCATTTTCCATTTGAGATATATACACACACATGGGTAACTGTGTTGTCGAACCTGGGGAAAATGCCGGCACAGCTGATTGAACATGCACAGTGAGTGTCACTGTGTGAGATTGCAGTACAGTGGGGATCAGGGAATTTGCCTGTTCCCCACTGTAATGTGATGTCAGAGTTGCTATATATAATTAACAGGGGGTGTGGAGGGTGCAGGGGAACCTTGCCCCCCTGCAAAAAACAATGTTTGTTCTTTTTTTTTCTTTGCTACGCTGCTGATCAACAAGTTATGTTCGATCAGTTGCGTTTTGATTGTCAAACATCTGTGTGTGTGTGTGTGTGTGTGTGTGTTTATTTTATATATATTAGGTGTAGATATAGATAGATACATACATGTATACATACACATATGCATATTCCAGAAGCTGAATTAATTTAAAAGTGCTTCTGTACGCAATAAAATACAGAATGACCTATCTGAAAGAAGTAATCAACAGCCAATGTTTAGAAATGAAGAATCTCTTTCATACCTCTCCACAGGTTGAACTTGCTACTATTCTAACATCAGTGATAAGGATCAGTGTGGCTAAATGTAAAATTTAGATTAGGTAAATCTTGTACCTGAAAACAAAACGCAACAAAAGGCACAGCTTTCACAGTGTGAACAGTGACATAAAATGCAGTCCACTTCAGAGAAAATGAAATGTCTCACACTATATTATATAAATGCCAGTTAACATTGCTTGTTCCTATTATTTATGAATAAGACATGGTAAAGAACATCTTTAATAAACCAATTTCTTTAAAAAGTGCAGACAGCTTTTCTAAATAAATACATTCTTTATTAGCAGTAAGTCAGAGAACGGTTTTGTTGAATTATAGTTCACTTTCCTTGATTTATATATCACAGGGCAGAACCTGAGATGGTCAGGGGCGAATTTTACCAGTACCCAAGTGTGACTTCCCAGGTGATTTTGGTGTAGGATGACAGAGTTATACAAGATCTATAGTGGCTTTTTGTCCTGCCCATTTTGTGTAGACCTGGGATTAATGGATACTTGGAAACTGGAACTGCTTTATCAAACTAATTTATTGTCACACAATCTGCTTCATTGTATTTATAAATGAGGATTTTTTTTTTCATTGTCATTGTTTTTTTTTCAGGAAAGATCTCTTTCAGGATTATTGCTTTGCTAAGTAACAATGGAATGGAATTCCACTGCTCAGGTTGTAATGAAATCATGACTCATCTTATTTAAAATGTGTTTTTAAAATCATACACAAAAAAAATCTGTTATCAAGCCATTTCTATTTTCCCATTAACCTTGTGCACGCTCACACAAACACAGACTTGCACTAGATGCTTGTTTTGATGTTGAAGCTGTCTAACTGTAGCATTTAAAGAATACGGTGACTGCACTTTAAAACTGCATTCTCAGCCAGATTCATTGATTTGCAGTACCAGTGTTAGCCTAGGGCTAATATGCCACTGACTCATTGGGCAAAGACCCAGGAATGATTGCTTTATGAAGGGTGACTCACTATAGGCACTAAAAAGTTTCTTCAGTAGAAATGGCTGGGAAAGATCCAGCTTGTAAAAGATTTGGTATGAGGTACCAGTAAGTCATGTTTTTAAATTCATAGTGTAAAACCACAAAGCCAGTTAGATCAAAATTTGCTTTTTATCTCTCTGTCGCAATTAAGTACCATTTTTGAAGTTATGATTTTTTTTTTTATCATTTTGTTTGCTGCAATAAATCGAGTGACATACTTAAATTTGTCATAGCCTCTTGTATTTTATTTAGTATTAAAGAAAATCCAGTTTTATCTGTGTCACACCCTTACCATATTCAGTACTGTTATATTAGTTCTGCTGTGAGAAATGATGGCTGACCATGCCTAATGTATTACAGTCATTTGTTCATACTAAAGTTCCCCAGACTTGTTGTTTTATTATTATAATAACTTACATATTCCTTTGGAAATGAAATTTAGCATCTTAACTGTTTTTGTGTGGTAACGTTTATAAAAGCCTTTAAATACATAACAGATAATACATTTTGTAGTGTACCACTATTATTACTCTCTTTGTGAGTGTTGTGTAAATGAGAAGGGGTGTAATGTCCTTCTAACCTTGCCTGATGTGTCACTTTAGAAATGCATTTTATTTGGCAGCTATAACGTTATCATGTTCCTTTGTTCCTTCTGCAGTGATACTGTTATGTTGCCTAGCCTAGCTAGTATATGTTTGTAGATACGTCTGTGTATATTGTACCCAAACACTTAGTATCTCCTGCTTTAATATTTCCTGTTCACTGCATTGATTTTCTAGGTTCTAGCTCCCTTATCCTTTAAGAAATATTGTCATTTTGTACAGTTTTCCAGCAAATGAATAGTCCTCAGACTCTGTGCAGTGTTTTGTACTGGTCAGAATAAACAGCAGATGACATTTGATATTTCCATTCTGTCATTTGTTTTTCCTTTTAACACATGCAAATGCATTTTTGATATTGAAAAAGCAGGAATATCATCCACTGATTTGATAAGTTTGCTGTGCGTGATACTGACTGACATAAGTAGGGTTGGCCATGGGGGAGGAGGACTGAATAAGTTGATAACCTTTTATTTTGAGGGATGGGTGATTAGGATTCTTATGCTGATAGTAGATGATATGGTGAAGGTAAAGATGGGATACAGAGGGTTACTGCTGAAATAGCACTACGCAGTCCTTAGGAATGCAGTTGTGAGACGAAGCTGCAGTAATATGTCCTGGGATGTCTGCAGCTGTAGCATGCTGACATGCTGATATATATTAATTGTGAAACTGAATTGAAGAATTTTATAAGCCAGAAGTGTTTTAGTCACCCCCCCCCCATTCCTGAAATGGGTTGTTATGCCGCCAACACCTCTACTTTAATATTCATATTCCAGGGTTAAACAGCTTTGGGAATGGAAACAATACTAAGACATATAAATTGTGGTATTGCATCAATTCCTCAAGGCAGGGGGACCCTGGACTGGGAATAGTAATGACAGGGGCTGTGGAGGATGCAGCCTT
Source organism: Protopterus annectens (assembly GCF_019279795.1). NCBI lineage: Eukaryota > Metazoa > Chordata > Ceratodontiformes > Protopteridae > Protopterus > Protopterus annectens. Next base: position 580,654,572 of record NC_056746.1, read on the forward strand.
TCCCCCAGTTAGGGATTTCGAGGTCCCTGGCCCCTCTGCTAAACATGTACTTCATCTGTCTGGCATGTCCTAATTAGTATTGTAGCTGTCTGCTGTATTGTATTTTGCATTTGTTAACCTGCTACCACTGTGGTATCTTGTCTGTCAAACCCAATATTAGCAGTTTTCAGTAGACTGTTCTGCACTGCTCCAGTGTATACCCAAATTATACAATAACAAGACATGGCTGTTACACCACCGGGATGAACATGTCGTTTCTTACTTGATGTAATGCACACCCTCAGTCCAGAGCTATTACTACCATCCTTGCCAAAATAATTAGTAATACAAATCTTCTCATAGTCTACAGGGCCATTTAGGTGGACATACATTTCAAGACGTGTTTAACATGGTGTGTAGGGTTTAAACAGATAAATGTAGAAAGGATAAATTTGTGCCCAAAAAAAGAATGTTAAATGCTTAGATGTATTTATATTAACAACAGCTTAACCTCTTTCAGTTATATTTTGAAGCATATTGAACCGAATCTCTAATCATGTAAACTGTGATTTGCATTCATCCAGTTCTGTACTATCACTTGAATAATTAATTTCATAACTCACTTCTTTTTGCCATTTTTTTCCTTGCCTTGATTCCAGATATTATGCAGCTTGTAATGTCTTGGCAAATTAGACAAATGTATTAATCAATAGCCATGCAGCCTTTTCTTACAGTTGTACCTTACTATTATATCATTTTTGGGGGGGAGGGGGTTATCACAGTTTTCTCCTAATTTGCATTCATTTACTTATTCAGATCCATGTTGCTTTGCAATTGGTAATACTGTCTTTGTTCTTCCAGATGTTAACAATAGGTGTATTCTCTTTTATTTTGCTGTCCATTTCTAATCATCTTGCTCTGCGTTTCTAGTTAATCTGTGGTCCTGAATTGTTGTGATAACTGATGCAGTTATCCACTGTGCACTCTTGTCAGATGATATTGGGTGGTGCAGGCTGTCTTACCCAAGGCTTGCTTATTACTTAATCAGATATAACAGAGCTGTGTTACAATTCTAATTGTTTTCCACCTGTTGTAGTTATCTCCTACTATGTTGTGATTTCTTACTTAATGTAATGCATTTTCTTCTTGTCAGCAGTTGAAAAATCTGCATTTACACCTGCTCTTCTGATTTCTAATGTTATCTAGATTTACAAAAATGTTTCTGCATGGTACAGTCTCTGATGGATGTTATAGCAGTAGTATTGTTTAAGTTATTCTTTTAGTTCAGATGATGAATGTAGCAAACTTTAAAAAGTTGTATACTTTTAATAAATGCAGGCTCAAGTTAAGTCAGGCTGTCAACACCTAAATTGCATTATTTATAATGACATTAATGCTGGAATGCAGTTTCTTCTAATAAATGCCAGTACAGAATTAACCCACTTGTCAAGTCGCTGATGTGCGTGTTGTTACTTTGTATAATTTCACTTTAAAATTGAGAGTAATTATACTAATCTATTTTATTACATTAGCGTGGGATGTCTAGAAGAAAGGGGGCTTTCTTTCATTACTTTTTATTATTCATACTAGAAGGTTTGTAGGGGGCAAGCTTCTGATTCTTGTACTGAGGCTTTATGGGAATTTTTGGAAAATGATGTCTACAGTGCTCTGACCTTTGACCTCCCAGCTGCAGCCCTCCTCCACTCTGTGGGGATCCCATACTTGACTCCTTAGCAACCTTCTTTGTACCTCTGATCTCTATCCATTTATCTAGCTGTAGCCCTTGGCAGAAAAGGCTTGTTGATTCTCAGTGGCTTAAAAAGGCCTGCAGCCATTCATGCCAAGTACATTTTTAAAAGACTTTTACCCTTAATTCTTACAGCTGATCCTTATAGCAAGCTGTATGAGAAATGCAAGAATATATGCTTTAGTTAACTAAGGAATGCCATTTGAGAGAAAAAAATAAAAGTTATAGCATTGTATTTCTTTTCATAAACATTTCATTTAATGCAGTAGTTTTACCCTGCAGTAGTTAGAAAACCCAGGAAGGTAAATTGAATAAAACGTTGTTAGAACTCACATATTGTTTATGTAGAAGAATTAAGATTGCTGATTAGGTCTAAAACTGAAATGACATGCTAACAATTAGTATCGATGCAGCAGAAAAGTAATGGTCTAGATGGTTACAAGTGAGACTATTCTGGAAAGATTAGTATTGCTTTATTTATTTATTGGAATTTGTTAACTGGGGTAGAGCACTGATCACAAATGGTCAACTTTATTCTCAGCCCCAGAACAAAGTACAGCAATAGAACTAATTTATACAATGCAGGTAATGTCAGTGCAATACAATGTGGACAGCAAGGTTAGAGTAATGCAACAATAAGGTATCACCTTCAGTAGATTAATATTTATCAGTAAAACATATTGCATATTTGAAATATACATACGAAACACAACATAGATAGTAGTAATTGTAAAGTTGGCAAGTCATCGGATGATAACACTTTTAATGTCATTATGTGAAACTGACATCCTTTCTTTATCGCCAGGTAGTAAAGTTGCATATTATAGTTACGCTAACAGTCAGAGTAAGAGGATAGGCAAAAATGGAATGCTTAATTACAAAAATAATAAAACATGAGGCATTTGATAAGAATACTGCCAAACACTGTTGTATTTAAAATTTTCCAGTTCATCTTTTTCTCCTCAGTTATGGTTTCTTTGTTTGGATATTACTTGACAAAGTATGACACAACAACTCATATAGTCCCAGAAACCTGGCCAGAAACAAACTCATATTAAGTGTGATAACTTAACATTTCGACTGCAATATAATTTGACCACTTTAACCACTGACAAGAATCAAAGTTGCTGCACACAATAAATGTGTGCTGCATCAAATCTCATGGCACCCATAAAATGTACAATATAAATGATTATGTCATGAAATATAGAAAACAAAACGGTGATTCTCAAAATATATCAAAAAAAGACTATGCGACAGATTCAGTAAAGCCTACACTAACTATACACAATTTGTATTCAGTAATATTCTTATCACATTTTTGTGCTTCCTAGTCGCTCAGAAGAATTACACTAAGTGTATACTTTGTGGTAACTTTTATGAATCCTTGTTAATATTTAAAGCTGCAAGAATATCAGTAAGAAAACTAAAATTAGGAGGAAGAAGGTATGAGTTATGCGTGTGTTGTTTGTTCACTCAAAACGGTGTACAACTAGTGTAGGCGTTATTGTATCCTGGGGTAAATGTACAAAACACTGACCACTAAGTACACTGACTCTCAAAATACTGAATATTTCTCTTCCACTAAACAGCACTTTATCAGTAAGCTCTAGCTATGGAACCAAGATCAATAATTGTCTTGGTTGTGGTACTGTTAGGGAAAGGGGTTTTAGTAATACTCCCCCCCACACACACACACACCCCACCGCACTTGTGGGTGCTAACCCTAGGCCTGCCTACCCCTAACCCAAACCCCACACATTACTTGACTAAAACTCTTATTTTTTTGTCTTGTATAGTGACACTGATAAGAGAGAGAACACACACACACACACACACACACACACACACACACACACACACACACACACGTGCATTTCCCTGCACACTCCAAGTTATTTACACTGTATAAAGCTTTAAGTCAACATTATTAGATTCTCACAAATGTGCATTCAGATATTTGTGCGCTCTGTTTTGAGAACTAACAAAACCCTTTCTATATTTTGAACATTATATATTTTGAATTAGTGATATCATTGAAAAAAAATAAAATCGAGACAGAAAAAAAGAACTCCAAACATGTGGATAATGCATTAGGAATAAGGGAAGTGATATATAGGTTACACCTGAAGGTCAAATGGGGAAGTGTAATATCCATATTATAATCAAACATTCATACTCAGATAAAGATCTTGTTAAAATGCCAGTAAAGTAAACCTGTCAGTCTTGTTCTAGAAAACTGGTAAGTGGACTTGGTTCCCAATATTGAAAAAACAGTTTTGTTGCCATCATTGTGAAGACCGGTAGAGATGGGTGAATGCTGCCAGCCTAGCCAGATAGAATTGTGCAGATAATTCTATCATTTATAAATATGAATGTTGAACTTAAAACAATGTGGCAACGTTGCCATCTGCTGTAAGGAAAGCTAAGTCAAGCATTTCTTGTTGGTCCTTTAAAATTATTTCATCACTGCCTTTGATGTTTTACAAATCAGCTTGAGTCCTGCTAGATGAAGGCTTCCTGCCTATTGTTTTAAGGCTTAAGTTAATGACCAGAATTTACATGTGGAATGTCCTTTATTGCTCAAGTGTAAAATAATGTAAATGCAAAAATAATGTAAATGCAGTTTCTGTCAGCCTGGGAACACCAGGAAAGTGTAAAAGATGATGTAATGTGTAGCAGGACTGCAGTTTCAATTTAAACAGTGAGAACCAGAGATTATTAAGCATTTTTGTCTGACTATCCAACTCACAGCACTGCCTTATGCTCTCATTATGTAAGTAGTATGTTAGAACTGTGTTTTCTCTTAGAAGTAGCCAGGAATTATAAAGATTAGACTAAGTGTTTTTCTGTGATGTCAGAACTGTATCACTGATTTATTTTAAGTATTTCTGTGTGATCTCTTAACTCTTTTGACTAGCACTGTGTAGTAGAAAGTATTTTCTTGTGGTTTTAATTATTTATTATTAAAATGTTAAAACCTTTTAACTGTGGCTGATTTGTGTAGAGATAAGTTAAGCTCTAGAGTACATTGCATATTTATAGAGTTTATTGTACAAAGCCACTCTAATAAGCCTTGACTGATTAGTCACACTTATCAACTGGATAATAATATTGCGCAGTAATAATTGGACACCCTTTTAAGGGCCTTTGAGTAGCGGATAAATATTAGCTGGGTGGTGGCAGTAATTACTACCGTATCATCTGGGTAAAAGGGGCACAGCTGGAAACCCTGTGCCAACTTTCCCCATAAGTGTCTGTGTGGTTGTGTAAACTCATCTCAAAGTGTGTGTGTGTCAGCTACTTGGTCAGGGATATGAAGTACTGGTTGGACAGAGAAGGTGCTGGAGATTTTAGCTTGCCCAGCTAGGCTATCTGGACCCTATAGCTGTGCCAGTGGGGAGTCTTATTGGGGAGCAAGGGAGAGATCAGCCCTGGACTGACTGTGATCTCTGTGTGCTCTTAAGGGGAAATTGTATTTTACTGTGTGTATTTGTTATCCTTTCCTCATATATGAGACACCCTCTCTGGTGTTAGTGGTGAGAATTGAGGCTCCTTGATTGCTGGGCCAGGGCACGGGCACAATCCACCTCACATATTAATTGGTGGCAGTGGTTGGGATATCAATGTCACATATTAATTGGTGGCAGTGGTTGGGATATCCTCACATATTGTTTGGCAGCAGGAGGATATCCACATCACATATTAATTAGTTGGCAAATACTAATTGGCTTGTAGTGTTGTGGGTAGAGTGAATCCTGTAGCTTGTGTACAGTGAGCTTTGAAGGTGTTTTGTACTCTAAAACAGCCACGCAGTGAATACTCAGAGTTCAGATCACAATTGTTTTATTTCTTTTGTTAGCTTAGTTAGTCAGGGTGAACAGGCATCATGTCAGCAGAGGAGTATGGAAAGCTGACAAGGAGCCAGCTGATGGAGATGTGCCAGGCTAGGGGACTGGTGCATGGAAACCTGACAGACCTGATTGTAGCCTTGGTTACAACTGCATCAGAAAACAGCAACCAGGAGGACAATCAGACTGGCAGTGGAGATATAATTCCCACGGAGAATGGACAGCTCAACCTTTCTGCAGTGGACTTAAAAATCCAGCGGGAGCTAAAGAGACTTGCGTTAGAGGACAGGTGTGTGGAATTAGAAGCAAATGAGAGACTGCAACATTTGCAGGCTGAGGAGAATGAGAAACTGTTACGTCTGCAGGCTGAGGAAAAAGAAAAGCAGAGGCAGCATGAGAAGGAGATGCTTACTCTTCACCAGAGTCATGGAGGTAATGGTGAAGGGAGTAACTGGACCCCAGAAGCACAAAAGGTCAGTAAATTTCTTATGCAGTTTAAAGATGGGGATCATTTTGATAGTTTCATTCATATGTTTGAGAGGGTATGTAAACAGTATGAAGTTGACCAAAGGCTCTGGGTACAGTTCCTGACCCCCTTACTCCATGGTACAGCTGTAACTGCATTATCTAAAATGCCTGACGTTGCATGTTTTGATTATACTGCTGTAAAGAAATGTCTTTTAGAACTGATTAAGCTAACACCTGAAACATATAGGAAAATGTTTTGTGAGCATAGATGCAAGACAGATGAAAGTGTGTGTGAATATGTTACTGAACTGAGCACTTATTTCCATAGGTGGGTGAGTGGATGTCAGGTCACCACTTTTGAAGGGCTGGCAGACCTTTTGGTGAGGGAACAATCCCTTAGCACTTTGCCTGAGGACATGAGGATCTGGTTTGCTGATAGAAAATGTGCTACTTCAGATGAGTTGGGGAAAAAGGGAGACCAATACCTGACAAGCAGGGCTGCCCTGCACAGGAGGGGACCTCCAGTACTGCTCATGGGTCTAAAGGAACCCATGGTGGGCAGCACAGGCTGCCCCAACAGAGTCTGCCGGTAGCAGCGGAAGCCACTAGTCCAGGTACACGTCCAGGAGCTAGGGTTAAATGTTTTGAATGCAACCAGTGGGGCCATGTGGCATACAGGTGTCCACGGAGGCATGGTGGGCAACAAAAGATGAGGGAGCCAGTAAGTGGGAAAGACAAAATGCCAATAGTAGGTTGTCTTGGGACAACAAGGGTTCCAAACTATCCTATTGTAGTGAATGGCAAAGAGGCCATTGCCAAGAGAGAGACAGCCTCTGATATAACCATTGTAAAGCCTGCAATGGTTCCAGAGGAGCACTACTTGCCTGGGCAGTCTACTCCAGTCAGGGCTTAGGAGGGATCCCATTCCAAATACCTTTGGCTTGGGTTCACCTTGACTGGGAGGGTGGAAAAGGAAGCAAGCAAGTAGATGTGTTTGAGGATATACTTGCAGATGTCCTGATAGGGAATGATTTTGATAGTGCAGTTACATGCAGTCAGGCTTGGAGACAAGCATGTGGGTCTGGTAGCTTGGGAGAGACCCAGACAGACTGCATACGTGCCTGGACTGGTGAGGTAGTTGCTTTAGGGAGGAAGCTATGCAGTAGCAGTGAGACTGAATGTGATGTCAGAACTGTATTACTGATTTATTTTAAGTATTTCTGTGTGATCTCTGAACTCTTTTGACTAGCACTGTGTAGTAGAAAGTATTGTCTTGTGGTTTTTAATTATTTATTATTAAAATTTTTAAAACCTTTTAACTGTGGCTGATTTGTGTAGAGATAAGTTAAGCTCTAGAGTACATTGCATATTTATAGAGTTTATTGTACAAAGCCACTCTAATAAGCCTTGACTGATTAGTCACTCTTACCAATTGGATAATAATAATATTGCACAGTAATAATTGGACACCCTTTTAAGGGCCTTTGAGTAGCTGATAAACATTAGCTGGGTGGTGGTAGTAATTAGTACTGTATAGTCTGGGTAAAAGGGGCACAGCTGTAGAACCTGCGCCAGTCTTCCCCAGAAGTGTCTGTGTGGTTGTATAAACTCTTATCTCAAAGTGTGTGTGTGTCAGCTACTTGGGCAGGGATAGGAAGCACTGGTTGGACAGAGAGGGTGCTGGAGATTTTAGCTTGCCCAGCTAGGCTGAAATCTGGACCCTATAGCTCTGCCAGTGGGAAGTCTTATTGGGGACCTGGGGAGCAAGGGAGCGACCAGCCCCGGACTGACTGTGATCTCTGTGTGCTCTTAAGGGAAATTGCACTTTGCTGTGTGTATTTGTTATCCTTTCCTTATATATGAGACACCCTCTCTGGTGTTAGTGGTGAGTATTGAGGCTCCTTGATTGCTGGGCCAGGGCACAGGCATCACAATCATAATAAACATCATTGTCAAGTTTACTGAAAATTAATATGTGCTGTGATGTTTCATGGAAGCTAGATATTAAAAAATGTTCATAGTTCAAGCTGTTTTAAAGGTAATATGAACATTGTTCAAGCTGTTTATCTAAAAGCAGCCTTTATAAGACACTTACACTTTATTGAGATAAAACTAATCTGTGGGCAGGCCAACAACAATGTGGTGTATCTGCTTGTTGGCTCTACATATATAATATCTAACTGGTAGAATCCTGTGCTATTTTGAGATATCCCTGACTGAAATATACCTGCTAGAAAGGACTTTGTGGTGGAGGTGGGATTACATCAAGGTTCAGCTCTGAGCCCTTTCTTATTTGCAGTGGTGATGGACAGGTTGACAGACGAGATCAGACAGGAGTCCCCATGGACTATGATGTTTGCAGATGACATTGTGATCCGTAGTGAGAGTAGGTAACAGGTGGAGGAGACCCTGGAGAGGTGGAGATATGCTCTAGAGAGAAGAGGAATGAAGGTCAGCAGGACTAAGACAGAATATATGTGTGTGAATGAGAGGGAGAATAGAGGAATGGTGAGGATGCAGGGAGTAGAGGTGGTGAAGGTGGATGAGTTTGAGCACTTGGGATCAACAGCTCAGAGTAATGGTGAGTGTGGAAGAGAGGTGAAGAAGAGAGTACAGGCAGGATGGAGTGGGTGGAGAAGAGTGTCATGAGTGATTTGTGACAGACAAGTACCAGTAAGAGTGAAAGGGAAGGTCTACAAAGAGGGTAGTGAGACCAGCTATGTTATATGGGTTGGAGACAGTGGCATTGACAAAAAGGCAGGAGTCAGAGCTTGATGTGGCAGAGCTGAAGATGTTAAGATTTGCACTGGGTGTGACGAGGATGGACAGGATTATGAATAAGTATATTAGAGGCTCATCCCAGGTTGGAAGGTTAGGAGACAAAGCCAGAGAGGCAAGATTACGTTGGTTTGGACATGTGCTGAGGAGGGATGCAGAGTATAATGGGAAAAAGATGCTAAGGATGAAGCTGCCAAGTAACAGGAAAAGAGGGAGGCCTAAGATAAGGTTTATGGATGTGGTGAGAGAGGACATGCAGGTGGTTGTTGTGACAGAACAAGATGCAGAGGACAGGAAGAAATGGAAACAGTTGATCTGCTGTGGCAACCCCTAACGGGAGCAGCCGAAAGAAGAAGATGATCAGAGAAAGTGTAAAATCGTTCGACTTTAATGAAATGTATTGTAAAATTTTATCACACAAGGTCATTTATTTTTGCTTCTGAAAAAAGGAGATGTAGGATGTGTGTCCTCTTTCTTTAATTAGTACCATCAGTGTGTTGGTCATGTAGTGGGACAGTCTCCTCCTTTTCGAAAAAGGCATCATTGCTCAAATTACTTTAAAATCTGAACTCCTACAATTCCATTTCCTAAAGAGCTTGGTGCCCATACCGAGTATTATCTCCCAGTGCAGCTTGAGCATGGTCTGTTTATATCGAAGGTGTACTTAACGTGTGGGAAAGCTAGATGGATGTTATATCATATGCAGGATTTAACCCGTATAGCTTAGGGTACTGCAGCAGTAATTTATTTGAACATCTACTGTTATGGTACATTTTCTTACACAATTGTACTTTTTTCCGGTAAACTGCAGTTTTACATTTGTTTGTAAACTCTAAAGTTTTCTCCTGACTTCTGCTGAAAATGGGTTCTTGCCCAGTCGGAATATCCTACCATACAAATACAAATAAATACTTAAGTAAAATATTATGAATACATAAGAGTGCTTCATAGAGTTATGCAATCAATACATGTATTGTTTTGGATTTTGTTTCAAGTTAGCATTTTTTTTCTTCTTTTGTTTTTGGCAGGTAGGCAAGTATGAGTTGCACAGCAGGGGTACGCTGACATCACAGACCAGTTTGGTTCCATTTGTTTTTCTTGAAATGAGTAATTCTCTTGAAGAGACAACAGGGAGTACTGAAAGCCTTGCATTTCTAAGACAGCTTTTCAAGATTACTGTTTTTGGGCTCTTTCTCTATGAACAGAATGTTATGGAGTATTGCAAAGCACAGTTTTTTATGTATTATACCACTTTATATTCCTAGCTTGCACCCCCACCCCTGTCCCACCCAGAGTGTGGTATGGTTCAAGATTAACAGTCTTTAAAAGGATTGCAGTTCTTTCCTTTTAGGAGGAAAATGGGGTTTTTCAAAGGTGCATGCAGATAAAAATTCTGTTATCCCTGCTGGCTGAAGTTCTAAATTGCATTAAATTAACTTAGCAAGTTTTTAATTAGTAATACATAAACCAACAGTTTTGCAGTAAAGCTGTCTTGCTATGTGTGTGGCATTTCTCCATCCAGATACTTCTCTTTGGATCGAGAGATTGCAGCTCAGGACAGAGTTGGCCATCCTCCCAAAGTGTGTCTCTATATCTGTAGGATAACCACTACTACTAACCCTGAGGGTTCCACAAAGGAGGGCCATTTGGACTACACCAAGCTCAAGTATATTGAGACTGGTGGAAGCACTCTTGTATCTCTCCACTTATATCTGATTGGAGAAGTGCCCAGTAATATGAGAAACTAATATGACAGACTGGGAAAGGGTAGAAGGCAACTGGGGCACACACTGAACATTCTAGGAACCGCTGCCTGTTTATAGGAAGAGTGATGCTGTAGTGCTTTTCTTCATAGTATTCAAACTTTTTTCAATGTCTGGTGCAGTTATTTTGTCTATTGCTTCACTTAGAACTAAGGATCCACTTGCTATGATACAGACCTTTACTAGTATGATGGTTTACACTGTCTTAGTTGAAAAATATAAATGTTCTGTAAGCAAATATTTATTCTATCCCCCCCAGTATCATAATGTTCAGTTATGTAAACTACAAGAACAAATTTACATCATCACCAGAAAATGGTAAAAAGGCAGTGAAAATATATATGTGAGTAAGGCAAATGACCAGTACACCATTAGTTGCTGGAGATGAGTGCTTCTCTGCAGGCTTTCAAGGATCGATGGTCAGCTTGTGCTGTTCTTTTACTGGGCAAATATGTTCTCTTTGGGGAAAAACCTTCCACACATTACTTTTAATTTCGACATATTATTTTTAATGTTTGAATTTACTTTGAATATATCAGGATTGTGGGTCTCAGTCCATCTATGATTGTCATGTTCCTCTAGCAAGACACCACATGAGAATGGTACAGTGGTATCTGAAGTCTCTTTGGTCCTAGCACAAACACCCATTATCTTTTTCAGGTTCCAGTTCTGGGAGTTGTAAGAATAGAAACCTGCTCCAAAGATATCAGTCACCACAGATGCCTCGGACTTTGCTTGAGGTGCAATGTCAAGGGGAATCATCATGCAAGGTATCTGCGCACCAAAGGCAGGCACAAGAGCATAAACATTAAAGGGATGCTTGCCCTTATTGAGGCAGTCTACTCTCTGAATCCCCTTTGGTCCCCAGGACCACTTTTCATTGTTACTCCCTGAACATATGCAGAATTCCCAATACAGTTACTGAATTCCACACTTGGATTGCTCAACACTCCCCTGACATAGTAACCCTAACCGAAACGTGGCTTAAACCCCATAACACTGACGATGAAATCACTCCCCCTGGTTACATCTTCTGTGTCGACAGGAACCATATAAAAGACAGAGGCGTAGCTGTACACCATACCAACCATCTTCATTTTTCCCCAGTCAGCATTTCCCTCCCCAGCTTTCAACCAGCTGAACTCTTAATAGTCAACTGCAAACTTAACACCCATAAATATCTTACAGATGAAGCAATTTGTATTTCACCAGGTAATAATAATACCTTACTCCAACAAATACTCTCCTGGTTAACTCACTCCATACCGAACGAAACTGTAATCCTAGGTGATGTTAACATTGATTGGCAAACTCTCACCACTGACTCCCCAAACTCTACCATAAATCTTTATGGCTTCATTCAGTGCATCACATCCTCTACTTACCAATGTAGGTCTTCCAACTGTGGCACTATCCTAGACTGGACCCTTGTCTCTAATCCCATCCTTTATCCTTTTACCTGCCAAGTATCTTCAAATAGCAAAATCTATTGCCTACCCTATCTCTATCCTAATTAATAGAACCATCACTGAAGGCACCATCCCATCCATATGGAAAATCTCACATATAATTCCCCTACACAAAGGTGGTAACTCAACAGAACTTTCTAACTACCGTCCAATTGCCCTACTCTCTCCCATAGCCAAAATCTTGGAAAAGTGCATCCATCATCAACTGCTAGACCATCTCCTCCAAAATAACCTTTTAGCTAACTCGCAACATGGCTTTCGACCTTACCACAGCACCACTACAGCCCTCCTATCATTCTCTGACCATATTAACAAGAACCGTAACCATAATACCCTGTCCTCTGCTATCTTCATAGATCTTTCAAAAGCATTTGATATGGTTAACCATCACCTTCTACTGGATATACTTAAGTCCCTTTCACTTGATAGTCAAGCTATACAGTGGTTCAAGTCCTACTTACACAATAAGCAACAGGCAGTACTCTGGAACAATACTCTATCTTCCCACCTTCCTGTCTCTCTTGGTGTACCCCAAGGTTCTATTCTGGGCCCTCTTTTATTCTCTATCTTTATAAATGATCTGTCTACTAGCATCCCACATGCTGTATCCATTCAATACGCAGATGACTCTACCTTAATTTCCTCAGCTACTGAATCATCTGAACTACAGTCACTCACCCAAAGGGTCTTTGAATTTGTCGAAGATTGGTTTTTACAGCGTTGCCTCCTCCTTAACCCTAAAAAGACTAAACTTCTACTGTTTACTCCCACACTCAAGTCACCCCCACTTTACTTCACTATCAAATCTAAAAATAATACAATTATATCCCCTGACACTTCCACTAAACTCTTGGGAGTGACAATTGACCACAGCCTTAACTTTGATACTCATATTAACACCACAATAAAATCAGTTAACAGAAAACTAGGCTCCCTCTATAGAATTAAACCTTTCCTTACTCCCATAGCAAGAACTTCTATTGCCTACACCCATCTCATCTCAACACTCTTTTATGCATCTCCTATATATACTAACCTATCAAAAAGCAACCTCAACAAGCTGTCAATAGCCTACAACAACATTGCCAGATTTGCTACAGGCTCTCCTGCTAGATCCCACCACTGCCAAAATCTGAAACATTTGGGTTGGCTGGAACTACAGAACCATATTCTACTTCACCAGCTAACTATTACCCACAAAACCCTGTATCATCCAAGCAACACACCAATCCTCAAAAGTCTAATCTGTCCATATAAAAATCTTACAAACCTACGCTCTGCAAACAAATTACTCATCTCTACTCATAAATCTAACAATAGAGCAGGAGAATCCCTCTTCACCAACACTGTAGGCAAAAGCTGGAACCTACTTCCTGTTGAACTTACATCTCTTTCTTCAACTTCACTATTTAAAAAGAAACTTAAATCATATCTTACAACTCACTGGCTATGTCCCTGTACTAACCCTGACTAATCATCTCCCTCTGTTAGTCTTGCACAATATCTTCTTTTTTTTCTGCATCTCTCTCTTTATGTTACTTTAATCCACCTTCTGTTACTTTAATTCCACTACCATTAATGCTGACTTGTAACCAGGAACTACTGAATTGGCCATCTTACTGTCTCAACAACCTACTACCCTTCACCTAATTCTTACAATCCCATTTTAACGACTTTGTTCTCTTATTCCTGCTACTCTTTACTTTGTGTGTCTTCCAACTACTTCTAAATCCTTTCTCCCTCTTCTCATACAAAAAAAAAAAAAAAAAAAAAAATTTTTTTGTTATATGTTTTGTTACCTTAGAACACATGTAATCATCTCATAATATTATTATGTTTTGTTACCTTAGAACACATGTAATCATCTTATAATATTCTTGTAATTAATGTTTTAATGTACTATATCTGTTAGTTTTCTATGTGGAGCTTTTCTACCCGAGCCTCTACTGAAAATGGACATATATCCAGCTAGACTAGCCCGGTCAACAAATGTAAAATAAATAAATAAATAAATTATCATAAACCCAAATCACACCTATTTCCTTAAGTGAGTATTCTCTCATCTGCATACAAAGATATACCCTACAACTCTGTAAATCACACAAATACAAAGACCATCGCACTACCTCTAACTTCAACCCTGAAGTATTCAGCAACATACTGTCTTCCTTAAACTGGTCTTTCCTGCTTCACCTAACCCTTGATGAAGCCATGCACACATTCAGCACTACATTCCTTGCAACTCCTAGCTTCCCCTAGGAAAATTAGAATAAAATCCCACTCTGCTGCTTTCTAATGCTGGATAGAGATAAACCTTGGAAATACTGGCTAAAATTCACAACCCAGACCTACCTTCAAAACGATAAACAACTCAGTAACCTCACTAAAAAGCAGGTATTCATTGACAAAAAAAAAACTTCTACCAAAAGCCCCTATCAAGCCACCTCAAAAATCCCCCAAAATTTTGGAATAGTGTAAATAAAAGTCTATACTCTGGAAGCTCTAGTTCGCTAACCCTTGTCCTAGCAACAACCCCCTGGAAACTGCCTCTATTCTTAACTCTTACTTCATTGACTCCATCACTAAATTAACCGACAATAGCAATACTACAATCTCCCCCATCCATTAACTCTGTCAACAACCTTCTCACTCAAACTCATTCGCAGTACCTAAATAAAATATCTTCTCATCAAACTAAAGCCTTGCTCTCCCTCAGTTGACATTCCCTCCTTCCTAAAAATTGCTACTAGCTCTTTAGCTTACCGTCTCCGTCCTAATTAACTGATCTATCCAAGAATCATATGTCCCATCTGTCTGGAAACAATTTTATACTATCCCCCTCCACAAGGGTGGGCACTCCACTGACTTATCTAACTTCTATCCCATAGCTATTTTATCCCCTTCTCAAAGTTACTAGAAAAATGTATCCATCTTCAACTACTGGACTAACTCCTGTAGGAAAATCTACTCACACCCACATAATATGGCTTGTGCCCCAACCACAGCACTACCATTGCTCTAATTACCTTCACCCAAACAATCGTACAAGCCAGAGACAACAACAAACATATCTCCTGTCTATTCCTAGACTTCTGCAAAGAATTTGACACTGTCTTCAACTCCCTACGCGTTACCAGGCTGGCTGACCTTAATATCTCTAACCCTACCCTACATGGTTTTCTAGCTACCTCTCCAACAGGCAGCAATCTGTCAAATGGCTCTCTTCCTTCTCCTCTTTTCTCCTCATCTACACTGGTGTACCCCAAGGATCCGTTCTTGGACCACTATTATTCAACATTTTCACCAACAGTCTTCCTACTTCCTTCTCCCACTCCACTCTCATACAATATGCTGATGACTCCACTATCATTTCTATCTCTGACAATATCTCTGAGCTCCACTTACTTACCCAAAACTCATTTCACTGTCGAAAATAGGCTTACTAACAATCAACTTATACTCAACCCTAAAAAAATTAAACTTCTCCTGTTTCTACCCAAGTCCCTTTTCCATCATCAAACATCATTTACCATCACATCACTTAATGACACTGTCATAAACATTGAAATACACACTAAGCTACTGGGTGTAGTCATAGGCTACAAACTTAAATTTGATTTGCATGTTTTAAACTGTATAAAGAGGACATATCAAACACTAGGACTACTTTACAGAAATAAAAAATACCTCACAAATGACTCAAGACATTCTCTTGCCTATGCCTTTCTTTTTCCGACCCTCCTCTATGCCTCCACAACCTTGACCAACCTACAATCCTTTCTAAAGGCCAATCTTGAATTAACCTACAACAAAGTTGCCTGGTTTGCCAATAACCAATCATACAACTTTCACCACTGCCTTTGTCTGCTAACTTTACATTGGCCAGAACTCCCCCCATCTACTCTTCCAACTGCCCCTGATTCAATCCATCCTTAACAGTCCTTCCTCCTGCCCCGCCATCTCTTCCCTTATATCCCTTTACTCCCCCTC
This sequence comes from Protopterus annectens, assembly GCF_019279795.1. Classification (NCBI taxonomy): domain Eukaryota; kingdom Metazoa; phylum Chordata; order Ceratodontiformes; family Protopteridae; genus Protopterus; species Protopterus annectens. The sequence goes on from NC_056746.1 coordinate 580,670,617, forward strand.
ACACTCTCTTCGGAGCTCTGATCAGTCTCTGTTACCTATCCATAAGCCTAAAACATCAATAGGACAACAGTTATATAGCTACTCAGTTGCACTAGCCTGGAACAAATTCCCACTGAACGTTAGAAATCTGCCCCATACCCATAGCTTCAAAAACTATTAAAGGAAACCCTACAAAATTCCTGGATCTGTTCATGCCAAAAGCCTAGCTTAGCATCTTTCATGTACTAACTGTTTCTGTCTACTTACTTCCTCTTCCTACTGTATTCATCTTAACTCCTGTACTTCCTCTCTTTTCCCTTGGCTACAGATTCACACTTCTCTACACCGTGCTTCTCTCCCTCTTATGTCTATCTTGTAACCCCCTTCTTCTATCTTTGGCTTCTTCCCCACCTACTTAGACCCACCTTATATTAAATTACATAGCTCTAATGACTTTTGTATTCAATCAAACTTCTAAGATGTATTCTATATATTTAAAAATCTCCTGTTATTGCTGGTACTCTCTATTTGCAACTGTTTTTGTAACGTTATTTGTAATTGTTTCTGTATGAGGCTACTCCCCCTGGGCCTCTGCTGAAAATGGGCTGTTGCTAAGTTGAACATGCCCGGCAAACAAATGTCAAAATAAATAAATAAAACTTGTCAGTGATGCAGCTAAGTATTAAGGGTATGGTGGGTATAATGGACTTTGTCATTCAGGATATATCAAGTCTTATCCCAGAAGCAAATGAAAAAAAAACACCAAATCCAAAAGCTGAGAAAGACAAAGGACTGCAAAATGGAAAGCGTAGCTTCACTTTAATCACATCTTTCATCAAATGACTTCTTCAGAACCACATAACCAGTACAAAAACCCAACAAAATGTATACACAGCCTAATTATTAACAATCTGTTATCCGATTAACAGTAATATAACATTTTAAAATCAACCAACTCATAAAAAATATATAAAAAACTTAGGGCCTATTTACTAAAACCAACACTTTATTTTCTAATGTACAATTTACGATTTTTTAAAAAAACATTTGATATTGATGGCATCATTCAAGCCAGCATCTGCCTGTAACTTGATCTGCCATTTAGTTTCCCTCTGTTCCAAGTAATTTTTAAAATCTCCCCCACGAATATCAGTGGTACATTGCTCCAAAATGGAGAACAAAAACTTGTTGAAGCCATAGCATTCAAGACTATGTTTGTAAAATGCATGCTTTTTATCTTTCTTTTTTATATTGTACATATGTTCCCTCATCCTTGTATTTAAATTTCTGGTGGTCATCCCAACATAAAAATCTTGACAATTGTCACATTCTTATCCCAGAAGCAACACACCAATGTATGAAGAAATATATAAAATAAAAAAGATTAGGGAAAACAGTGTAATCCTCATACAAGGTAGCACCAAAGTTTAGGGGAAATTCTAACAGTTATAAGAGAAGTCAGAAATAAGGTGTCTGTGGTTTCCATTTAAAGAATTAGTTTGTTATTAGCGGGCCTCTGCCATGGTGATGCAGCGGTTAGCGTTGCCACCTCACAGCAAGAGGTTCTCTGGTTCGATCCTCGGCTGGGGTGCCTTCTGTGCGGAGTCTGCATGCCCTCCCTGTGGTCGTGTGGGTTTCCTCCGGGTGCTCTGGTTTCCTCCCACATCCCAAAAACATGCTGTAGGTGGATTGGACACTCTAAATTGGCCCTAGGTGTGAGTGTGTGCATGTGTGTGCCTTCTGTGGTATGTTGGGAGCCGGGCTGGCAACTCGACACTGTAAAACTCCACTGCCAGTCATGAGCGGACAGGTGATCCACTGTGGCAACCCCTAACTGGGAAAAGCCGAAAGAAGAAGATTGTCAATATGTATTGAAGCAGGAATAAACAAACAGTGCAGTTAATAAACAGAGAGCAGAACTGAGTTAGTGTGTTTAATGTGTGTCTGTCCTGCAGAAGATATTTTTCCCACAAAGTTGATGTATTTAATGAGTGGGAGGTTTGGGGTAGATGCTTGCCATCCTCAGAAGATATTTAGTCCCAGCGCCACCCTCCCCTCCCTGCAAGTCACTAAACATGTGCATTAAGCCTTCCACTTCTGCTCTGTATTCTTTGTGTATAGATCTTTCTCTCTGTGCAAATATCCATTCTTTTTTCAGAAATTATTCCAGACAATTTCTTAACCACAACTCAGCTTTCAACAAAGTATGCAAATAACTGTTTTAAACCACTAAGTTATACATACAAAATATAATGTAGTCATTTTTTTTATTTTGCGTTTACTGTTGTCTGCAGCTGCTACATTCTACCTTCTAAGCTTTAACTTTTCCATTTCCCTCAAAAAAATGTTTATAGCACAAGTCTTTAATTATCCATCCAGTCATCAGAAATACATAATAAATATCTGTTGTCGTTTTGTTAGTCATTTTTAGAAATTTAATTGATTAGTGGAACTTTTTATTTAACTTTGTTGTTTAAAAAAGTTATAACATTTGTTTGGCATGGTCTCCCTATTACAAATCTCTGCCACAGTCTGTCCTGTGCATTACAAGCTCCAAAATATTTTATAATTCTTTCCTTCAGTAGTGATTGTATAGTTTTCCAACAGCAGCAGCAGCCGTACTGATATGACAAAAGTTTCCAGTCTATGTTAGGTCTCATTTATGTGCAAGGAAAACACCTTTCCTGCCTTCTAGTCATCCAGAACATTACCTTCCTATGATGATTTACATGGAAAGTTAGTTAATAGTGTTAAGCAGATCTTCTCTCAACAAAAAGACTTACGGCTTTTCCCGGTTAGGGGTCGCCACAGCGGAACTCCGGTCCGCTCATGATTGGCAGTGGACTTTTACGGTGCTGAGTTGCCAGCCTGACACCCAACCTTCAACGAAGGCACCCCCATTCACGCTCGCACCTACCTGCATGTCTTTAACGTCACTCGACCATGGGGAGGACATGCAGACTCCACACAGAAGGCGCTCCAGCTGAGAATCGAACGGGAGAACCTCTTGCTCTGAGGCAACAATGCTAACCGCTGCACCACCGAGCCTCTTTAAGCAGATCTTTTCTCAATTATTTAAAATTATAGAAGAAAGACTTGTTGCCTTCTGCACCTTTGTACTTCAGGTTCTTTCAGGACATTTTTTTCTCTTTGAAAACATGGTAATCAATCCATTTTTCATAGTATTACTAATGAATGTTTTTAATTAGAACCCCTTTTCTTTATTCACAAATACTTCTGAACAAAAACCTTTCTTTAATTTTTGTTGCTTCATAACCCCATTCTTTCTTTTCTTTACTCTCTCAGCATTTCTATGCTCCATTCTGTATTCATAAAATCATTTATCTCTCTTGTTGATGGAAGTGGCTGCTTTTTTCCTGAGTATACGTTGTCTTCTGATTGCCTCTTTACTTTTTCTGTTAAAGAAAGCACTCCCTTATATTTATCAAGTGTTTATATTTTGTAAATGCTACACATTTTTTTCACGCATTAGAATTCACTTCATTTGAAATTATCACCTTTTTAAAATCACAAAATCGCAATCAGGCTCATTACTTTTGTGATGACAATCCTGACATATTCTACTTTGTTTTCAATGGTGACCTGCAGGGTAAAGTGATTTCCCCAAATCATCATCTCTCCTTCTGCAAACACTAGATGGTACTATGCTAAATAGCCTGTTCTACTGGCTTTCTGAGGCTTACTCCTTGTAGCACACCAAGAATGATCTACTTCTTAGGTGTGATGGTAAAGATAATGTAGTTTAACATCACCTCCATTTTTCCATCATTCAAATGAGGCAATTCCTTCTTTATCATCAATATCAACCCCTTTGTTTTCACATTTTATACATGGGTTCTGGTTATTTGGTCAACTATAGCCATATCTTTCTACTCAATACTATTCTCCCACTTTCTTTAATAGACATGCCTGATTGTCGCAGGTCTTCTCTTACACAATCCTTCCATCCATCTCTTCACTAGATGCCCTTGTTTCCTCTTGCCTTCTTCCTACCTGTTCCAAATCTTCTTCTCCAGATTGTTTTCTGTTTTCCAGCAGATTTACCCAAATCACCATTATCTGTTCTCTTTGATGTTTTGTGCAATTGGAGCTACTTGTACATCTTCTCTGATGCCCTAATTTCTTCATCTATCCCATAGTGTGCATCCTGCCTTCCATCTCAGACACTTCATCTCCATTACCTCTAGCTTTCTCGTCTGCTCTGCCTTCGTTGCCCAGGTTTCTGTATCATTCAGTAGCACTGGTCACACTACAGTTTTGTAAACATTACTCTTTAGCTTCCTGGCGTTGTTCTGTCACGCACTAACCCTGACAATCTTTGCCAGTTTGTTGTAGCCCCTCTGAATCTAGCTTTGACTTCCTTATTTAGACTTTCCTTCTCCTCAACCAGCCCTCCCAGATACTTGAAGTGTTAACCTGTCTGTTCCACTATTTCCCTTCAGTTGTAATTTTCAGCTTCTTCTGAATTCCCTCCATTTCCTGCCATCGCAGCTGTACTCAGTTCCTTTGTGCCTTCACTTTTGCATTCCATTCCCTTTATCATTTGCTGAAGTTCTTGTTCAGAGTCTGCCTGTAATGCCACGTCATCTACTTATATCAGAGTGGTTTATCTGTCCACTTTGACGTGTTTGCTAATGTAGTCCATCACCATTGTGAGCAACAAGTGGCCTCATACATGAAACCTGATGCACACCCACTCCTACTAGGAACCCCTCTGTGAGTCAGAACATTGTTTGTATTTGCGTCATTGCGCCCTTGCAATAATTCTACCAGTGTTTACAGGACTTTGAACCATCACAGGATTGTCCCAGATCATCTTTCTTCCCACCTTGTCATATGCTTCCTTCAAGTTTAGGAATGCTGAGTTGCACTCCTTCCTCATCTTTAGATTCCTCACAAATATCTGTCTCACTGCAAACATTAGGCATGTTGTGGTGCATTCTTATCTGAATCTGAACTGCTCATCTCCCATTTTACTTTCTACTACCCTTTTTATTCATATTTATCATTCATCCCCTGAACTTTCTTGCAGTGTGACAGGAGTTTGGCAGTAGAATGCTTATTCTCCAGTCAAAACTAGATCTTTTTCTTGATGTTCATCATGTTTCACTGTTGCAGTCATTACAATTGGGTTATCCTGCTGGCAGGCTACCCGCAGTCGGCCCGAGTTCCAAAGTCTAGGTCCGACGTTGGTTGCTGTCGCCTCCATCCTGACGTCAGTGCGCCAGGGGTATAAAAGATGCAGCCAACGCCATTTTCTTCAATCTTTCTTGCCGCGCAGTGCCCGAAGCAAAAGCAGTTTGCAAGTGCCGGTTGGCTGACTCCTGAGATTTTCAAATTCGAATTTCAGATCCGAAGTCTTCACTAAAGCTAAGCACCCCGTTGGGGAAACTTTTTTCTTGCTCCAGACCGATGTCAGAAAAAGTTAATAACTGTATTTCTTGTGGGAAGCAAATACCTCATAAGGATTTTCATTCTTACTGCATTCCTTGCCTAGGCCCTGACCATGACGTTGCTAGTTGTCGGTTTTGTGCTAGATTTAACCAACAAACTATTAAGCGTCATTACGATTTTGCATTTCATTACTTTGGTAGAAGATTCAATTATATAATGCCGTCAGAACAGCCGACTACCAGAGTTTATAAAAAGCGCAAAGAAAAAGAAAAGGACAGGCATCCAAGGTCCAAAACCGACGACGAGGCTTCCGCTAGGCCTATCGGCGGTTCGCAGTGAGGTGCTTTCGCAGCCCCTGACGCCCACTACCTCAGAGCCACAGGCTGCTTCCGACTCCCACATGGAACTGACTAGGCCGCTGGAAACTCAAGGTATTGGACACTCGGAAACTATTCCCTCAGATGGGTTCGGAGCTGCTGAGCAGGCAGCGGCTTCTGAGGGTGTTTTCAGGCCTACACAGTTATATGTGAAACCAACTTCAGCTTCAAAGGCAAAGACTAAAGCAGCTCTAAAGACAAAGAAACAAGTACAGCATTCTCCTGGACAGGCCACCATGCCTAAAAAAACATATGCTTAAAATGGCCGAAGACCTAATTACTTTGATCAGGGGTTCCCATCCCCCTCCTGATAAGCGGCCTAGGCAAGAGATAGAATATGAATCTTCAGATCAGGTTTCCATTTCCTCTGATTCCTCTTCTGAACAGGAATATTCTCTTCCTCCCTATGAGGATTCTGATGCTGAAGAATCTATCCCTTTAGCCTCTCCTCCTGAGGATTATTCTTTTGGGGAGACCCTGCATACTATGAGGGAGCATTTCCACTGGGAGAGCCAAGATTACTCAGAATCCAAGAAAAGGCTCAGAGACTTCCTTTTATTACCTCAGCACAGGCCCCTTGCTATCCCTCCTGTTTTAGACATTGTAGATGATGTATTTTCAGAGTCCGGCCTGTCTCCTGACTCTTTACCACCAGCTCCTGTTAAGACAGACAGATACTACAGGGTTCCTGATTCACATAAATTTCTTTATAAAAACCCTGCTGCTGACCCAGAAACTATCTCTCAGGGTCCCAAAGGGGTCAAGACTTCCACTGCAAAAAACCCTATCCCCTCTGATAGGGATTCAAGGGCCCTGGACAGATAGGGGAAAAAGATTTATACTTCTGCTACCTTGGCTGTAAGAGCTTTACATTGCCAGTTTCATATGCTTAAATATCAGCAATAGCTTATGTCACTGCTTAAACAGAAAATGATGACAAATTCAGAATGTGCAGAAAACAAAGCAATGCAGGATTTTTTGCATGCAGCTGAACAAGTGGGAAAGCATACTTTGCAATGTGGTTTTGATTCTCTAGAGGCCTCCTGCAGGGCCGCTGTAACAGGTTCTGTCATTAGGAGGCATCCTTGGTTAAAAGAACAGAATCTGCCTGATCATGTTAAAGCAAACCTATTAGATGCTCCTTTACAGCATGATACCTTGTTTGGTGTAAAAGCAGAAGAGGTGTTGAAGAAAATGGAGGACAAAGCTAAGTCTATGCAAACAGTCAAGGATTTCTTGCAGGTACAGCCTCCCAGATTTAGCAGGAACTGGCCTACAAAGAATTGGTCCTTTCCAGTGTCAGACAGGCTTCAAAGAGGCAGATACAGATGCCCCAGAGGCAGATCACAACCCCAAGGCTCATACAGGCCTAAACAATGGGGTGCTTCTACCTCCAAAAGCAGAGAGGAAAAATCACAGCCATACAGGAAACAGTCTCAATGACTTTTTCCTACCAGCACCAAGCACCTATCTTCTGGCAGCCCCTTTGGGGGGAAAACTAGCACTTTTTTCACAAAATTGGCACATGATCACCCAGGACAAATGGGTCTTAAATATCGTATCACAAGGCTACAGGTTCCACTTTCACACCCTGCCAAGGCCAAACGGTATGCCAGACCTGCCACGCAATCAATGGGCAGAGGCACAAAAACAAGTTTCATCCCTCATGGACATGAGAGCAATTCAGCTAGTACCACAGCAAGAGCAGGGACTAGGATTCTACTCAAGGCTATTCTTGGTGCCCAGAAAAGACAAAGCCTGGAGACCAATACTGGACCTGTCTATCCCAAACACATTCCTGGATATTCCAAAATTTAAAATGTTAACTCTGCAGCAGCTTCTGCCCATGCTGGGCAAGAAGGCTTGGCTTGTGACTTTAGACCTAAAAGAGGCATACCTGCATTTCCCAATCAGACAATCATGCAGAAGATACCTCAGATTTATAGCTGGCTCAATATACTACCAATTCTCTGCACTGCCCTTTGGCTTATCTACTGCGCCCAGGGTCTTCACAAAATGCCTAGCACCAGTAATTGCATTTTGCAGACAAAGAGGAATACAGATATATCCTTACTTGAATGACTGCCTTATTCAAGCAGAGAACAAGGACATTCTACTACAGCATCTGGCGTTTGTAAAAAGATTACTAACAGGTCTAGGGTACACAGTAAACGAAAAGAAATCAAAACTCGTACCCTCTCAAGAGGTAATATTCCTGGGTGCAAGCTTAAATACAACTGCCCAGATGGCTTATCTCATGCCAGACAAACACAGACAACTGACTACTTATTTCAAAATGTTTGCAACAAAGACCCAGTTATCTGCAAGAAAAATTCTGCAGGCCTTGGGTTTCATGGCATCCTGCATTCTGCTAATTCCATATGCAAGACTGCATATGAGGAAACTTCAATGGTATCTAAAAAGTGTTTGGACTCAACATTGCCACAGCCTGGAAACAATAATTACCCTCATTCCCTGCCTGCAACAGGAGTTTCGATGGTGGGCAAAAGCCTGTCACCACAACACGGGACAGCCATTCTCCTTACCCACAGCCAGGCAGACATTGACAACAGATGCATCAGATTATGCCTGGGGAGGCCCATATGGCAGGAAGATGTATTCAGGGCACATGGTCCGCAAGTCAAATGCATCTACATATCAATCAGAAAGAATTGCTAGCTGTTCAGAATGCCCTGACAGTCTTCAAGGATCTACTTCATCCAGGACAACTACTGATAAAGACGGACAATACTACAGTCATGTGGTACATAAGCAGGGATGCACACATTCCTACCCCCTCTGCAGGCTAGCCATGAACTTGTGGGACACAGCACTGACTTACCAAGTACATCTGCAAGCACAATTCCTGCCAGGAAGGACAAATACTCTGGCAGATGAACTAAGCAGAAACCTAATGGATCCCCACGAGTGGAAATTGGATCCACAAGTCTTCAGCATGATAACAAGGACCTGGGGATGCCCGGACATAGACCTATTTGCCTCCCCTCACAGCTACCAACTACAGAGATTCTGCACAAGGGCTTATCACAAACAAGCATGGAAAGTAGATGCTGTATCTTTCAGGTGGAAAAATCTAACAGTATATGCCTTTCCTCCTCTGCCTCTCCTCCCCAAGGTACTCCTCAAGGTCAGACAAGAGAAACCAAAAATGATACTGATTGCCCCAGACTGGCCCCGCCAGCACTGGTACCCAATCCTAAAGAGCTTGTCTCAATGCCCAGGTTGGACATTACCTTAAATTCCTCACTTATTGACCCAACAAGACAGTCAGATACTGCACAGCCAACTCAGGACCTTAAACCTGGCAGCATGGCAGATAATGTAGCCATTTAAGACACACCTCTTTTTAAAGCAGTGATGGATGTTATTTTGGAGGCCAGTAGGCCTAGCACCAGAAAATCTTATGCAGAAAAATGGAAGAGATTCTGTGCTTGGAACCAGGCACAAGGAATTGACACGATTGTTCCAAATATTCCTCAGATTTTGCAATACTTAACTGAGATGCTTGATAAAGGCCTTTCCTTTTCATCAATTAAAATTCGTGCCTCTGCCATTTCAGCTCATTACAATACAGAACCACCTATTTTTTCTCATCCATTACTAAGGCAGTACCTCAGAGAGGCCAAAAATATAAGACCTCCAAGGAGAGCACCAATACCTGCATGGGACCTCAACTATGTCTTGGAAAAATTCACACTGCCTCCGTTTGAGCCAGCCACTGCAACTGATATAAAATTCTTATCCTGGAAAACAGCTCTGCTCCTAGCAATAACCTCCGCTAGACGAGTCTCAGAGTTACAGGCTCTCATGGCTGTGGAACCTTTTATCATTTTCCATCCAGACAGGGTTTCTCTGAAGACAAACCCTACATTTATGCCTAAGGTAGTGTCCAGTGTGGCCCTTAACCAAACAATTCATTTGCCTACCTTTTATCCAAACCCACAGTATAAGGATGAGAGAATTCTGCATTCTTTGGGCATTCACAGGCAGCTACGCTTCTACTTGGACAGAACCAAAACTTTCAGAAAGACTGAACAACTTCTACTGGCATATGCTGCAGGATCACAAGGAAAGCCTATCTCAAAGCAGACTATTTCAAAGTGGATAGGCCACTGCGTTCGTTTCTGCTATTCACAGTATGGCAAATCAGTGCCTAAGGGCATTAGGCCACATTCAACCAGAGCAGCAGCCACTTCAGCAGCCTTCCTCGGAGGAGTACCAACCAAAGACATCTTAGAGGCTGCAACTTGGAGTTCAGTACATACTTTTACAAATCACTATCACTTACCTCTCTACTCTAAATCCAGGGCAGGCTTTGCCACTGCAGTTCTGCAGGGCCTGATAGCCTCTCCTAATCCTGTTTAGCATCAGCTTCCCAATCTTAGCTTTGGGATTCAACCCAATTGTAATGACTGCAACAGTGAAACACGATAAACATAGTACAGTTGTGTACCTACCATAAATGTAGATGTTTGAGTGTATTCACTGTTGCAGTCCAGGTTACTCTCCCACCACCCCCCTTTTTCTTTGCTGGAACTTATCGTACTTCTCTATTCTATATAACCTATGTGGTGTATTTGCTTGTAGATGAAGGAAAAGTTGTTTTTTGTGCATGCATGCTTATTGGCATAATTTAGCCTACCTTTTTAGGGGCACCTGACATCTGGGGCAAGAAAAACTGAAGAACATGGCATCGGCTGCATCTTTTATACCCCTGGTGCACTGACGTCAGGGAGGGGGCGACAGCAACCGACGCCAGACCTAGACTTTGGAACTTATATATTATAATGACTGCAACAGTGAATATACTCGAACATCTACATTTATGTTAGGTACACAACTGTACTTTTTCCTTCTTCTTAATAAGGACAAGTACAGTATATAATCACTGTTCAGCCTGGACTTTCATATCCTGCCTCCACTATGAACCACAGTACCTCTTAAGCATATTTGCTTGCATGTTTGTTTACTTTGATCATTTGCTCTACATACAGGGATTTACCGTCTCCAATTTTCTCTCCCTCCTCTCTCTCATAAACTGTGTACTCTAAAGTATTTGCATTCCAGTTGTAATTCTCTCTTCACTACAGTTCTGTTACTTGCAGGAAATGAAGCCATTCTTCTTCCATTCATGCCAGTAATTCAGGTAATGTTTGCACACTCTGTGGCCAGTAGTAGTGATGGCCTTTTATCTGTCCAGTGGTACTGAACCCTTTATCACTCACACAGCTAATGACAGACAGGGGATATGGAAACTCCACAAACTCCCAGGCATTATGATTGAATACCAGACTTTAAAGGTGTGAGGCAGAAAGTCTTGCACTGTGTAACTTCCTGAGTCCTGTCTGTAAGCCAGCTGGCTATCCATGAGTTATACATGAGTTTATGCCTAATTTTATGAGTTTGTTTACAATGCGCAAGTGGGGTATTGTATCAAATGCTTTAGCTTGGTCAAGGTAGGTAGTATGCCTCATTTTGCTCTTATCCATTGCCTTGGTGACCATCTCAAAGAAGTCCACAACATTCAGTAGCATGAAATGCCTTTGACAAAACTAGACTGGGTTGGGTTCAGTGTCTGCAGGTTTCCTATGTCATTGTTAATCATTTCAATGATACTTTTCATGACTTTGCATATGAAGCAAATCAGAGTATGGGATCTGTAGTCCTGGGGATCCACTGATGATCTGCCATTGTATGGAGGGATGACCATTGCAGTCAAGGCTGTATGGAGTCTGGAGTTGAATAGTGGCTCCAGTGGCCTTGTCAGGTCATACTTCAGGCTATTTAGAAAGCTTCCTGGGATATTATTGGGGCCCCTCAAAGTCATTTTCTTGGCCTGCACAAAGAAGTTGGTCATCAGTGGTGTCTTCCAGGGCTCTGTGCTATGTCCATTTTCTTTGGCATCAGTTTTTCAAAAGTCAAGGGTCATTGTTTGCAGATGATTGCAAGCTAGGAGTAATCATAGAAATCCCCCAAGATACTAACATCTTAATCTTTTCAGGATACAAAATTAATGAAGATAAAACAGAGGCAATAGCTGTAAACCGTGTACCCACACATGAATTGGTTAAGAGTACCCATATTTATGGGGACATGATAAAAGGATTCTGTTATAGCAGCTAAGGATATGTGGCAAGAGACATAAAAAGGGGGAAATGGAAGCTCTGTTTTATGGATATGGATAGCAAGATACAAGGAATTATAATGTTTTTACTCCCCTTTAGTTTTATACACAGGTCAGGCATATTTTTATCAACCAAAGGAGAAGTTGTGGATAGCAATTAATACAGAGCCGAAGGATTTTATCTGTGAAATGATGATGGCAAGAGTCAAGTGGGATAAGCTGATTCTTCCAGAAGAACAAGGTGGTTTGGGATTACCTGATTTAAAGTGGTATTTCAGAGCCATACAGTTAAGGCTCCTATGCATAACACAAGCAGAAAGCTTTATTTCAGAGTAGAAAGCAATGATGACGGAATGGGGGGAGAAGCCTGGGAAATAAGGAGCAACTGGGATTTTGGATGCAGATCTTTAAGGAGAATAACAATAGCCATTCAGAATATTATATTTATAAAGTAGTGGAAAGTATTCTAAGAACTAAGCCAATACAGGAATGGGGAAAGGAAATACTCCCGATAAGGATGACTGCAATTAGGAGTACAAAGAATAGGCAAAGAGGGTGTGGAATTTACTGGAAATACCTGACAAAGGAACCCAAGGTATTGGGAGCAAATAATTAGAGAGGGGAAAGGTAATAGAATGAGAGGAGACCAAGAATACATTTGGATCATAGGCTAGACTCTACCTTCACTATATTGGACTGATATCAGAGTATAGGCAAAGAGAATGAAATTGGGGATCCTAAGTGAAACACTAGCACTAGTAGAGTTTTTATTTGAATCTAGAAAAAAAGCTGCTGTTAAAAAAGAGATAATTAGTAGGGCATATAAAATATTGTGTGATAACTATAGAACTCAATTGGAGGAGGTTAGAAAGGACTGGGAAGAGGTATTGGCTAAACAATTCACAAAGAAACAATTGGAGGATATATATTTGGCTCCCAAATATGCAACAAAGTCTATAAGATTTAGGATCTTTGGTTGGAAGTGTTTGCATAGGTATTTTTATACCCCAGGCAGACTCCAAAGAATTTTTCCTCATGTAGATTGCAAATGTTGGAAGTGTGATGGGGAAGAAAGAGATAATTGGTAACATATTGTTTGTGAGTCTAATGAGTTGGCAGATTTTAAAAATTCCATTTAGACTACTCTGTCAGAAAAATTGGGTGAGCAAATTGGTATAACTAAGGAAATATTTTTTTGAGCTGTGATACAGGATCCCAGTTGCTTAGACACAAGTAAGGCTTTGCTGAATTTAGTTCTGGTTGCTACCAAAATATCAAATACTAGAGAATGGAAATTGTAGTCTAAACCAACTGTATTAGAAGTAGTGAATATACTAACAGAGATAAAAGAAATGGAAGTTAGATCTTTAGAAAATGGTAGGTGCAAATTACATTGAAAGAAATGGGATCTGGGAACAATACACGCACAATAATCTTTTAGAGGAAGAATGAGGTTTAAAGGAAGCCGGGAATTGAATGAGCTATGTAGTGTTTGATTGACAATGACTGTATAGAAGATTATATGTGATGTATAATTTTTGCAACTGAAAATATGTCACTATGATTTGCTTTTATTTATATAAATGTACGATTGTCTATGTCATAAGTGATAATTCAATAAAGATTTTTTCTTGTTTAAAAAAAAAAAGCTACTAACATCTTACAGAAAGGTCTAACACAGACAAATGACTGATGACAAAGCCATGGCTTAAAACACATTGCCAAAAAATACATAATAGTACCGTTTGGGAAGCTGGTCACTCAGAGAAACTACCTCATTTTTAAAACACCCTTAAAAGTATACACAGTAGTCAGGGATTTGGGAACTTGTGTAGATAGTAACCTGGCTTTTAGTTGCCATGTGTCTAAGTTAGTAAGGTGCATAAAGAAATTGAGCACAGAACCATAATACAGTATGCAGATGATTCAAACTTGATATGCTAAAACTCTCATTCAACTTCACCTTCAAACAGAGTTGGCAAAACATGAAGAATGGCTTGTAAAATCACAACTATTATTAAATAAAAAAAAAACTAAAATAATACTCTCTACTTCAAATCCACATATAAAAAGGAACCCCAGAAATTAACGTAATATCAGCAGGCAAAACTGCCCTTGGTAGATGCATCACACTAATCTACATCACAAGTTACATTTCATCACTCCATGAACTCTGCAGTGGATAAAAACAACTCAAAACCTGCAACATTATACTGAATCAGATCATATGTGACATGCCAAGCACAGCTACTTTCTGTACAAACTCTACTTTTCCAGTTTTATTATGTGCCTCCCCCCATTTTTTACCAACATAAAAAAATGCTGTTTATCAAACTAGAAGAGCGCTGTAACAAAATTGCTAAATTTGCCACTAACCTTCCCAGTAGAACACATCACTTTATCAGCTGCACTGGTTATAATTACAACACGTCTTAACACTGGCGCAGCTACTAGTAACATGCTACATAAACTAAACAAATATCCAACAGTTTCTAACTATTAATAAATATAGTCCACCTAGGTAACTAACCAGATTCATGCTCTGAAATCAAATAGCCAGCATGGAGACTCCCTTTATTCAGTGCATGCAACTGAAGTCAGAACAGAAGCAAACATAAAAACTGTTTTAACAGAAATTAAAAATCTGTTTAATTTATATAATAACCTGTTACTCTAACACTGAAAAGGATACTACAATTCTACAGCCAGGCTTAAATTACCATGCTGTAATCCTTGGGATCAGTTACCTATTGAAACTTTTTCTTATTTCCCACACAAATCTTTTCTTTTGCGTTAGCAGTACAAACCTTTTCCCACATTTCTAATTGCTCTTCCTCCTTTTCCCATCCTGAGTTTCATAATTCCTAGTCGCCTTTAAATGTACCTTCTCATCCTGTAAGCAGCAATTTATTTTTATTCATATCTCTGTATGTTAATTGTTAGCCATTACTGTATTATGTATTCAGTTGTAAACCAGAGTTTGTTGTGGAACTTTTCTCCCATAGGTTCTACAGAAAAGGGGTATGACCTCAGTAACACTATCCCAGTTAGAAAAATGGAAATAAATAAATTAATAGAATTTTTTTTCTTCTGAAAGAGGTAATGAGTTGATAACAGTGTTTTTATTTATTTATTTATTTTTTTTATATTACAGATTTTTAACCAGTGAAGTACATTTTTTTCTTTGGCCTCTTATATAGAAAACATTCATATAAATTATTATATCTCACAACATTATTGTAGTACATTGAGTGCACAATTTCGCTCCATAAATTGGGAAAAAGGTGTTTATAAGTACCTTTATGACATGAGAAACATACTTAACTAAGGGCTGCTTTGCTCAAGTCTCAGGCTAGAGCGTAAACAGCAGCCAAAACAGAACAGCACATAGAAGTTAAAATACCGTTATAACCTATAATCTGTTTCACACTACAACACTTCAGTTTTGTGTTTGAGCTTTCCAGGGCTCAAAGGTTTGATGTACATTACTTTGCTTTAGTCAAAAGAAAAGCCTACACTGGTGGTTAACAGCTGTCTTTTTAAAGCTGGCGAAAGAACTGAATGCCAAGACTGACTATGACTACAAGTATAATCTGCGAGTGAAATGTGCGCAAGCTAGAATTCTGTCATCCTAATCTGGTCAGGAGTAGCTGTGGAGTTCTACACACTTTCAACATCCAGATCCTGATGTTGCTCGAGAAGTACGGGAATATGTTTACTGTTAAGTAGCAAGTCCATATAATGAAGGATTTACCTTGCAGTATTATGGAAAAAGTGGTTGCGCCAACTTCTAAGGAGACAGCTACATCCAGAAGTGCAATGGTGCAACACATGAATCAGATTATATAGCACTTATTGAAGTAGAAAGGTTAGCCTAGTGTGTCAAAGATATGACACCCATATCCCTTATGGACAGAAGTAGTTTATGAGTGCCTGTCCCTCAGTTTCCTGTTTGGATATAGGACATCATTATTCTTTTGGGAAAACTTGTCATGGCTTAGAAAGGCTCCCTGGGTCATTAGCCTAGTAGAAATCTCTATGTCTATATCATGAACTGGCTTACATTTCAGGAATTAAAAGTTTCTTTTCCTGAGCTTGATGCTCCTTATGCAATTTTCCTCCACAAACTTTATTTACATGTGAAGCTTCTTATACGTGTCTGTCTTTATGCTTAGTCTTTTAGATTTTCTACTAGATTTGCAATTGGAATGCTAGTGACCTCAGTTCTTGCAGTTTGTCTTCTTTTGGCTTTTCCTGGTTAGGGGTCGCCACAACGGAACTCCGGTCCACTAAATGATTGGCAGTGGATTTTACGATGCCGAGTTGCCAACCCAACGCCCAACCTTCAAAGAAAGCACACCCATTCATGCATGCACCTACCTGCATGTCTTTAAACATCATACAACCGCGGACAGGACATGCAGACTCAACACAGAAGGCGCTCCAGCCGAGAATCGAATAGGAGAACCTCTTGCTGTGAGGCGACAATGCTAACTGCTGCACCATCACGGCCATAGTTCTTGCAGTTTGTCTTGTACTCAAAATTATGTCAATGAATGGAAGTGCTGACTGAGGTGTTTGCTTGAACATTGTGTTTTTGATTTAGTATGTGTAAAAGAATGAGGAAAATGGATGGTTTCCACAGTACAATGCTTGCTGGCATTTCAAAGAGGAAAGTACAGTTGTGTAAGTTGAATTTACCATAACAGTAGATGTTTGACTGATCGCTGCTGCAGTAGCTTTAGCTATATGGGTTATATCCTGTCAAGGATATAACAGCTGGCCAGATTAGAGAGCTTCAGGTCACCTTCCATACACCCAAACTGTCAAGCAGCTCAGGCTGAGCTGACTAAAAGACAAGTCTGGGTGTGAAGCCTATCAGAACTTTACTGTCACTGAAGAGAACATTCCTCTGAGGATCACTGGTTGGCTTGTGCTTTCCATAGCTGGGCAGATTACTTCCCTTTGGGAAAGAAAACTTCCATTTTCTTATTTTTACTGATGTTGTATTACTTTCCTCTTTGGGAAAGTTATTTTAAAGCTAGGAGTGCTGTGTTTATCGGATTGTCTCAAGAATATAATGTATTTTTAAAAGGAGCACTTGTTGTTTCTGTCAATTTAAAAGAAGTGTTATCTAATGGATAAACTATTTTCTGTTGAGATATTCTATTTATTTTAAGGTTGTGGGGCTGCCATGGTGCTTGAAAGTGCTTTTAAGTGTATTTTTTTCTGTCAGAAAAAGTAAATTGCATAGACTGGTAGTTTTACTGGCATTCTTCTTTTTGCCTAAGATACAGGCACCATTTTCAGCTTGACCATGGAACAAATTGGCTATCCCATGGTTGGTCCTTTTTCCGGCCACTAAAAGAAAAAGGTAAGAAAACAGCCATTGCCACCACAACATGCTAGCAGTTTGCCTCAGCCACATGTGGATGACTCTGCTGTGGCTATTTGTTGTACCTCAGACCACATGTAGCACCTGTAGCCACTATGGACTGGGAGTCAGCCATGTCTTCTGCAGCTGGGCAAGGTAGAACCACTCTTGTTGGTCCTGGGAGAGGTAACAGGGAAGGTTTCCATGTTGTGTCAGAATGTTTTGCCCATCCCTGGGGTTGGCCCCATTTTTCCTGTCAAAAAAGAAACCGAAAGTTATTGGGACTGGCTCAGGGTTTGATTCAGGCTGCTTATCCTTCTTGTAGAGTAGTTTCCAATAAAAGAAAGCGGGATGCCTCCTTTCCTGAAGAGATTCAAGATTCTGAATCTAAGCAGGAAGGTGCAGGGATGGATTCATGGTTTTGAACTCAGATTTCTGATTCAGACTCAGAGGAGAGCTCACTTTCTAATTCTCCCTGTGGGGGTTTCTGTTTCTCTGAGACTATTCCTAGAATGTCCCAATGTTTTCAGTGGGAGAGCACTGAGGTTTCTTAGTCCCTCAAAAAATACTAAAAGCTGTTACAGAAGGATATTCCAGAACCTACACCTATTTCTCCTGTCCTACCTGCTTTAGAGGATGTGTGTCTTAATGCCTGCAATTGTCCTGATAGTCAGCCAGCTGTCCCTAAAAAGGAAGATATCAGGATGTAGACATTTCTTCAGTCTTTTGAAATTTTATACACTATTCCCAAATCTGACCCAGCACCTATAAACTTAGTGGACTCGTCAGCTGCTAAGCACTTGGTTATTTCAATCCTACTGTTTATAATAAGGATGGGAAAATTATTGATAGGCATGAGGAAAATTGTATATACTTTTGCAACTTTGAATTTCAATATTTTAAATTGTCAGGCTCATATGTTAAAGTATATACTGACATATTATGAAAGTATGAGGAGTGTTCTATCTTCAGTTTCTTGTAAAGAAAAAATCTGATTTAAATAATTGTTTCTTCTATTGCATATGTCACTACTCATTGTTTGCTGTGTGTATATGATTCTGTTAATGCTTCTTCCTGGGCTATTCCCAATGGTAAGGCTTTAAGGAGGTTTGCTTGGCTGCATTACCTGGAGCTCAATTTAAATGCAAGATAAATGTTTTAAACTGATTAATTAAGGCAACTTTTTGCCTTACTTGCACAATTTAAATCATCTCATGTGTAACCTGCTTAATTGCCACATTAAATTTTGCAGATTCAGTAATGAAATTAAGCTACATTGTAGTATCTTATAGGCTTAATTGAGGCAAGGTGACTCACACAACCAGTGCCGTAGGTGTGGACTGAAATACAATGTGATTGACAGTATGTGTGAGTGGAACTTTTTATTGTCAGAGTTTTTTATGATTTAATTGTTTTTATGTTTGTGTGTTTAGTTGTTTGAAAATCGAAAGGTCCTAATCATTCCAGTGTTAGAATAAATAAAATAATAAACAAATAAAGCATTTTGTAACTTCTGATGGTTTGAGTGTTGCACATTTGATAATTTATTTGATTGGTTTAGAGCATTTTTTGATGATTCCACAGTTTTTGTTTTTGGCTGCATTCTCTTGTCATACTTATGATGCGTAGATAAGTTTGTACTCTCTGATGTCTGTTGAGTTCCTGTATGCCTGTAACTCAGATCTAAATTTTCCAATGTTTAAATTTTTCACTCTGCCCCATAAATTTATTTAAAATTTGTTTGTCTGACAACAAGTACTTATTAAGCTAACATGTATTGCCATCACCCCCAAACCAAAGAAAAGTACACCGGCTGTCCAGTATGGCAAAAATTACTCAAAAAACAGTCCATACATGTTTATAGCACTATATTCACTATGCTGTTGGGGTGTGAAACTGTTGCATGGCTCTGTTGTGTGAAACATTTGCATTACACCGAAAAAAATTGTATTATCATTTTTGCATGTGTAACATACTGGTGTGACTTAATCAGTGCTTACAATATTGGTGATCCTATCACATCATAGGGGCTACCTTTTAGCTCTGATTGATACTATGTGAGCAGCCATATAATCAATGTGTTTAAAAAAAGCAATGTAATTTTTGTTGGGCAAGAGTACTCTGTTATAATGATAGACATGCAACACTTTTTTTGATGTGCAATGTTTTTCAGGAAGCATCTGCATGTCTGTGTAAAATTTTTTGGTTTCACTAGTCTGAAGTACCTAAGTCTGAGGAAACTAAGTCTCACAATGTAATGCCACGTGATGTTTGCAAGGTATCCATTGATTAAAGTATGCTATCCTTTTTTTATAATTTGTATTTATTGCATGCTTATTGATCCACATTATATCTTTTAAGTCATGATTTAGGCCAAAGGCACATACCAGAATGCTGTATAGTAAATATGTGTATTTTGTATACTTAAAACTGAATAAAAACAAATGATCACATAAAAATATACAAAAGGCGTGACACTATTAGGGGGTATACAGAGCACTGTTGAATACTAATTTGGATAGAGAACATTTAAAACTGAAATGCGTCTCCCAGACACAGGTATCCTCTTAATTTCATCTTGCCATCTATTTTCTGATTACCCATTTTAGCCTTTTCAAGGTTGTGGTGATGCCAGAGTCTGTGTTGGTAGATGCAAGATATTAAAGCTTGTTCTGGACAGGACAATGGCCTATTAGAGAGCCCCTAGCTGTACATTAAAAGCAAATCTATAGGCAGTTTTGAAGACTGGCAATCAACCTACTCTTTTGGAAAGTGAAAGGAAGGTGAAGCATCCAGAGGAAAATGTATATGGACACAGAAAGGACATGAAGACACTGCACACTCACACGCAAAATCAAAAACATAAAACATTCCTGAAGAGTTGAGATGCTCAGGTGCTCTAAAACTGAGACTTTTGAGGCCAGTGAAAAGGCAGCTGATTGGAAGATTCAAAATATTATGGGAACATTTTGTTTAATTGCAGAGACTCGAGCCTTGTATTGATTTGAAGGACATGGTGGATATGTCAACAAAGTTAGTCATCCTGTGACAGCTTCAGGGCCTTGACTTTACAATGTTTATTTATTTTTTTCTTAGACATCACCACCAGAAAAATATATATCCTTTGTAAACTTAAAGTTAGTATTTTAATCTCAAAGCATTGTTGCCACCATTATGCGCAATCTGTTGCTGACTATAAACAATGGAAACACTTATCACACACAGTGTACATGTATCAGGAAAACATACACCATTAATTGCAGCTAGCTGCCTTATAACATTCCTCAGTTTCGAATTGTAGCAGAAATTGATAAGGTTAATTAGAAAGTTTAAGCTTATAGCAGCTATAGAAATCTGTTTACCACCAACCAGGTAGTCATTGTGAAGAGATGTAGCTTACGTGCATGTCTGACATGCAGATGGTAAGCATAATTACAGTACTGAAATTTTGTTGTAGTTATTGGAAATGACCAATCATACTTTTTGTAAAGTGAAGGCTAGTCATGTAAAATTCAGTAAAGATTGTCATCAGAAACTCCCCTTATATTGTTGACAACTCTAATATATTTTCAGAGCTTTATCTTTTATAATTTTTGTGTCATTGTGCTTGAACAATCATAGGTTCATAGGATGATACTAAGTTACAGGCCCGGAGGCCCTTATAGGCCTAGCCAAGAATTTTGCCCATGTTCCCTCAAAGGCAGCACCTGTTTCTCCTGTCCAACAGGGACACAGGTGGGATCCCAGGGGTGTATTTTCTGTTTCCCTTCCATTCGTCCAGGTTCCTCTTAAAGATGGCTAGAGAGGTACTCTGCTTGACATGGAGAGGGAGTTGATTCCACAGACAGGGAAGTCTTTGGGACACAAATCTATCCTGCCAACAAGTTCAATTAATGTCACAGACCAGGTTAAGGCCTTGCCTGGGGGTTGCGCGAGTGGAGGCGGTCTTACAGATATGTAGCAACTCCAACAGGCTGGGTCTGAAATGGCCTTGTATGCCAGACACCGGTCACCTCTGAGCAGTCTGTATGAGACTGAGTAGAGGGACAGGGCTTTTAGCCTATCTGTATAGGATAGGTGTGAGAGACCTTGGATTTTCCTGGTCGGGTCTTTCCAACTGCTGCATGTGCTTGTCAAGGTACACGCCGATGGGTGCATTGTACTCGATAATGGGTCTGATAAAGGAGGAGGACAGGGATGTTATGACCTCCTTTTTCCTGGATGAAATACCCTTATTTATGAGGTGGACCATGTAGAATGCCTTCAGTACAAGGGAGGCGTGGTCAAAAGTCAGGTTGCTATCAACCTGGGTGCCCAAGTCCCTCACGACGGATTGCATGCTTAGCACATTTTTGTTAATGTGATAATTAGTGGGGATGAAATTTTCCCCAAAGGGGATGATGCATTTCTTGGCATTCAGTTTGAGGCCATGCTTCTGGCACCAGTCATTAGTTTGGGTAAGGCCCTCTTGGAGGATGTTCACATCACTAGGGGAATTTAAGACAGTGCCCAGCTTGCAGTTATCTGCAAGACTGGTCAGCCACAGACTACTGGTTTTGGCTTGCACCTCAGAAAAGTATATTTTTATTTTTTTTTTTATTTTTTTTTAATTTTTTATTTTTACATTTGTTGACCGGGCTAGTCCAACTGGATATATGTCCATTTTCAGTGGAGGCCCGGGGAGAAAAGCTCCAGCAAACACAATAAAAAAACACAGTATCATTTATAATATGAGACATTTACAAATACAGCTAAATTAACAGATACTCATCTCATTCATTACATTTTGTTGCATTTCTGTAAACAGGATCATGGTACATTTCAGCTAAGGTTAGCCATTTGAAAAATTTCCTAGTAAAAATTTTATATAAGAGAATACTTTTTTTTTTGGTAGGAAGTATTTAGAGAGACTAGACACAGTGTAGTTTAGGAGAAAAATCTATAACAGAATATATAGTAACTTATGAGTAGTCTGGGATAAGCAGAGCTAAGTTTAATCAGATGGATAAATGCCTAGTCAGATTTAGTACAGGGGCACAACCAGTGTGTTGAAAGGTAGAGTTTCAGTCTCTTTTTGAAGAGTGATAGAGAGGGAAGAGATGAAAGGTTACTGGGAAGAATATTCCAAGTTTTTCCTACAGCATTAGAGAAGAGAGATTCACCAGCCTTGTTGTTAGGTTTAGAGGTATGTAGAAGATTTTTGTGTGAGGAACGTAGTGATTTCAGATTTGTATATGGAGTGGTGAGGGTAGATAGAATAGGAGTAATGAATGGTTTATAGAGAGTTTTATGGGCAATGGTTAGTTGATGGAATTTAATCATGTTTTGTAGTTCAAGCCATCCTAGCTGCTTTATATTTATGCAGTGGTAGGTTCTGTAATGATTTCCTGTTGCAAATCTAGCGATGTTATTGTAGGAAGTTTCCAGTTTGCTGAGGTTATTTTTAGAAAGTTTAGTAAAAATAGGTGAGGCATAGAGGAGAGTAGAGATTAGATGAGTGTGAGCTATGGTTGTTCTAGCTGTGGGGGAAAGGTAAGTCTTAATTCTATAGAGGGAACCAAGTTTTTTGTTGACAGTTTTTATTGTATTGTTGATATGGGTGTCAAAGTTCAGATTGTTATCAATGGTTATACCCAATAGCTTGGTGGTTGGCTCGGGAGATATAATGGCACCATTAGTGGATATAATTGAGAAATCAAGTGGAGAGGACTTGTGAGTCGGATTAAAGAGGAGGAGTTTAGTTTTTTGGGGGTTCAAAAGAACGCAACGCTGTGTAAACCATTGTTCAACTGTGTTAAATGCCTTCTGGGTAAGAGAGAGGAGTTCATATGTGGATTTGGATGAGAATATGAGTGTGGAATCATCAGCATATTGTATGCATGTGGCTTGGGGGATGGCTAGATTAAGGTCGTTAATAAATATTGAGAAGAGGAGAGGTCCTAGTATGGATCCTTGAGGGACACCTAGGGTAACTGGTTGGAGGGTAGAAAGAGTCTTATGCCAAATTACTGCTTGTTGTCTTTTGTCTAGGTAGGACTGGAACCATTTTATTGAAGGTGCATCTAAAGATAGGGATTTGAGTATGTTGATGAGAATCTGATGATTGACCTTGTCAAATGCTTTGGACAGGTCAATGAATAGTGCTGAAGAAAGGTTATTAAGGTTACGTTTTTTGTTTATGCAATCTGTAAAGGAAAGGAGGGCGGTGGTGGTGCTGTGTGAGGGTCTGAAACCATGTTGACAGCTGGAAAGTAAGTTATTTTGAGTTAAGTGGTCAAGTAATTGCCTATGGATACATTTCTCCATGAGCTTTGCCAAGAGTGAAAGAAAGACAATAGGGCGGTAGTTGGAGAACTCATTGGAGTGTCCGCCTTTATGGAGGGGGATGATATGAGCGACTTTCCATAAGCTAGGTATGTGACCTTCGGTAATAGTCCTATTGATCAGAATGGAAATAGGATAAGCTGTTGCTTTGGCTGATAGCCATAGGAGATCAGCAGGTAGTTTAGCTGCTGAGGGAGAGCATGGTTTTAGTTTTTGTATGAGGGTTAGAATATATGTAGTTGGTACGGGTTGCAAGTGAAAAGGAGGGGGTGAGGTAGAGTTATAAGAAGGTAGAGTGAAGCTATTAGGTGATAACTGACTAGCTAGTGTTTGGATAGTATTAGTAAAGAAGGTATTGAATGTATTGGCTGTATTCATAGGATTAGTATGGTCAGTATTTTGAGGGTTAGGTGTGGTGGAATGACCTGGGTGGAGTAATTGATTAATGCTAGTCCAGAATTTTTGAGGGTTGTTTGGATTAGTTTGTTGGAATTGTTGGTAGTGATTTCTTTTATCAGAGAGTATAGCTTTCTTAGTGTCATTCCTTAACTGTCTAAAGGTTTGTTGGTCAACAGTGTTTTTAGTCATTCTCCATTTGGCCCAATGTTTATTTCTAAGGTGCATTTTCAGTTTGGTTATTTTTGAAAGCCATGGGGCAGACTTGGTTTTAACTCTAATTAATCTGTTAAATTAATATCCCAAACAGTAGAGGCCCCAAGACCGATCCTTGGGGTACACTACTCATTATGGGTCTACTACTAGAGTTGGCTTCCCCCACTTTGACTGAGTGGGTTCTATCAGTGAGCCAGTTAGCTACCCATCTGGTAACATATCAGTTGATGCCTAGCTGGGAAAGTTTATCTATTATGCCCGAGTGGGGAATAGTGTCAAAGGCTTTGGCTAGGTCAAGGTAGGTGGCGTGCACCGTCTTCCCCTCATTCCATGGCTTTGGTGACTGTTTCAAAGAAGTTAACCAAGTTAAACAAGCATGATTTCTCTCTGACAAAACCAAACTGTGTGGGGTCAAGCGTTTGAAGGTTGCCAATGTCATTGTTTATAAGGTCCATGGTAATGCATTCCATAGCCTTGCAGATCAGGCTAGTTAGGCTGATGGGCCTATAATTGCCTGGGTCAGTGGATGCTCCACCTTTGTGTAGAGGGATGACAGTGGCTGTCCTCCATTCAGCTGGGATGAAGCCAGTGCTCAGGCTTTGTTGAATAGGTTGTTGAATGGAGCTGAGACCTCATGCCTAAGTTCATGTAGGATACAACCAGGAATGTTATCTGGTCTCATGGAGACTGTATTTTTTGCCTTTGAGAGGGCATTAAGGACCTGCTTCCTGGTGATGATGAGAGGGGGGCAGATGCTGGGTATCTCCTGGTTTACTGATAGGGGGACAGGGGTTTGAAGTTTTTACTGAACCTGTCTGCCAGCAGGTTGGTTGTATCTATGACGTTTTTGTATGTGGTGTTATTGTCCACCAGTTCAGAGCAGATTTGGGTGTTGCCTTTGAGATTGCGGACATATGTGAAGAAGGCCTTGTGATTGCCCTTGGTGGATGTGGCCAATTTGGACTTGAAGAAGGCCTTGTGATTGCCCTTGGTGGATGTGGCCAATCTGGACTCGAAGTTGGCCTTAGAGAATTTCACCAGTGACCTTATTTGCTTGTTCAGACAAATGAGAGATTGTGTAAAACTTGGTATCTGCTCCTTCTTGGCCCTGGGCAGCAATTTTTTCCTTTTATTATAGAGTTTGTTTATTACTGCTGTCCACCAGACAGGTTTACTTTTCCTTGAGGAAGATGATTTGGTCCTGTCAGGTATTGCTGAGTCCATACAGCTAAATAGGTGCTCGTATAGTTTTTTGGTGTAGGCTTGGATATTAATTAGTGCTAGTTCAAACTGAAGGGATGGTGGCTGTGAAGCTGCGTATACCTGCTCTGAGGAGACTGTAGTCAGCTTTGGAAAAGTTTTTTCATTTGACCCTGACAAGGTCAGGGGAGATGGTGACTTCAAAAGTAATCACTTTATGGTCAGAGCTTACCAAGGAGGATGACACTGTAGGTATGCTACAGTGGCTACTCATGTTGGTTAGGACCACGTCCAGGATATTTTCATCTTTCATAGGGGTGTCAACCGGCTGATCCAGTGCAATGGCATTGACGAAATGGAGGAATCTCTGGGCATTCATGTTTGGGCTAGCATAAGTCCTCCACTCTATGGTTGGGTAGTTAAAGTCACCCAAGATCAGGGTAGAGGGTGGAATCTTGATGGATTCAAGTAAGTCCAGATAGGTGGAGTGGGCGTCCTGAGTCATGGTTTGGTGTCTGTAGCTAGCTGTTATTTGAATAGGTGTTTTGTCAACAGATAACTGCACTTGGAGTGTCTCCTATGCATCATACTGTTTGACCAGCCTGGAGGTGTGTATTTGTTTGATAAATATTGAAACTCCACCTCTTTTGGCTTTGTAGCCCTCAGTTTGGGGTCAGAAAATATGGTAGGATGAGTATCCTGGTAAGGCTGGGGTGCTCTCCACAGCTTTGAGCCAGGTTTCAGTGATTGCACAAATGTCAGCATCCTCTCCTCCAGGGCAAGGAATGCTTGCAATGAGTGCAGTTTCATGCTAAGACTACTAACGTTTAGCAGCATGATCTTTACATTTCGTTTATAAGAATCTTTCATGTTGATAATTTTGTGCTCATGTCTTTGCCTAAAAAGGCACTATGGGGGAGGCAAGAGCCTTTGCCAGAAGCCTAAAGCCCAGGGGAGACGGATGAAGGGCATCTCTGGCAAAGCATCGTGGTCTGTAAGTCATGTCCTTCCAGGCTGTCCGATACTGTATCCCCTTGCAATGACACCAGAAACTAAGCCAGTTGTTTAAAACCAATCATTTTCTGTTTGTATTGCGGTATCATTCTGGATGATGGTAGGATGCTGCTTAAGGCTAGCGACATACCTGCCTGGGACACATATTCAGCGAGCTCAATTGTATTTCTGTTCATATAGTCTATAGAGGTACGTCTCAAGTCATTCACACCAACATGGATTATGACAGAGTCATAACAGTACCTGTTGTTAGGACTTGCGTGCGTGAGTGATATGGGAAAGACAAAGCTGCCAAGTATTGATCCCAGGACATTCTGAAATACAGTCAGAGCAACATACCATTACACCAAATCAGAAGCAGACGAGGGAAAAAATCCTCCCAGGGGGTCTTTTTAACCCTAGCCATGCTTCCCAAATGCATCTGACAAGTTTTGGTACCCTATGGTTATTTTATGGGGTAAGTTTAGGCTTGGACATGGGTGGTCAAGCATTTATAGGTCGTGTCCTTCTACTAGAGGCATGGGTACCAGACCAGGGGTAAATTTCCAATTCTCCATCCACTGGTGCAAGTTATGCTTGAATTGTGTTGAGAAGAAGTTTGCTTCACTGTGATGGGAAGCTTGTTACAGGGCAGTGGTAGTCTATGACACACATACTTGTCCATCTGACATGTCCTGTTTATGTTGCAGATGAGATGTAGGTCCCTAGATATGGTCATTCTAATGCTGTTTGTTTTGCAGATGTAGAAAAAATCCATCAAAGTGAGATCAGAGGATGCTTTGTTAGCCAGGCATAGATCGCCTCTCAGCAATCTGTATGAGACTGAGTAGAAGGATCTTTGAAGGGAGTATGTATAGGACATGGTGTTTTGACCATATATTCTTTATATGAGAAACCTCTGTGTACGTTCCGGTTGTTGCTTATGCTCAGTCAGGTAATTATTGATTGGTTTGATAAAGGCCAAGTACAGCAGAACAATGACATCCGTGGATCTAGATACCATAACGTTGTGCAGTATAGAATGATTCCCTTCCAACCATCGACACTTTGCGATCAAAGGCCAGGTTACAGTCTACATGTATTCCCAAATCCCTCACCGCTGGGTATACTCTTAGGTGTGTGTTATCAATATGGTAGTTTCCAGGGTTAGCAGACTTCTCAAAGGATACCGTTATGCACTTCTTGACATTGAGGTTTAGACCAGGGCTCTGGCACCAGTTATTAGTCTGTGTTAGGACTTCTAGAAGGTTATTTATGTAATTGGGTGATTCTATGACTGTGTCTAGTTTGCAGCTGTCTGAAGCCATGATCAGCCAGAGGACCTTTACATTGGCCTTGACTTCAGAGAATAAATGCCAAAAAGTAGCAGCTCCAGTACTATGACTTGAGGAACTCTGCTACTGACTGGCCTTTTTGTGGAGGTAGAATCTCCTATCCTAACTTCTTGGGTCCTATCTGTGAGTAAGCTGGCTTTCCAGTGGGCGACATAGGGGTTTATACCTAATTTTGTGAGTTAGTGTACAATGCCCTAGTGGAGTATTTTGTCAAATGCTTTGGCCAGGTTAAGGTAGGCAGTATTGCCATCATTCATTGCTTTGATGACCTTCTTGAAGAAGTCCACCAAGTTGAGTAGGCAGGACCTACCCTTGACAAAACCAGACTGAGTTGGGTCCAGTGTTTGAAGATTTCATGTCATGGTTTATCATCTCCATTCTTTCTAGGGCTTCACATCTGAGACTATTCAGACTTATGGGTATTTAGTTAGCTAGGTTCTTAGATGGCCCACACTTAAGCAGCCTGTCTGAAGGCTGTGGTTAAACAGTGATTCTAGTCATCCTGATAGGTCATGTTTTTCACTATTAAGGAAGCATTATGAGATAGTACTGGGGCTGATTCATGCAGTGTTCCTGACACTGGAAAATGATGGAGGATTTCCTATCCATTTTCAAAGACTGCAGCTTAAGTATCATTTAAACAGATCAGCAACAAGAAATCCTATAGATTTTCAGTATTGATTCAGAATCCCAGTTCTTTAACTGGAAGCTGTGCTGATAGCAGCTTCCATTATATTTGCAATGGTCAATTGCTGCAAACCATGGCAGCAAATGCTTTATTCCACAGTAGCCTTGACTCATTTGTTGGTCTGTTGATTAGCATTTGTTGTTAAGCAAGCCAAATCTTTTACATTTACTGAAATATGGTCCCTTGTAAAGGAGTAGTTTTTATGTATTATTTCAACAATATACTGTTCAGGGAGGTTCTATTACTTTAAGACCTGCTTCACATAATCTGTTTAAGTAACCAAAAACTGTTGTGGCATTTAACAGTACTAAAGCTAGATCACTTGTGTCACCTGACTTCTTCTTATGAACATTGTTTTATATCTGTTATTTGTGCCATAATTCACCTTATTGTATCTGTGTGTGTTTTGTTGCAACTCGCTAGGTAACTGGATCAATAGACCAGTTTACTTAGCCGGTTATCAGACGGAAAATAAATAAATATTGTTTGAACCAGATTAATAGCATCTTCCATTATTCTGTCTTTGCAAAAACATGCTGTTGTGGATGCATAATGTGATGCAACTATGAAACTAGCTGAGTGCTAATTTCTTAGGCTATTATTTACCATTTATTAATATATTTATTAAATATACCAGATATTTCAGTAGCTTCTTTTCTCGATTTCTTAATGAAAGTAAACCTAACTTCCCCAAATGGACTGTAAAATGTCTCACCTGCTCTGTAGGTACAAATGCAAGTTACCTGTTAAGTATCGTATTAATTACTGAAATTAATACACTGTAAAATTCCAACACACATCCATCATTACCCTAAGTTCTACTTGATTTTAATGCTTTGACAGAAAAGCACATTTCTGATTCTGTAAAGGAAGCAACATGAATATTAAAACTTTTTTGGGGTGGTCCTCCAGTCAGTCATCCTTCGTCTTCCATATGCTGTGCAGAATTTATAGTATGTGTGTGTGTCTGTCTTTATAAGTAAGCATAGTTTATCATCTGTTAGTCAGGTTAATACAATTTATCCATAACATTTACTAATTTAAGTCTAACCTGGGAAGCAGTAGGCTTTCTATCAGTGTCAACTATATGTGTCTTAAATATTTTAGATTTATTAAACATGCAGATCTTTACCTTTTCATTAACAAGTAATAACTGATGCAAAATATGTAGCTAATTGTTTACATCTGCTGCCAGATTTTCTAATAGCTTTGTTATTACACATTTGCCAGGACTTTGTTTTAGAGAAATAACTTAAATGCATCACACATACTAGAAATTAAAAAAAAAACTTGGCTGCATCTGCTAGCTACCTGATGGCTGAACATTGGTCACTGTTGATGTGATAACCTGACAGCATATGTAAAAATGTGAAAAAGAGGGTTATAATTCCCCAGGTCCTGGATGGATGGATGTTATTCCAGAGAAAAGATATTTCTTGCTTTATTTGCTGAAGTCCCTTCTTGCAGACACTCTTTCTCTCTCTCTTTATCTAAAGTTTGTTCATTGAAATATTCATGTTTAACATTCATAGTGACATATAAGGCAAGAAAATCCTATGATAGTTTTGTAAAATCATTAGTAGACGCAAAGTGTTATATAAGAAAAAAAACGGGTTAACTGTTTTCTCAGTGGATTACTACATGCCACATGTGTAAAATCTCTCTGTTGTAGCTTGTGATAAACCAAACATACCCGTGTGTTTCAAGTTAGTTCTTAGTTTAAAAGGTACAGCAGAAATGTAATCTTTTAAATGTTGTTAATATTAAAAATTAATAACATGCAAAGTAGCTCAGAGCAGGCAAAAAAAAAAAACTGCAGAAATCTCCAGGGTTTAGCCAAAATAACGCCACCAGTAAAGCAAAGGTTTTGAATGTATCACACCACTTTTATTGATTAACACTTACTATACCCCGGAATATTTTTCAGGAGTTTTTTTATTTGAATATTGAAATAATACTAAGCATTATGTAATTTATTCATACCCCCACATTTCATATCTAGACCTCGCAAAGTTGTTCAGCTCCATTCCATACTCTGGTATCATAGTTGAACTTTCCCAGCTAAGTGGAGATCCCTAAGTAACTTGTTGGATAGCTGATTGTCTCACTAATAGAACCAAGGAAATCTGAGTGTGTTGCTCTTCCGTCTCCAAAAGACCTGTCACTAACAGTGTATGTGTGGGTTAGACCTTGGGCCACTCCTGTTAAGGGTTTATGGCTGACAGTTTTTGCAGATGTCTCTTAACTTTCTGCCATCATAAACTCCCCACAGGATACTAAGATGCAAGAAGAGGGTCTGTCTCAAACCAGTAGCTTGTGTCAAAATCATGGACTAAAACTAAATGTCAGATACTATATAATATTATACTTTGGCAAGCATGAAGTCCTTTTAGCTATCACATTGATAGCACATTCTTGAAAATTGTGCCAGTAGTAAGGGACCTGGGAACCTTTGCAGAAAATAAACTGTCCATTGATCACCATGTATCCACTATCATACAAAAGTGCTTTTACTAAGAGTATGGGATCCACGTCCAATGATGTGATTCCACTGTATTGTGCAAGTCATTAAGTATAATGCCCCCCTTCAGCATGTATCTATTCAAACATTTAATACAACTCAGTTGCCCTCATTGCTTTCTTACTGAGAACATCAAGGGACTAATTTATAAAACTATGTAGACTGTCTCAAAGTTTTGTCCGTCATCTTGTGGTCATACATGTTACTGAGCGTGCAATCCTCTGCCTCATGTAGACAGCCTCAACACCAAGTCCAATGGGGATATAAACATCTGTTTAAGAGATCTGAATCTGTTTTGCAATATAAATAGAACATATTGTAGGGATGTTTATATATATATATATATATATATATATATATCAGAGAGAATACCACTTATTTTGAATCATCTTCTGCTCCAAAAAAAGCAAAGTATTTCTCTTACAATATTCCAACTTAATCTGGTCAGATGGGTGAGCAACTACAAATTCAGTCCTGGTTTAGCACCTTTGTACCTCATGGATAGGGGCAAAATGTAAATGTTCTGCTCATCTCTGGGTTGTTTGCACTTAAAATTTAAGGGCTAAAATCTTCTTGGGAAAGATTCTCATGAATAAGTAGCCTAGTAAGTATCTATGAATCTATTCATTTAATGACCAAGTCAGTTGCATAATACACGAGCACCTATTTTCAAGGATTGCCTGAAAGCATGATCTGGTTTAATGACATTCTGAGTTTTACACTGTACAAGTTTGAAAGTAATTCAGATTTATTTTTAATATATGATGGTACAAAACTTCTATGCATTCACTCATACTAATTAACTCGTTTTAAATGATTTTTGGAACATGATTCTAAAATTGCTGAGAACATCTACCCAACTAAAGTCATTGTGAGCAGGGAATTCTATTCCCCCTGTCACACACTGTTGAGTCAAACCCTTTTTAATGTCATGTATTTCTAAACTCCCTGAACTATTCACAGTGGATACGCTCATACCAAGTTTTTTTGTGAAATGGAGCAATGCTGCCAAAGTTGTAATGAGATTTTTGAAGTCTTAATCTACAGTTGGTTCTTAACCCTGATTCCAGTTATGCAGTTCCTTACTAGTAGCACAGGTAGATAATTGCAGCATGCGTGTACACTAACAGTGAGTGTTCCTTTATGACTATCATAGCTCATTTAAAAACAAAAGGTTTATTGTAATTATAATTTATTCCTGGTGATTGAAATAGGAAAATGCATTTTTTCTGCTGTTTTTAGAGTTTACACTGGATTGGTTAGAGTGAATATGCATTCCTTTACTGCTGCCAAAAACATTTGGAAAATGTTTCTCCGTCAGAAGACTTGAATGGCAGTAAACTAAATCAGCTCTCAAGTGATGTTAGCTACATGTTTAATATTCATAAGTGATCTAACAGTATTGGCTTTATTATTATTATTGTAAAACCTAAATTATTCCTGGAACCTCAAATAAGAAAGTAGAAGTGATTTTCCTCTATTTTCTAGTTAAGGCTAGATTGGGCACACACAATCTGCACTACCAGAGTGAGCCGAGCTGCCAAAATGAAATATAACACACAGCAAAAAACTAGCCTAGAGACAGTCCTCGAATTATTTGACAATAAATTACTGTGCTGGTAGCTGATTTTATGACTTACCACACCGAATAATAAATTAAGTAAACTCAAAAAAAAAAATGATTGTTCAGTAAAACAAAATAAATTGGTGAATTAGGAAGGCCTGTACCACATTCTGTTGTTTGTCTTAATAAAATGCACTGAACCATGGTTTGCAAAATCTCAGAACTTAATTAACTCAAAAGAAAACTCGATAATTTGAAAATCAGTCCAATAAATTGAAAATGAGTTGTATCAGGGGTCAGAAGCAAAGAACCTACACTAGCAGTGCTTATTTTGAATCGACCTATGGCAGATGGATCTGGCAAACATTGTTACTTCCTATGATTAAATTTTTTTCACAGTCTTAGATCTTAACAGTCTTTCTGTAGTATCCTTCCTGACGGGTGTTGCTTAAAAGGCAAGATCTGAGACAGTTTTACAGTTTGATTGCAAACATGTTTTGTGATTGTAATTCCACAAATGTCATTGCTTGATGAGAAGTACATCTTGCTCTTGAAAAAGCAAAAGCTTTAAAATAAATAAACAAGCATTTTTATTCAGTTAGAAATAATTTGAGAAGGCTAACTCCAATTCTGTGGAATAAATGCAGGTCAGCCTTTTTAAGGTGTAATTAACTGACCTGGAACCTGTAGAGAGACAAATTCAGAGAAATACCGTGTACTAAGAAATTTGGCAGCTTATTTCAACAGTCCATAATAAACATATTCTGCAGAATATAGATAATAATGTCTCTGCAAGATGTTATGGAACTTTCACAAATCGCTTCTGCTTAGGCATTAAAGTCTTAGATATATGCTAATATTGATGTTTATGATATATAAAATAACTTCTCCATCTCAGCAGTATTTTGTTTTCTTTCTTACGTGAACGTGTATTACACAAAATGCACGTGGTGTTAGAAAAAAATATAAGGGTAGATTAACAAGTGTGATATGGTTCTGCAATTGTATTATCCCAAGCACCACAGAAGTAAATTCTAGGAAGTAAAAATAAGGAACAGGACTCTTCATTTGTGTTACAGTTAATCAAATGAAAACCCAAAGCCAGTTTCAGTTCCAGTTCCATTCTAGACTTTTTTAATCTAGGTTGTAAATTTCAAGTGTTCTTAATTTCTGGAGATAAAGAACCACATATAAAGGTGAGAGGTTTGTTCATTTGCATAATATGTCTCTTCGTTTATGACACTTGAAGAGTGAAAAGTAATTGCTTGCTTCTTGACTTCTTGGTTTCTTAATTTTGGTAAGGACATACATAACAATGGAAGATAGAAAGAAGGAAGGATTTTGTATAACCTTATAAATTATTGGGGACATTATTACAAAAGCTATTTTAATTTAATGAGAGAATTACCAGACAGATAAAATATTTTGTTTTTCTTTCCATTGTGATGATTTTTTTTAAGAGTGAATCCTATTGCACAGGTGATCAAGTCTTGGTAGCTGGATATCTTTGGGAAGAGGATTGACTATTTAGATGCCACACTAGTGGGGCATTAGCCATTATTGTCTTACAGTGTTTGGATCCCCAGTTCAATACCCAGCAAGGGCGTTATCTTTGTGGAGTCTGCTTAAGTTTTGTCAGGCAGTTAAGTATCTTCCCACATCACAGAGATGTGCATGTGGGTGAATTTGTGATCTTTATAAATTGCTAATAGACATTTATGCAGAGTGAATGAGTGAATGAGTGAGTGAGTGAGTGAGTGAGTGAGTGAGTGAGTGTGTGTGTGTGTGTGTGTGTGTGTGTGTGTGTGTGTGTGTGTGTGTGTGTCTGTGTGTGTGTGTCTGTGTGTCTGTGTGTGTGTGTGTGTGTGTGTCTGTGTGTGTGTGTGTCCTGTGATGGACTGGTTCTCTGCCTTACTCTTCCTGACTGTCTGGAATGGTTTCAATGCCTCTGTTACCCTGAATATGACAAAGTGGGTAACAGTGATGTGTGAGGTATTGACAGCTATGCCAGGAGAAGTAGGGCAGTGGATGTGTAACCTATCCCAGCATAGCTAGCTGGAGTTTTGTAAGGAATTATATATCATTTGTATATCAAACTGATTTGTAGAGGTGCTTATGTTGAAAATGTATTTGTAAAGCAGCTTGTGTTAAAAATGTACTGCCTGTTGGGCAGAAAAGAAATGCACTTGTATGCCAGACTGTATTGTAACGTTTGAAATGAATATATTGTAACAGAGGATACAGTAATAGAAAAAGTTAATCTCAGTGCAGCTAACTTTGACAAATAGTCTTAAATTAAATTATCTAGTTTAGACCATAAAGATTGTATCTTATAGTTCTGATTGCAGCCAGGAACAAAATGTCTGTGAAAACCAGGACTAGGAATCCTATTGCATTGTCAATAGGGGTGAATTAATTGCTTCTCTGGAAGGCTGGATGTTTTAAAATGATTTTATAGCTTCTAGATGCTATAACACATCTTAGCAAATTGCTGTGTGTGTATGATAACACATGTTCTAAATTCTAGTTTAGTTTCTGTAAAGGAGGTATTGTGGGAACCTGAGTCATATGACCAGATTTATGTGATGTCATTCTGTAATCCAGCACTGAAATGAAGTTTTAATACTAGATGAGACGGATGTCTCAGAGCAGTCTGCTTATTGAAACCTGACAAGGATCACTCAACCATATTATCTTGCCTTGCTCTAGTAACTGAAGTAGGGGACAGTATTTTTTTAGATCAATCAGGAAAATATAGTGAGTTTAGTTAAGTATTGTTTTCCTGTATCTGTGTGAACCTTTCCATCTGTTATTTTTAATATTTCCTGTGATGGAAACTCTTGTGTTTATTGTAAATAGATATTCAGTATTTCATGTTCTTTTTATTATTTATTATTCTTCTTCTTTTTCTTTCGGCTTTTTCCCGGTTAGGGGTCGCCACAGCGGATCACCTTGTCCACTCATGATTGGCAGTGGTGTTTTACAGTGTTGAGTTGCCAGCCTGGCACCCAACCTTCCACAGAAGGCACACACACACTCACACCTAGGGCCAATTTAGAGTATCCAATCCACCTGCAACATGTCTTTGGGATGTCGGAGGAAACCCACGTGCCCACAGGGAGGACATGCAGACTCCGCACAGAAGGCACCCCAGCCGAGGATCGAACCAGAGAACCTCTTGCTGTGAGGCGGCAATGCTAACCACTGCACCACCGTGGCCGCCCTTTTTATTATTTATTATTAAATATGTTTAAACTTTTTATTGTGGCTAGTACATGAATAGATGTTTGCTCTGAGAGTGTTGATGGAGAAGTATAGAGAGGGTCAGAAGGACTTGCATTGTGTCTTTGTGGACTTAGAGAAAACATATGACAGGGTGCCTAGAGAGGAGTTGTGGTATTGTATGAGGAAGTCGGGAGGGTCAGAGAAGTATGTAAGAGTGGTACAGGATATGTACGAGGGTAGTGTGACAGCAGTGAGGTCTGCGGTGGGAGTGACGGATGCATTTAAGGTGGAGGTGGGATTACATCAAGGATCAGCTCTGAGCCCTTTCTTATTTGCAGTGGTGATGGACAGGTTGACAGACGAGATCAGACAGGAGTCCCCATGGACTATGATGATTGCAGATGACATTGTGATCTGTAGTGAGAGTAGGGAACAGGTGGAGAAGAGCCTGGAGAGGCGGAGATATGCTCTAGAAAGAAGAGGAATGAAGGTCATCAGGACTAAGATAGAATATATGTGTGTGAATGAGAGGGAGGATAGAGGAATGGTGAGGATGCAGGGAGTAGAGGTGGCAAAGGTGGATGAGTTTAAATTTTTATTTATTTTATTTTTATTTTTATTTTATTTTACATTTGTTGACCGGGCTAGTCTAGCTGGATATATGTCCATTTTCAGTAGAAGCCCGGGGAGAAAAGCTCCACTAGTTGAAACAAGTATCATCATAAAAAAGGCATTAAATGTTACATTATAAACATAAGAAAATTATAACAAGTTAAACAGATAATATTAAGTGAACAAGAAAATATAGTTTTTTTTTTTTTTTTTTGTGCAGTGAAAGTTAACAAGTGAAAGGGTGAAGGAAAGAAAAAATAAGGTTAATCTGGATTAGTGCAGGAGCAAAGCCAATGTTTATTGACATACATTTTCAGTTGTCTTTTAAAAAGTGGGAAAGAGGTCAAAGATGTGATATCAGAGGGTAGTTTATTCCATATTTTTCCAACAGAGTTGGAGAATAGACAGTCACCTGCATAATTGTTGGATTTGGTAATATTAATCTGAAGTTTATTTGAAGAACGTAGTTGTTTCAGGTTATTGTATGGTGAAATAATGCTAGAAAGTATAGGTGTGTTAGCTGGCTGATATAGAATCTTATAAGCTATAAAGAGCTGTTGAAGTACAAGTTGGTTAGGAAGTTCAATCCAGTCTAGCTCTTTTAAGTTCAAGCAGTGATGAGTTTGAAAAGGAGATCCTACTGCGAATCGAGCTATATTATAATAGGATGTTGCTAATTTTTTAATGTTGTGTTTAGAAAGATTAGTGTAAATGGGGGAAGCATAGAGAAGAGTAGAGATTAGGTGAGATCTAGCTATGGTGGACCTTGCTGTAGGTGTTAGGAAAGGTTTGATTCTATAGAGGGTTCCTATTTTTTTATTAACTAATTTTATTGTGTTGTTGATGTGAGAGTCAAAGTTGAGGTTATTATCAATAGTTATACCTAATAGTTTTGTGGTCAAGTCAGGAGAAATTAGAGTACCATCAGAGGAGGTAAGAGTAAAATTTGGTGGAGTAGATTTACGAGTAGGTGAAAAAAGTAACAGTTTGGTTTTTTTGGGGTTAAGGAGTAGACAGCGATGAGAGAATCAGTGTTCTACAGTATTAAAAGCTTTTTGAGTAAGAGACTGGAGTTCTGTTTGAGAGGTAGCAGTACAGATTATAGTAGAGTCGTCTGCGTATTGTATGCAGGTAGTGTATGGGATAGCAGATTGTAGGTCGGTAATAAAGATTGAAAATAGAAGAGGGCCTAGGATAGAGCCTTGAGGTACACCTAAAGAGATAGGGAGAAGATTTGAGAGTGAATTTTTCCAGAGTACTGCCTGCTGACGATTTTCAAGGTAAGATGCAAACCATGATAAGGCATGATGGTCGAGAGCAAAAGATTTTAGTATATGTAGTAGAAGTTTATGATTCACCATATCAAAAGCTTTGGATAGGTCGACGAAGACTGAGGATGATAGATAGTTGTTGTTACGGTTAGTGTTGATGGAGTTAGTGAAGGAGAGTAAAGCAGTAGTGGTACTGTGTGAAGGTCTAAAACCATGCTGACAGTTGGAGAGTAGGTTGTTATTGAGAAGGTGATTAAGTATTTGTTTGTGAATACATTTTTCCATGATTTTAGCTATTGGTGAAAGGAGTGCTATAGGACGAAAATTAGAAAGATCATTGGACATTCCCCCTTTATGTAGTGGTATAATATGAGATATCTTCCAGATAGAGGGAAAATTCCTTCCTTTATAGATCTATTAATAAGGATGGAAATAGGGTAGGCTAGGACTTTAGCTCCTACCTGCAGGAATTCTGCAGGCAGTTTGTCTGCAGAGGGAGTGGTAGGTTTTAACTTTTGGAGCAGAGATGAAATAAAGGAAGTAGAAACAGGTTGTAAGTGGAGGGTGGGAGGTGGGTTTGATGTAGGTGGAAGTAGGTTAGAGGTATCAGGAGAAAGATGACTAGCAAGAGTTTGGATAGTGTTTGTGAAGAATGAGTTGAAGTCATTCGCTATTTGTATAGGGTTCTCAGGGTTAGAGTCCTGGGGGTCAGGTGTAATAGAATGACCAGGAGATAGTAGATTATTAATACTGGCCCAGAATTTTTAGGTTCCTTATTAGTGGTTTGTTGCAACTGAAGGTAATAGTTCTTTTGTCTGTCAGGATGGCTCTTTTTGTGCTGTTTCTTAGCTCTCTAAAGTTTTGGCGATCAGTTAGGTTTTTAGTGTTACGCCATTTTGCCCAAGATTTGTTTCTAAGAATGATTCTATGCCTAGTGTTATTAGTTAACCAGGGTGCTACTTTTGTTTTGGTTCTGATGGTTCGACTTGGGGCATGCTGATCCAGAATAGATAAGAACGTGGAGTTAAAGTAATTTACTGCTTCATCAAGGGGGAGATATTTTAGTGGGGTCCAATTACATTGTTTTAGTTCGGCTTGAAAGTGTTCAGAGTTAAAATGCTTTTTTGTTCGTAGTGTTCTATAAGTGGCAGGTAAAGTTAGATTGGTTTTGCGTCTAATGACATAAGTTAATGAATGATCACTTAGATCATCAGGGAGGGTACCAGACTGGTAGGTTTGTTGGGGGGTATTAATCAGAATCCAGTCTAAGATGGATTCGTGGTTGTTGGATTTATTAGTTCTGGTAGGACAATTAATGAGTTTTGTGAAGCCATATAGGTTTATGTGGGAGGTGGGGTTTATACTATTGCAGGAATTCCAATCAATATTGAAGTCTCCTAGGACAAGTGTTTCTTGGGGGAGGTTGTTCGACAGCAAGCTAAGGATACATTCTAGAGTGTTAGTGTTATTTCCTGGGGGGAGATATATACAAATGATATTAATAGCTTTACTAGGGTTGATTTGCAGTTTAGAGCTGATCACTTCTGCATTATTGTTTGGAGGAAGATTCAGATTTATTATACTAATTTGAAGTTGTGCTTTGTAGAGAATAGCTACGCCTCCTCCCTTTTTGGTTTTGCGGTCAAGTCTAAAGATATTATACCCGGGAGGGGTAATTTCATTATCCTTAGTAGTAGGTTTTAGCCATGTTTCTGATAAACATAGGATATCAAATTGGTGAACATCTAAAAGGGCATGGAGTTGAGAAATTTTGTTACAGATGCTTCGTACATTAAGATGAGCTATTGTGAAAGAATTGGTATAGGTGATAGGTGATGTAGAAGAAGTTTTGTCATGTTTTTTGAAGCTATTAGTTTTTGTGTAATGTGGGCCAGGGTTAGGGTGAATATCCCCATGCAACAGTGATTGGAGGAGTTTGAAATATTGGAGCTGGAATTGTTTATGTAAGTTATAGATTAATTTTTTAGTTTTTTGTTTGCTTAGCTTGAGGTGAGCAAGTTTGTGGTATCTGGCAATTAGGTAGTTAGGTTTGGTAGTCAGATTTAAGGTGATTGGAGTAAAAGGTAAGGTAGTTGAAGTGGTGTGTTTAGAGGGAAACACAAGAGTAGAGAGGAGTGGGTATTCGTAGGAGGTTAGGAGATAAGTAGTTACAAGAGGAGGTAAGAGTGATAAGCAAATAAGTGTTCGAAGGTATAGAGGGAGGAATAATGTACACATTTTGAAGGTTAGGGGGGTGAGAGAGAGAAGGGAAGAAGATATAAGTAGAGAAGAGAAATAGTACTATGACTTTAAGTAGTAGTGGGGAGGATAGGTTTGAGAAAGGTGGGTGTGGTATGAGGTGGGAGGGGTTGAGTATGTGGATAAGAGATTGTGTCTGATAGGTTGGGGGTGTGTTCACTGGCGGTATAAGTGTAGGACTACTGGGGGCGGGTGAGATTTGGGGGCAGGGTAGGGGAGCGGAGTGAGCCCGAAGGGCGAACGGAGCAGGTAGAGACAAGAGAGCAGAGTG
Source organism: Protopterus annectens (assembly GCF_019279795.1). Classification (NCBI taxonomy): domain Eukaryota; kingdom Metazoa; phylum Chordata; order Ceratodontiformes; family Protopteridae; genus Protopterus; species Protopterus annectens. Next base: position 580,710,802 of record NC_056746.1, read on the forward strand.
TGGATGAAGACAATCAGCAAAGTCTGGAAAATTCAGCAGGTAAGTCTGGGAGTGAGAAAGTGTAGCCACAGGTTTGGACACTGATAGGAAGATGGTCAGGGTGAGAAAGGAGGGGAAAGTAGAAGGAATGGCAAGTGCAAGGAAGGAAGGAGTATAGGCAAGACTGAGAAAGCTAGGAGCAGAGAAAGGCAAGCTGAGAACAGTGTAAATAAGTTTAAAGGAATTTAGAAATAAGGTCTGAGTTATGATGCAAGAAAACTAAGTTTGAGACAACGCCAGGAGGTCTGATACTATGGAGGAAAAGGGAGATGGCCAGTTAGAGACCGGTAGTCTGAGTGGAAGTGAGGAAAAGCAGAAGAGAGAAAGAAAAGGGAGTTAGAAGTAGCATTTGAAGCAATGCAAGACAGAAAAGAAAGGCTTTTGAGAGGGTATGGCTGCTGGCAAACCTGTCTGAGAGGCTGGGTTTTCCAAGCAAGGGTCTCTTCAAGCAATTAGACAACAGTTTATGTGTACCAGTGTCAATACATACTTTTACTATCTTTCAAAAGCAAAGTGTGTCTTGGAAGCTGTTTAGAGGTTTTCTTTACTTTGCCCTATTTTTCAGTGGTGTCCAACTGGGAGATGGCAGGTATTTGGTGCAGAGACAGACTAGAACACAGTTTTAGTATTTTACTATCTTTCAAAAGCAAAGTGTGTCTTGGAAGCTGTTTAGAGGTTTTCTTTATTTTGCCCTATTTTTCAGTGGTGTCCAACTGGGAGATGGCAGGTATTTGGTGCAGAGACAGACTAGAACACAGTTTTAGTATTTTACTATCTTTCAAAAGCAAAGTGTGTCTTGGAAGCTGTTTAGAGGTTTTCTTTACTTTGCCCTATTTTTCAGTGGTGTCCAACTGGGAGATGGCAGGTATTTGGTGCAGAGACAGACTAGAACACAGTTTTAGTATTTTACTATCTTTCAAAAGCAAAGTGTGTCTTGGAAGCTGTTTAGAGGTTTTCTTTACTTTGCCCTATTTTTCAGTGGTGTCCAACTGGGAGATGGCAGGTATTTGGTGCAGAGACAGACTAGAACACAGTTTTAGTATTTTACTATCTTTCAAAAGCAAAGTGTGTCTTGGAAGCTGTTTAGAGGTTTTCTTTACTTTGCCCTATTTTTCAGTGGTGTCCAACTGGGAGATGGCAGGTATTTGGTGCAGAGACAGACTAGAACACAGTTTTAGTATTTTACTATCTTTCAAAAGCAAAGTGTGTCTTGGAAGCTGTTTAGAGGTTTTCTTTACTTTGCCCTATTTTTCAGTGGTGTCCAACTGGGAGATGGCAGGTATTTGGTGCAGAGACAGACTAGAACACAGTTTTAGTACCAGAATCAAGCTCCGGAGCAGGGAGCACAGCAGCCAGAGGAAGGGTAGTAGAAAAAAATACTTGGGGTCAACAGTTCAGAGTAATGGTGTGTGTGGAGGAGAGGTGAAGAAGAGAGTACAGGCAGGATGGAGTGGGTGGAGAAGAGTGTCAGGAGTGATTTGTGACAGACGAGTACCAGTAAGAGTGAAAGGGAAGGTCTACAAGAGGGTAGTGAGACCAGCTATGTTATATGGGTTAGAGACAGTGGCATTGACAAAAAGGCAGGAGTCAGAGCTGGACGTGGCAGAGTTAAAGATGTTAAGATTTGCACTGGGTGTGATGAGAGTGGACAGGATTAGGAATAAGCATATTAGAGGGTCAGCCTAGGTTGGAAGGTTTGGAGACAAAGCCAGAGAGGCAAGATTACATTGGTTTGGACATGTGCTGAGGACGGATGCAGAGTATATTGGGAAAAAGATGCTAAGCATGAAGTTGCCAGGTAACAGGAAAAGAGAAAGGCCTAAGATAAGGTTTATGGATGTGGTGAAAGAGGACATATGCAGGTGGTTGTTGTGGCAGAGCAAGGTGCAGAGGACAGGAAGACATGGAAACAGATGATCCACTGTGGCGACCCCTAACGGGAACAGCCAAAAGAAGAAGACTTTAGAGAATATTTTAACCTTTGAGAGTACTTCTATTTATTTGGTGACACTGTGGCCACTCCTGAAAGCCTTGCTGCACTGGTCAAACACTGCCATTGGTATTAGTATTAATTTCACTCAGTATAATTGGTTACCCTAGTAAGAGCCTTAAAGTAGCTGGCTGATGGTAGTGAATCTACTGTATAGTCTGGGTAGAGGGGGGCATAGCTGGTAAAGCTGTCACTGCCTTTCCCAGGCATGTATCTGTGTGTGAAAATCAAATCTCAAAGATGTGTGCATCAGTTACTTGGAACTGGAGTGCAGAGCACTGATTTCACAGAGAAGGTGATGGAGGACTTGACTTGGAACATCCGGATAAGGGCTTAACTCTATAGCTGTGTCAGTGGGAAGTCTTACTTGTGGCCTGGAGAGAGAGAGGGAAACCCAGCCCCAGTACAGGAATGTATTCCCTGTGTGCTCTTAAGTGAAATTGTGCTTGGTACAGAGAGCTGCATCCGGAAATACTATGTATATCTGTCTTTGTTCCAAGTGAACATCCCTCACCAGTGTCAGTGGTGAAGATTCAGATTCCTTGATTAATGGCCCAGAGCATGGACGTTACAGTGGGTATCAGAGGATAAATGAATGTGAAGAAGGTCACACTCTGTACTCCCCAAATGTGTACTTGATGTACTTCCAGTTTTTGAAAATATGTCGGTCATTTGTGGATATGTACTATGTAATCAGCCTAAACTTTTGTCTTAAAAGTTACTTAGATTGCACTTATTTTCTTTTGACCCACTGACTTGTCTTAAATGTATCTATCTGAGCATCAAGTTCTGATCCGGAAGGGGCATATATTAAGTTTTAGTATGTGTGTTCTACACTTAAAAATTACACATGCAAAGATAAGGGTACTGCATTTGTAAATGTGCCCATAATAAAATAGAGTAACACTACATATATGTTTACATTTTGAAATGTGTGTGTCTAACTTCTAGTCATATCAAGCTAAAGGTAGTCCTTAAGTACCTGTCTTTTACTTGAAAACAGTATTACAGAAATCTTTCTTTCCTCAGGGCAGCATCAGAATATTCAGCTGTCATCATTTCCATTGATGGAGTCAGCACATCAGTCACACTCAAAGAAAAGTGGAATGGTAATGTTCCTGAAAGTGAGATCCCATGGAAAGACACACAGATGGTACAGTCAATCCTTCTGTATCTGTCTGTATAAAGGCGAAATGTCTAGGAAGCAGTTTACTTTTATTTCATCATGTTATTTACGTCATTTAAGGACAAGAGTTCAGTGCATATGGAAAATTTGAGTGCTGGTAGATCGCTTTCAGAAACGTGCAGTGCCTCCTCAGATGTTTGAGAGTTATCAGCCACTCTGGATTCAGAAACTCACTAGTTTACAGCTCCTCATATAGAATTATAATTTTGCTTAATAATTGATGTGTCTTAGCCCAACATGTATAAGTTCTGCTTTCACTGCTGTTGTTTTAACCTGTATCAAGGTATTCCAATCATTCCTCTTCAACTATTCCCATATGCATATTTAACAAAAACAGCAAATCTGCATTTAAATCTGCCTTGTATTCTCCACCATTTTTATTTATTTATTCATTCATTGTTAATAATGACGAACATGACCGATAAAGGAAAATCAGATGAAGTTTGACCAGAAGTTGCAAACAATGTAGTACTTTATCCTTTATAAGGCACTGCTAAAATAGTGGAGGGATTAGTTTGGAATGGACTAGACTTAAAATGGGTAGGGCAAAAATGCATTTAAAACAAAAATAAAGAGTTTGACCATTAACTGCTGGTTTCCCACATGTATGGACTCCATTTTAAGTATGTTGATGCTATAGAAAGTTAATGAAACATTGCATTCCTTCCTTTCTACACCATAGCAGAATTGCAAATGTATGCAGTGCTAGCAGAAATGGTTACGGCTTATAGAGTGGTAGAACAAAAGAAAGCAATTGACCATGCCCATCATAATTTGACAGATATTTCATAACTGGGTGGGTAAACTGTTCCATTAACCCTTTTCAGACATGACGTGTATCACAAATAGTATAAAACAAGAAATAAATAATGGATTGTATAAAGACAGGTAACCAAGACCACACAGTTATGTATGTAGTCCAACAGTGTAAGCTTAGTTATAACAGTAAAGCATTGGTAGATTTATTTACATATGTACAAATAATTATTCTGCATCTAGTAAAACATAGATAATAAGATAGCCAAGCAGTAAACTGTTTATAATTAAGGTGTTTAAAGAGCTAAGAGGTACTTGCAATATTACGCATTATATTGAAAGTATTTGGATTCTGAAGTTTTAATAGAATCTTGATTTTTGATGCCTGAGGCAACAGGTTACAGGTTCCTGGTGCTAATATTTAAAAGGCCTTTTAACATGTGGTTTTGAAAAGTTGTGCAGTGGATAAGCAGTTATCCTGTGAGTTTCTCAGTTCATATACAGTCTCTTGAATTGGAAGTTTCCTCTTTAATGGAGGCAATACTCTTGTTTTAAAACTTTGAGAAGAAAGCCTGTGAGCTAGGTTATGCTTTCAAGAATTTTACAGTAATGGAAGAAACACTACAAGATTAAAAATCTGCAGATTTTATTCTTTACTGTTTTTATTCTGTGAAAATTATAAACTAGACACAAGAGAAGCCCATATTATAATTTTGATAATAGTATGTTCTTGACAATTGAAATGCGTGCCCTAGGAGATAAAAACATTTGTAGTCCTGCTACAAAGTTTCAGCTGATAAAGGACTCTATTGATAGTAATATCTGTATGTTTTGTAAAGGTCAGAGCTGTTCATTGGTGTTGGATATACTGTTACCCATGAAGTCATTTACAGGAATGGGAAGAATAATAGTGAATGTCTTGGGTACAGGAAAAAAAAATTAACGTGTCTCACTGTGATTACAAGCAGTCTGTTAGACTGGGACCATTTGTATAATTGGGTGAAGTGCTTTGGTAGCTTCCTGTGGGGTTTCTGTAATTATTGCTGGATTATAAAACAAGTGCATCATCTGTAAACTAAGCTAGTGCTCTATGGGAAGAGCATTGACAAATGGAGAAATTAGCAGTGGTCCAAGAAAAAGGTCTTGAGGGTACACCTGTATTGATTAGTCCAAAGGATTGGAAAAATATTGTTCAAACAAACCTGGGATGATCTGTTTTGTAGTTAGCATATAAACAATGGATTGCGTTTTCATCAAACTTTAATTTTTCTAGTTTCTTGAGCAAGATGTTATGGTTTCCATTTTTAAAGGCCCCGGTTATGTCCACATGCAAGCCTGTTTCTATGTGACTTTCATTCAGGTCACAGTAAATATCAGTTGCAGTTAAGAGAACTGTAAAAGTACTGAAGGAATTTTGGAAGCTGTGCTTGGCATCACACAGCAATTCATAGCTGTTAATATGTTTTAGTATTTGTTTATGGAAGAGTTTTTTTTAATATTTTAGGAAATGGTAAAGGTTATTGGTGGGCCTGTAATCTTTCATTTCTTTGGTGAAGTCACTTTAGATAGTGGATGTCTGCTTGAAAGGAAATAGTACAGATGCTGAAATTCATGAGAGATTGAAGACATGTAAAGGGTTTACCAGTATTATCTGAAGCCAATTTAAAAAAAAAAAAAAAAAAGAAAAGTAGAATGCAACTTTACATTTCTTAGTTTCTTGAACAGGGATTTAGTTTGAGTAACCGTTATTTGTGTAAACTGAAAGGGAGCAGCACAGGATGCTAGGGTGTAAAGTGGAGAGGTAGCTGCTTTGTTTAGATTGTGTCCTGGAGAATTTTGTGGAGAAAAGCTGTTGGTTATGTTGCTAATGGAATGCAGTAGTAAGTGCACATAATCATGGGCAAAGGAGGAAAAAATGGAGGGTGAATGATAGTTTATATGGTTAAGAGTTGGATAAGGTACCAGTCAGCTGTTTTATTTCTTCTCAGAACTGCTTAAGTTCAGACTAGTGTTGTTCTTTTTTCTGTCTAAACTTAGTAGCTTTGTGCCCGAGTTAGTTGCAAGTCTTACTGTTTTTCTATAGTAGGTTTGAAGCAGGTGTGCATTATTAGGGTCTATCTTCCAAACCTTCCATGCGTCATCTCTTGATCTCATTTTTCCTTACTTTCTGATGTTAGTCAGGGGCATACCTGTGCTCTAAGCATTCTTTTTGTTTCTTAGACTGGAGTGTGTTGAATTGGGAGTATGAATTGTAAAGAATGGTTTAAAGCTATGGAGAGATTGTTCAAAATGTAAAGGATTTGCCAGCCTATAATGCTGAATAGAGCAATGAGGTCAGGTAGCTTGCATTTTGGAAAGTAATGACCTGAAATTATTTGTTGAGTATTTTTAGGGGTGTGACACCCCTGAAATGGCCCAGTAATCAAGGAGCCTCAATCCTCATCATTAGCAACAGCTAGGGGATGTACACACTGGAAGGATGACAAGTACATAAACAGTAAAGTACAATTCCCCTTAAGAGCACACAGAGATCACAGTCAGTGTGGGGCTGGTTTCTCCCTCTTTCTCCACATCCCCAATAAGACTCCCCACTGGCAGAGCTGCAGGGTTAAGATCTCAGCTTAGGGGCCAAGCCAAGACCTCCAGCACCCTTTCTGTCCAACCATTGCTTTGTGTCCCTGCCCACGTAGCTGTCGCACACAACCTTTGAGCTTTGATTTATATACAAACACACACACAACCTGGGGAAGGCTAGCACAGGTTTACTAGCTATGCCCACTTCTGCCCAGAGTATAAGGTAGTTTACACTGCCATCAACCCCTACTTATCAGCTACTATAAGACTGTTACAAAGGGTGCCCAATCCTACTGTGTAATGTTACTACTAATCAAAATGGTAGTCTGACCAAGACTTGCATAGCTGTTTAGGAGTGGCCTGTACAGTGTCACCAAATACATATGCAAGTACTCTAGGAGCTTAAATATGTCTCACAAATAGCCACAAAGATAGGTTTCAATATATTTAATAATAAAAAATAACATGACAATACTCAGTAAATCAACACACTAACTTCAGAGTTCAAAATCACAGGAAATATTTTAAAACAACATTGCAGGACAGTCTCAGATAAATACAGAAAACATCTAAACTAATCTTTACTATATTCCTGTCTATATCTAAAAGAGATGCTATGCTCTAAATCTTACTTACAGCAAGGCAAGTGCAGATGATTATGATGAGTGGATGTTCTTGCTAGGTCCAAGACAAAATACAAATGCACACTCTTTCTCTGAGAGAGTTCTTAAATTCATATCACATTTTACTGCTGAGTTAGCTTGGATGACGTCACTTTTGTCACCTGACTTCAGTTCCAAGGCTAACACAGAAACTAATAGAATTTAACATTCCTGTGTGAAAAATACATATTTCTCAGATGTTCATCAGAACTTGGAAGTCGTAAAACAATAAAACACTTTTACATTTTAAATCTAGTAATTACCTCTCTCCAAGACAATACAAAAACTTCTATCTCTAGACATTGTCTGCTACACTGAAACTGAGAGAGGACTTTTATAGTACAATTGTAAAGCAATCTAATTTCAACTTATTTTCTGTTCTAAGTCAGCAGGACATGCTGTGGTTACATTTTTGCTCAGTACAAAACATACAGTTCTGTATAAATCATATCAATATTCACAAATTACATAGAATTATTTACAAAATTCCAGATAGCTGGGCTGGCAGTATTTCCCTGTATCACAAGGACTATATGGATTTAACTGGTGAATGGTCACTTAAGGCATTGAACAGTATATTGGCATGAAAACGTTTGTGTTGTTTATTGGTAATTGTCAGATCTAGAGTTGAGCCTTTTACAATTTTGTGTCCAGTGAGTGATGAACTGCTGCAACAAATTGTTAAGGTGAGTTGAGCCTTTAGCTGTAGCACTGCTATTGAAGTCACTTAGTAGGATAGTGTTTTTATTAATTCCAGTAAGGAACATTTTTAGTAGTATAGTGTGAAAAGTGGAATTGAAGATAGAGGAGGGGTTAATTGTTAAGGTGCTTACTTCACGGACAGAAGGTACAAGGTTTGATTCTCAGTTATGAAGGAAAATTGGCTAGGCTTAGCATGGCCTGCAAAGACATGCAAGCCTAGTACTTACATATGAACCTAAAAATAGATGGGTATGAAGTTTAGTATCATTTAAGAAAACTAGTAAATATTTAAAAATATAAAAATATTGTCATAGTTCATATCATCCGTAGCACAACATGCACAGGATGGGAATGTTGAAGACTGTAAAAAGGAAAATGGAACATGCAGACCGTATACTAGAAGAAATATTAGAAAAGATGTGAAACAGATAAACTGATTAAGGGTAAACTTAATTCAGGAACTATGAGAAATGCTTCCAAATGCTCAGTGTCACTTGGGGGTGTTTTGAGTCCATGACTACTACTACTACTACATGAAACAAACAATATTGATGGGGGGGGTTCTACTTTGCACAATATCATGGGTAAAGAAGATGGGGTTGATATGCATGGACAGTTTTGAGATACAGTGCTAAGTCATACCTACTTTAGTCCTCAAAATAATGAATCTCCGATGTGTGAAGCCATCTCTTTGAACAATGTGCTAATTCCTTATTCTTAGCTTCCTTAAGTGTTTATAAAGCTTTTCTAAGGTATTTTGTATGATGTCCTGTAATAGATCTCATTTCTTGTTAGGACCTCTGTTTTGTACTGGACAGTTTCACATGGATTTCTTTTGAACATGTTGCTACAAAAGAACTTAAACGTGTAGTTCTGTACACTTTTTTCTTTAATTTCAGCATTAAATCTGTTAGGTTTTTTTAGTGTTTCACAAAACCAGTGTGTCTTTGAGAACCAATTTCTCCTTCATGTCAAAAAGTAGCAACAAGGAATAACCTAATCCCAAGTACCTTACAATTTGTTTTCTAAATTCTATCCAAATGTGAGTATTTATGGCATTGCAAGGGTATTCATCAACAACTCAGACTTTTCCTAGACTGAACAAACTTACAGAAAAGATTCCCATTTTTTGTTAAAACTCAAGGTGCTAGAGGGTTAATAAAGTTAAGTGCGTCCTGGCATTTTTTTGAGAAGACGTTGTACACCAAAGTTTCAAAATTAGCCTTCTTTAAATGTTTTCTTCACTATTTAATAGTTTATCAAAAAATAGTTCATTCCTTTTGAGCTTGAAGCCACTCTGCCAGGGCTATCGCTGTCTCCCAGGCAATCCTTAAGAGTGCAATCGCTGGATGATATTTCTCCAAGGGGCTATGTGGGGATGACTGAACACTTTTATAAGACAGCAAGCTGGATGCTGTCTCTAGATCGAGGTCCTCCTTTCATGCCACTGTAATTTGGGTCATTTTTCCATGAAGATCCATCCAGCTTGGAACTCATTCAATGGGGTAACGAAGATAAAACACCCTATCGCAGCTACAACTTGTACATATTTACCAAAATGACTATAGAATCCGGATTGACAGAACATCTTCATTACTATACTCACCATCCTTACCTAACCTCTGTCTTATTGTCCTGGAGGGTTTTCATTCAGGGTACTAATCTGTTTATTTGAAAACATATGTTTGTTGGTGTTGCAAGTATTTATTTGCTTTAGTGCCAACTTCAGAAGTCAGAGGAAAGGTTCCTTATTCCCACAGCATCATAGGTAAGGAGCAGGGTTGAAGTCTGTGAACGTTTTGAGATGACAGGCTAAATACGCCCTACCTGCCGTAGTCCTGGTAGTAATGAAGATGGAGAGCTCAGTTCATGTCTTTCATTTCTGTGCATATGTAACTTTTGTATGTACATACACAAGTGTATATGCATATATTATGTGTGGGTACATTTCCTGCCTAAATCAAATGTATATGTACATGCATACACGTGTCTGTGCATGTTTTACATATAATACACACACACAAATGTGTATTATTTTATATATATATATATATATATATATATATATATATATATATGGGTTCACTTTATAACATCGAAATACTGAAATGTCGAATTTCAGTATCTCGAAGCTATAAAGTAGAATGTTACAAATAGCGAACGTTCATAATCGCGAATTTGAATATATCTCGAAAATATGTCGAATTCGCAGTTATGAAGTTACGCTACATAATGTCCGGGTTTGTGTTTTGGTGGTGCGCGGTGCCGTGTGTGGATGTAGGTGTTATGTCAGGTAAGTGAGTGTTTTGTAAGGGTTTTGAGCGGGAGTTAGAGTGTGTGTGAGGGATTGGAGAATGTGCGTGTGTGAGTGAGCTTTTGTGTTGTGTTTGTGCGATCTCGGAGTTAGTATATATAAGTAGGGGGGTGTGTGGGGGGCGCAGGAGGCCTTGACCCCCTGCTTATGTGTATGTGAGTTGTGTATGTGTGTTGTTTTTTTGTTTATGTTGTGATGTGGGTGTTGTGTTGTATGTTAAGTGTAGTGTGTGCGGTGTTTTCGGTTATGTGGTTTCGCGGTTTTTGTTTGTCGGTGTTTTGTGGATTTGGTTTTATAGTCTTGAGATACTGACATTCGATATTTCAGCATTTCGAGGTTATAAAGTGAATCCATATATATATATATATATATATATATATATATATATATATATATATAAATATGTGTGTATGTATGATGGAGAGACAGACAGACATGTGTATGTGTTTCCATCCATCCAGCCACAACCCCTTTTTTCCATTTTTGTTTATGGAGTTGGGATGTCACTTCAACAGTGACAGTCATCTAGAGCCAAGGTTTACACTACCGGATGGCTAGCCCTGGGGTGGTGTGGATGTGTGTATGTATATATATTTATATGTATATATTTGGGTCCCTATTTAAATAAGTGTTGTGTTAATCTGATTCTCTTTTATGTTCCAGTTTTTGATCTGCTTAGGTTAATATTTTGTTGTTCACCCATCTGAGAATTTGAGGGCTATCTATCTGCCTATATATGTAAAATATACTATGCTTGAGTGCATGTATGTGTGTGTACCATTCATGCTTAAATTATCTGCATATGTATATGAATGTATGCATGTGTGTGGGTATGTCTTTGCTTTTATATATATATATATATATATATATAAGTGTGTGTGTGTGTGTATGGAGAAATGCTCTTATACACACATACTATCACGTTTGTGTGAATATACATATGCACATGCATAGAAACGCATTTAGCAGAAGATGAGTGAAGATTGTTATATTTTTACAGAAAAAAGCCTAGAGTGTAAATGCAGTTTAGATTGTGTAGTTGTAATGTTGTAAAATAGCCACTACTGTCTAATTTTGCATGCTTAATGATTTGTGAGGGTGTCATTTAGTACCTTGTGTTGTAGTGAATTGATTTCCATATATTGTTATAAATAGCACTATATATTGGCAACGAGTGCTTGAAAGCAGGTCTTTTGAAGATTTTAACTACTTATTTGTCATTTAAAAAGTACATAATGAAGCTAACAGTAATTTAGACTGAGTATTAACTATATCATGATGTTTAAAGAAAAACTGCTAGGAGATGTGCTGCGTTCTACAGAGAGTAGTAACCTTGCCTTGATGTTCATTAATGTATAGAAAAATCACTTTTTTCTCTAGCTCAGCCATTATATCATCTAGATGAGAGAGAGGCTGTCTAAGACTCAGTGCTGAGGAATATCCTAACACAATAAGTAATGCAGCAGTAAGTTTCTGATTCTGTTTTTGGTTCCCAAGCAGAATTGAATGGTGTTTATAGCCATAGCTTTAGGTTACAAGTCTGTTCATTTGCCAGCCATTTCTGTGTCCTGTCAGTACTGTTTTTGAGAATTAATTTGGGACTGAAACTGTTGAAAGACAGCTTTGTTCTTTTGACACTCAGCTTGGGACAAACAACCATGGAAAATCTGACATCTGGTTGTGGAAAAAAAATCAGTACATCAGGAGGAACATAATTGCACCCAGCCCAATGGAATTTCTACTGTTTAAGGTCTGTGATTAACTTAGGGCATAAATAACATTTTTAATAATTTGTCTTGCTCTTCATTTTAGCCTTCAAAGAAAGTAAGTTCTCTAGTTTGACGTTTATCTAGAAATTTTCTTAGAATATATCTGCATTGCTGGTCAACGTTCACTTCCTGAGTGGAAACAAAAATCGGTTTATAATAGCTGATGCTTGTACAGAGTGGAATAAATTATTTGCTGCAAATTACTGGGTATGGAGTGTTAATTTTTTTGTATGTCAAGAGTAGTACTCACTAACATGCACAGTATGGGATGTATTGGATTTCTCAAGGGCATAATATTGCGTTATAATGCAGGACTACCTGAACCTCAAACAAAAAATTAATAATTTTTCAACAAATCACTTAGAAGACCTAGTGATCGCTTGATAGCTGCTGCTTTGTAAGTTTTACAGCACAGCTGCAAGTGACTTTTTTTTAGTAAATAAAGATATATAAAACACTTACAGGCCTGAGATAAAGTGGATATGGTATGCAAAGTTGTATTTTTTCTTTTCATTTAATGACAGTATCATCTGACTTCTTGTTTGTCTTTTGATTTTGACGCACTAGGTAGTGCAGTCTAATCCACTGTCTCACATTCCTTTCATGTCCTCCTTTCTGCGGAACACTCCCTGGGGCATTAATGGGAGTGTGATAGACAGTTATCTGCAACCAGACTTTTGTGTCACCTACCTGTTTCATTATTTCACAGTAATGCCAGAAGGCCCATTGCTATCTTACTAAAAGGTGCTACATTATAGTTGGCACAACATATTTATTTCAGTAAACAGATTTTAATAAAAATAAGCAGGTCACATTACCTCATTCTCGCCAGTTACTAACTGTACTCAGGATGTAGCTGCTATCAGAGCTCTAGGTTAACCCTACCTGTCTGTCAGCACATTCTTTAGTTGTCCTCCTTAGGGTTAAATGTATATTAGGAAGGTAGAAGCAGTGGCGTTTTCTCACTAATATCTCGACTTTTGTGGTTATTCATTAGCATTTTGATGTCAGTTTCATAATATGCATGTAATCCTTTATTTAATCTTGTACCATGGTATCCTAGCATGCATTTGCTCTGCATTAGAGCTGATATCTTGTTTGTGTAATAGTACAGCAAAACTGCAATAAAAGGGAAATGGCTACTAATTTGTGTCAGTGAAATAACACAGGTTATTTGTGTGATTCATCTGGGCAGTTTATGCTAGGTATAAGTGTGAAATATATAATGATAATTTAAGAAACACAACAATAAGAGGGTAGAATGGTTAAGAAGTGGGTTCACTTTATCTTTAAAAGTGATGAATATTTGGCCCATGACCTTTTAAAATGCCCTGATTACAATAAGATGAATATGTTTCCAAGTATATCTGAAGCAAATTGTAGACTCCATGTTTCAGAACACTTAAGTCAATTGGTTAGTTTGCTTTTCACTCTAGGGATAGTCATACCATCGAGTGTGTAGTAAAATGCTTTACAGTAATATAGGAAGTGAGATGTAAAATCAAATAGGCATTTGTTTTTATGCTTTATAATATTCATTTTATAGCATTAGATATGTTTATATGTATAGCTGAAATTATATTGTTGTTTGAATAACTAAATAGCTGTCAGAAATAATAAAGTCTTTTGAACTAGAGTATTTGCTTTATTTGACTCACCCTTGCACTGCAAAGTGCCTTTTATTAAGGATATAGTTTGTCAGATTTCTCAAGCCCCTTTTGTCCCTTATTATATGTTGTACATTTTTAAAAAAGTCAACAACCCTTAGGTGTGTGCAGTTGTGAATACTAAAAAGTCAGTCCCAATGTCAGAGTAATACTTCTACCCATATCTGCTAAAATGCCATAATAAACAAAGCATCTTTCTCCACATACATCACTGTGGTGACATCCACCCTATCCCAGGTCCCAACCAAACCCCAAACCAAAGAATACACCTAAAAGTTTAAAAATATTCTCTCTAAACCTTAGAAGCATATGCAACAAAATCACAGATTTTCATGCCTGGATGACTCAACACAACCCAGACATCCTAGCCACAACAGAGATATGGCTAACACCTGAAATAAAAGGTGCTGAAATGCTGCCTCTGGTTATAAAATTGTTAGGCTCGATAGAACACACAAAAAAGCAAGTGGAATAGCTATAATCTTCCCAAATACTCTCAAAGTAACTCCCTGTATAGGTACAGTCCCAAATTTTGGAACAGCAGAAATCCTAATCTCATTCCTAAACTTAATAGAGCTAAGAGCATATGCATTGCTGTGCTATATACCCCCCCCCCCTCCCAGGACAGAGCACTCCAATACTTGAAAACTTACTATCCTAGATAGCATATACAATCAGAAATGAAAATATCCTCCTGGGTGATGTAAACATTGACTTGCAGTCTTTATCTGCACATTCAGTAATCAACAGCATGAACTTTTTTAGATTCACTCAACTTATTAATACACTGAGAATATTTAGCAAAAATAACTCCCAACAATCTATCCTGGATTAGAATCTGATTACCGGTCCGTCTAATTTCATCTCCTCAGGTGCCCTTCCTGATACAGTAAGTGACCACCTGCCAGCTTATATCCACAGGAGTATTGCACGACTAACAAAAGAAGATAAGCTCAAAATTACCCGCAATCTTCCATTTTCTCCAAAGAGTCTTTCACTGAGGCTCTGAAACAGTTAACTGGTCCATTCTAAAAAGACTCCTCTTAAATAATGCAGCTGAATACTTCAGTGCAGCATTTGTAGATATTCTTAACACCTTAGTCCCACAGCATACAATAAGAAGACCATGACTCGCCAACCAATGCAACTTATTATGAAAGACCTTGACAAAGCATGGATTAACTGGCAAAAGAGTAAAAATGACAAAAATTGGCAACTATTCAGACGGCTATGAAACCAAGTCAAGAAACAAGTTAATAGAGGTAAAAAGTCTTATTATACTCACCTACAAGATAGCCATAAAAACAACCCTAAAAAGTTCTGGTCCTCCATATCTTCTCTCATCAACCCAGACACAAAAAAAGGATCCCGGCCCATACCCCAGATATTCCCCCTCTTCAAACAGCTACCTATTTCAATACATACTTCATATAATGCATAGCCAACTTAAGCTCAAGCTCACCTAACACGCCCCTTTCCGCACAGCCTACTTCCCCTGCTTTAGACCATAGTACATTTCCTTCACAAAACTCACCTAACTGCAACCTTTCTGACACACACAAAACTTCACCCACTTTACCTTTCACCCAGTTTCTTTAACTGTCATGAAAAAACTTTTACATAAATTAATACCTTGTTCCTCCTCAGCCGACTGCCTTCC
Organism: Protopterus annectens; assembly: GCF_019279795.1. NCBI lineage: Eukaryota > Metazoa > Chordata > Ceratodontiformes > Protopteridae > Protopterus > Protopterus annectens. The sequence goes on from NC_056746.1 coordinate 580,726,121, forward strand.
CCTGCAATATGTAAATCTAGCTACAGATGCAGTAGCATCCCCAATCGCATTCATATTAATAGGTCAGTTACAGAGTCCTGTGTCCCTAATTTGTGGAAAATGGCATATGTTATCCCCTCACATAAAAGAGGTAATTCCACTGACATTGCAAATTTCCTTCCCATAACCATCCTGTCTGCCCTCTCTAAAATCCTTGAAACATGTATTTCTTCATTATCTCTCCAATATGCAACATGGATTTCCGCCAGACCACAGCACCTCCACTGCATTACTTTCATTTACAGATACTGTCATTAAAACCTGCAACTTCAATAAACTTGTATCTGCTGTATTCCTAGATCTATCAAAAGCTTTGACATGGCTTGTTGCACTAAACTAATCAGTCAACTTTCCACCCTGGGTCTGTCATCTTCATCTATTAAATGAGTCCCTAGCTAGCTTGCCAGCAGACAACAAACTGCAAAATGGCAAGGATCCATCTCTGCATACCTTCCCACTTCCAAAGGAGTCCCAAAAGGATCTATCCTTGTCCCTATAGTATTCAATATTTGTATTAATAACCTAGATTCATAATCTTGTATAGGCATCTTGATTCAGTATGCAAATGACTTTACCAACATCTGCTCTTTCACTCAACATGCTGTCATCTCCATTGAAACCTAGCTTACAAGAGCACAATTCTTACTTAACCCCCCCAAAAAACTGCTCTTTACCCAAAAAACTGAGACCCCCCTAACAAAGCATCTTTCAAAATCTTTTCTACAAATAGCACTGTAAGTAAATTAGTTTAGCATACCAAACTATTAGGAGTCATAATAGATGATGATCTTAAATTTGACCTCCATATCCAGAGCAATATCAAGACAATCCATCAGTAATTAGGCATGTTATACAGAAACAGACATTTTCTGAGCACACTCACAAAACTTTCTTTAGCGAAAACCTACCTTCTGCCTCCCCACTGTATGGAACCCCAGTTCTAACCAATTTACAATCATCCATAAAAATGAAACTGAAAGCTGCTACAACCAGATTTGCTACTAATTCATTCTCCTTTACCCATCACTTCAAAGCTCTGCATACCGTTAGCTGGCTGGAACTCTCCTCCACCTCTACTACATTCATCTTATAACATTACATAAAATCATACACAAATCATTAGCATGCCCAGCTCTTATCCCTTTAATCAATATTTATTTTCCAAAAAGAAGTCTTAGATCAGAAGACAAACTACTTCTCACCATAAATAAATCAAATAAATCCCCTGGACATAGCCTATGCTCCTACTCTATAGCAAAAAAAAAAGGAACTCTCTAGCTCTAATCACAGTAACTATTTGTAGCCTACCCACCTTTAAATGCTTCCTAAAAGAATACTTGCAAAATTATGGACCTGCTGCTGTGCCAATCCTGGCTGGCGTTACTCACTATACTTCATTCACACCCTTCAGCCTAAGTCAGAACTCACAACCCTCTCTAACCTCCTACTCCACTCCTTTCTTTTGTTTTTCCAACTACCTTACCTCCTTCATATCTGCAGAACTTTCCTCTGCCTCTTCTCTTTCCTCCGTATTCACCTACGCTACTTGAAGATACCCTGTCTTGCACTCTTCTTATAATCTCCTTCTCTCCAGCCTTCTTCCTTCTGTAACCATAACACTGACATCATCTGTTATAGTAAGAGGTCACTGAATTTCTCCTCACTGTCTCTACTCATGTAATTTGCAATATCTCTTTTAAATATATGATTAGAATTGTCTCAGGTTTCATTTATTGCATACTAATCTATGTAACAAATAATATGATTAATGAGTTTTTCCTCATATATTTTCTCCAACCCATGTTATTGTTTTTCATTGCACCATACATTGAAACATATGTTCTATGTCTTTCACATTACAACATTGTCTCAAACCTATGTTTTGTAGTGTAACGTGATACTTTGTGATTTAAAATGTGTAACTGATTTTTGAAAGAACTTGTCTTCCCGAGACTTTCCCAGTAAAGAAATGTCAAATAAATAAAGATGTGTATGGGTACTATACTATATATTGCAGTAGTCTAGAAAAAAAACATCTTCAGCTGGGCACAGTAGTAAAGATGCCCAAATATGTTTGAAAGCTGTGGCCTTGGTATTTCTTTCAGGAATTTTAGTATTGGTGTTGTATAATGTAAATTTAAACTACTTCTGTCATTTTTCTGCAGTGAGAGGTGACCTATGACTGGCATACAAAGCATCCTCGGATCCAGCTCTGATGAACCTTTTGCACAACTGCAAAACAAACATCAGAACCACTTGATCAAAGGATTTAAATTTTGCTTACAACATAAATAGGCATGTTGGCAAGACAGGCATGTGTCTCAGAAGATCACTATACTCTGGAACAAGCTCCTCGTCCATGTGAAACAGAGTCTATCCCTAACCATGTTTAGGCATAACTTTGAACAATGGATGGAAAACTGGAAATTCGCCCCTGTGATAGACAGAGGCAGAAAGTGACTATGCCCAGACTAACATACCCCCCACATAACCTTTAAAAGCTTCCAAATGTATCTCCTAATAAAAGTATATATATATATATATATATATATATATATATATATATATATATATATATAAATATTTCTCTCGGTCTCTCTCCATATATATATATATATATATATATATATATATATATATATATATATATATATATATATATATCCATCTATATCTATCTGGATCCCCTACACTACATCGACACACCACAAACCCGACAGCCAAAATGCCGACACCAAAACACAGACACCACACAAAACCAACAGTCCAAATTACCGAACACCATAACACCGACTCACAACACACACATAACACAAGCACACCAAAAACCTTACAAACCTACACTAAACCTTACATACACAACTATCTATGCACTAACCTTAACCCAAACCCTAACCCTAAGGTCCGTCACTATCATGTACTTACCTTATCCGCACCCTAACCCTAAGGTCCGTCACTATCGTACGCTTACCTGACCTGCACCCTAACGTCCGTCACTATCGCATACTTACCTTACCTGCACTCTAACATCCGTCACTATCGCATACTTACACAGTCGCGCTCGTTTCACATGTCAGTGTTTTCAGCGTTGGGATTTCGAACTGTTGGTCTTTTCCGTTGTTGGTCTTTTGGTCTCGGTGTTGTGAATGTCGTTCTTGTGTACTGTCAGTCTACTGAAGTAGACCCATCTATATATATATATATATATATATATATATATATATATATATATATATATATAAAACACACATGTATTTATATATATAGATAGAGAGTGTAAAAGATCTGACGAAGTGGAAAGTAACTGTTACTGGAGGGGAGCAGAAAATTGCATGTTAACTTACTGCCTCAATAAGCATTGCATTTGTAACAATATAATCCCAGGAGCATTGCACTAAGATAACAATAGCTGTAGTTAATTAATGCTCCTTGGAGGCAGCAGCATTCATTGTAGAGCTATCACTTTCACAGTGCATACCAGGTGCAAGCCACAGAGAGATCCTTATTTACATGCTGGTTTTGAATGTGCTGTTTGCTTTCCAAAGGCCTGATTTACCTAAGGGATTAGAAGGAAGTGAAGGGAAATGAGTGCTGAATGGTTTGCTACTTGAGACAGTGATTTGACCCTCCCCTCCTAAGTTCCTTTGCTTTAAGGGAGAGCAAACAGGCCACTGGAATTCTGTGAAAGGCTACCATTCTTTGATAGCCATCTTCATGACTATTTCTAAAACATAATCATATCTCACTGTTCTTAATTCACTACTAGTAATTTGTTGTAGTTCACACTGCTCATATCACCAGCGTAGCTTATGTTTTTCAAAGTATTTCACCTTCACCAAATGTATTTTGTTCATTGTACTAACAAGAAAAAATGTATAATTAAGAAACAGATTAAAGAAACATTGTTTATTAGGGTTTCTAAATCCATGTTTTAGGCAGCAGTGCAGTATGATGTTGCTAACTTGTAGCACTTAAACACACCGTGTGCCTGGGTAAATAGGCGTCTGTGTTCTATTTAGTCTTATGATCAGCTAAAAAATAACTAAAAATAATCTGAGAGGAGAGTCTGACAAGAGTGGATAGCCTTTGGCATATATTGTAACAGAAGTGGAATGGAGTCTTTGAACTAGAAATGGTAACACTTTCTTTCCGTTCTTCTTTTTCTTTTCATTTTATATCCAACTAGTTCGTTTTCACACAAATGGACACTCCTCAGAAATGTACTAAAATACTTTAACTGCCTTTCTGTGATTAATTTTAAGATGAATATGTTTAGCAGTTTAGAGAGCTGAGATCCATGAACACACAAAAGCATTGTGAACCTTACTTAAATATATATGTTATTCAGTGCTTATGAATAACTTACATCTGATGTTTTAGTTTTGATTATGTATCCTTTTAGTTATGATTTCATATTCTCATTTAATTTTAGCTAGATAGAAAAAATATTCGTAATGTGAGTGCATTGCCAGACGTGCCAAAAGTTTTATATGTAAATAACATTTGATGTGTGGTTGTGGAATTAATGATTAAGTCAGAATCATGGATATTAAATACAGAATGATTCTGTAAAAAAAAAGTTGACAGTCATTTCAGAGGTAGAAGTCAGAGAATAGAAAGAAGTTTTTTATCTACAGAAGAAGCAGCAGATATAAATTAGGGAATGGCTGCAGAATGTTGGGGAACACTGTGGCTAGTTAAATCAGAAGAAAAATGGACCAAAAACCTGTATGTATAAGGAACCAAAGTGTAATAACTGAATGTCTGAAGTATTAGTTGGAGGTTGTTTAGAAATATTTGCCATAGGGCTGTGCTGCATTAGTATTAGATAAAAGCAGAAGTAGCTGGAGAGGATACATGACTTGCCCACTGCTGCTTTGTTTTGTTTACTTAGCATATATGTGTTTAGTTAGAACTTCAGGGTCTTTGAATGTAGTACATTTTATGCAGTAGCAGCATTGTACCACCCTTGGTTTTTGAAGTATAGTTTATTTTTATTTTGTTTTTTTTTTTTTAGTTTCATGTTATAAACTGGATTAAAAGCACTTAATACATACTTGTGCAGACTGTTCCTGTGGCTGTCATTATTTTGGATTGGTTTGCTGGTCGTTTTGAGTCTCCTTATCCTGTTTGTGAAGTACAATAAAGCTGAATGACATATGCAGGATAAAAGTGAGAAACTACCATTAGCAATGTTGTCCATCTCAAGTCTGTCTTTAGACATACTTCTATGTTTCAACCTAACATCTCTTATTAAAAAGTTATATAATACATGACAGGTTGTGATTATGCTGAGACATTAGCAAAAAAAAAATTATATGCTCTTTTGTGATATCAGTACTGTACATATCAGTCTTCTAGTACATGGGAGCCTACTGACTGCATTTCACTAATCAGCAACAAAAGGTAAGCTTGTTATGCACTTTTACAATGTCAAAAATGTGCTTTTGTAGTATACAGAGTGCACAGATTATGTTTTTAATCAAGTACAAGGCAGCCTGTCTATGAATCTGTCTGGCATCACAGAGGTGCATAATAAGTTTTGGTATGCATCTTTCAGATCTGTTATGCTCTATTTTGGTTCTAGGCCATACACAGCATCCAGCACAATACAGCACTTCTAAAAGGTATAAAGCAATTAGTGCTGTCACACAAACAAGTGACAGCTTTTAACCATGTTAGTTCATCAGAGGAACATTTAGCTGCTAGCTCCTTTGTGGCATTGCCAAGCGTCTTACAGCATTCAGAGTTGTAGCACACGTTGTACTACGACACTTTGGTTCTATTACATATAGAGTATTATGGCAGCTGTAGCTCCATATACTTATTACAAAGGATCATGACTGGTTTACTGACCATAAATATTGTTAACGTATTCTTGAAATAGGTTTGAGAATTTTTGAGACAGAAACTCGAGAGGTGAATTTTTTGATTACATTTCTTGAACATTAATGAATTGGTTATGATTGGGTCACCTATCACAATCCTATATGTTATACACTTTTCAGAGATTTTATCCTCTATGTTTATGTTCCAGCTACCACAGATCAGCATATGAAACCTCTGATAGCTCTGAATGCTGAGGTACACTTTACCTGCCACACACAACAAAAAGCTGTTGGTTGATCAGTGGTACACTTGTCTTGTTTGTGGTAGCATTAAGTGTCTTACCCTTTCAAAGCTGTTGAACATTTATCACTCCCACAGTTTTTTTCTTTCTTTCTTTAATGTATAGTAAGCAGTACATTAAGACAATTGAAGCTCCATGCACTACTAAGGGCTATCTGTTTCTTTTATCATGACAGCCTAGTTATGTGTTTTCAAAGTGGACGTCATAATTCACTTCTCAAGTTCCACTTCACTCTGTCCTTGAGAAGAATTTCTGGACATCCATTTATCAAACACAAAACACATTAGTTATGACTGGAGACTGATCATAATCTGTTATGCTGTACACTTTTCAAGGTGGTTATTACTTAGCTTTAAGTTGCCGAGCGGGGAGCAACATCCACCACAGAAATGCATCACAGAAACTTGACAGCTATGAAAGCTGGTACGCACTTAATGCTGACACAAACAAAATGTGTGGCAGAATGAAGTGTCTTAACACCTTTTAAATCTGTTGGTTGATGAGATGTGCGCTTCGCTACTGGCCACCTTGTGTCTGGCAGTGCTCAGTGTATTACAGCTTTTAAAACTGTGAAGTATTTTGCACTTTTTTCATTGTAACTGGTGATACATTGGGGCTGTTAAATTGCGATTAGGTTTCTATGATCATAATCAATATATTGTGTTCTCAAAGTGGGTGTCAGGATTCATCTTCCAGACTTTGCTGTTGGGTTGAGTTTATTGGTATCTGTTTCCTGAATGCATAATAAAACTGGTACTAATCAGAAACCCAACCATAATCCTCTATAATTTTTTATTTATTCACTGCATCTAGTGAAATCTAATACATGCTTGAAAGTTTCAGTTTTATTGGCTTTTAGTAAGACCTGTGTCAGAGCCACAGAAATATATATATGTGTGTGTGTGTGTGTGTGTGTGTGTGTGTGTGTGTGTGTGTGTGTGTGTGTGTGTGTGTGTGCATGTGTGTGTGCGTGTGTGTGCACACTTGCTTACACTGCTGTTAAAAGCCCCTCCACCACCAATCTGGAATATTTTAGCAGCCCGTATTCCAGTTTTTAAATATACTATCTCCATAGACAAATGAGCACAGAAAAATGACAGTTACCCTCAGAACAACAAAAAAAAAAAACCCTCTTCCTTCACCTTGCCTGCAACATTCTGCAGCTAAAATTGAATAATTGAACTTACCCTACTAAGCAAAATATCCTAATTCCATGAAACAGATACCTTGTCTGTCAAGCAGTATCAGAAGAATCTATGTGACAAACATCAGTGGCACAACACATAAATCAGCTGAAAAGTAATGATGTTTGTTAAACATACACTTTTTTATTTAAAGGTAGCCAGTGCACGTTTTCTTAGGGCAAAAGGTAATGTTTACTGAAAGTATGCAAGCTGTTTTTGATATCTGGGAGTGGAATAAAGATACCAAAAGTATAGGATAGGCTTAATATGGGCCCACAAGGACAGCTAGCCTAGTACTTACCTATAAAGTTATACTAATGTATTAAGAAGTATTATGTCTGATGGAATTGCATGTTCTTAAATACACATGCACATGTATGTTTCTCATTGTGTATGTATTATATAACATTTTCCCATATTCACAAAGCATCAATAAGAAACTGTGTGTTTTTGTATGGGTATATGTTAGCTAGTTGAAGTGTCAAAAGAGCAAACTCTCTTTCATCGACTGCTAATATGAGAAAACAAACAATGTCGACCGGCCGGAACAGCGATTTTTTTCCCAGGGGGAAAAATCTGTGGGCCGTTGTTAGGACTTTGCCGTTTTCTCCACTGTGGTGTGATCTTGGAGTTGGTATATTTAAGTAGGGTGGGTGTGGGGGGCACAGCCCCCCACTTTATTTTGTTTGTGGATTTGTGGGTTTTTTTGTTTTTGGAGGCGTGATTTCTTTTCCGTGGAAAAAAATCGCTGTTCCGTTTGTTCGACATTGTGTGTTTTTGTATATTGCCAGTCGATGAACGAGCGTTCACTCTTTTAACACTTCGACTAGCTAATATAGGCCCTTTTTGTATATGTTTTTTAAAGTAATATAGTAATCATTTTTAAATCTTTTTGTGTATAAGTTAACTATAAATTAACTATTTTCTTATCTTATGTCCTGTCTTTGTCTGATGTGCAGTACATAAAATTTATGAACTTCATTGCAGTTCATTTTTTTGAAAGACATTTCCTAAGAAATGTAACTAAGTGACCATGACTTGCATTACCTTTTCCTGACAGTGATTAGTTCTATTCACATTTTAGTATTGAAACTTGTTAAACAATCTGCTATTCGTAAATATAAAGTACTGAATGGGCTATATAACTTAGGACAAAATAGGTCTTATGGCTATCAATTCCTAATCTTCAAGTTAGAGTAAGAAGCATGTATTTTCTTAACTTTTAAACTTTAGATTAAAACATTGAATAGCTGTTTACTTCAGAATCATAATGTTTAGAATTCTAATTCTAAATGTTATTCATGCTTGCCGATGAGAACAAAATGTGTTTATGACAAAAAGGAGAATGCTCTGTCCAACTAGTACCCTTAAGCCACAAGATCTTCAGGAGAGGTAAATAAAATAAACCCATAAGGATGTAACCACAGCACTGATCCTGTCACTCAAACTGAAAACTTAACAACAGTCAACATTGTGTTTTGAAATTTAAAAAAATGCTAATAGAAAACAGGTCCTAAATTTAAAACAGAAATGTTTACATTCTGTATTATGAAAAAGGGGCAGCTTTGCAGAAATGTAGGCCAACAAAAATTATCAAAAACAAAATCAGCACCGATGAATTAAAATTATGTAGTGTTTTAGATTTCACATAGGCATTAACATAATTATTTTAACATCTTTATTAACATTGCATATAGAGTAGTGACTTGGTAGATGTTCAGTTATAAAAAGAGAAAACAAGCCACCATAATTATTAATTTTTTATTTATATTCTGTTTTTCTTACAGTTTGAAAACTGTCTCATGAATATTCCCCTGCTTAAGGGGAAACACACATTCTAGTTGATAGTAGTTTGCGACTGTATGGAAAGCTAAGTCATATTGAATAATAGGCAGATATTTAGTGTGTGTCAGTCATAAATCAGCGCTGCATCCATATATGGAATTTAGCACGATTACTAATTAAGGAGCTGCACTTGACTATTTTGTTTATGGTATTTAGGTAGAACTTTTGTTTTTAGTAATATCATAGCACATAACAAGAGAAACAACCATCAGTTAGAATTATTGAATCTTGCATAGAGTTTCATTAAATTTGCTTATCATGTCATTTGATGGTCACTGGCAAAGGGTTATTTTTTGTGACAGAAGATGAAAGGTGAAGAAAGGATGTTAAAATAACTATTTCTGTCATTGTTGATCAGAATGATAGAGGAACATTACACAGTTTAGACTTTTGGTAGCCCCTCATGGCTGCCAGTACTGAGCTTCTTATTGGTGTAAAAGTTTGAAAGTATAACTGTTGTGAAGTCATGGGGTCAGAAAGGTTCATTTTTGCCCTTATGGTAGAAAATAAAAGCTGGAGTCCTGCTAAATCTGATGTATTTTTGCAGACTTCCTGGATACTGCATTGCCAGCTCCTCGAAGTTGTAAATGGCCATTGGGTTCCTGGAGAGGCAGCTGGCCTAGATGTGGACCTTGTACCTTTTAGTTCCTGTCCCCTCTTGATTTAAAAGAACTTCAGCTGCTGTACTATTGACCAGTGGTCAATTTAATGACAACATGCTGCCCCCTAGAATGTGCATATGTAACTCCAGTATAGTGAAGTTTATGACAGTGTAAGTGAAGTGATTATACCAGTTATCCCCACACAGTCCAAAGTTTTACTACCTGCTTTTAACCACTTGATTTTTAAATCCCATTGAGATGAGAAATATGGTAAATAAGTAATATCATTTGCATTTGACATATTACAAAATTTTAAGCAGCAGAAATCTAAACCAAGATTACTATGAAAATATGGAAACATTCACTTTAACACGAGACCTGCTATACAGATGCTGACGTGCGATTCTAATACTCATTTCTATAGTAACCCTGCTGGTATAAAAATATGTCATATAAATGCATGTAGTACTCAGAATATTGTATTAGTTCAGCATAGCTGAATATCTGTTTGCACCCCTGACATCATAGTAACAGAAACGTGGCTTAAATCACAAACAGGAAATGAAGAAATAATGTCCCCTGGCTACAATATAATTTGTATTGGATCTTACTAATAAAAGAACCAATGATATTGACATTATATATTCATAAACCTTTAACTTTGCATGCACCCCACAAACCACCAGGCATTAATAACATTAACAACTCACTAGCTACACTTAAAATCAAGACACAGAAATCATTATATATAGCTGTTCTTTATATAATTATTGCAAATAAGTCAGTTTCTGGACATCCTGGATAACTATGCAATGCTTCAGTTTTGATTGTTTCAAGAATATCACCGCAGTATCCATCTCTGTGGATTATCACAATATACACTGACAACCACAAGATCAGATAAAGTTATAAAAGAATAAAGAATTCCACACTGGATATTAACAAAAGACACCAGGAAAAGTATCCTTGTAGGAAGCCAGCTAGACATTATCAGCAATCATAATCCAACGTATGCAATACAGACTAGTGTACTTCCAGTTACAAAGAAAAAAACAAAAAAGTGCAACATGTTTCACAGCTTTGAAAGCTGCAGTCTACTGATTACTGTCACATGATAGTCTGGAAATGTATCAAGACACTTTCTGCATCAGAATCTGTGGTTTATATATGCACATTTGTAATAGTCACACATCCCAGTTGCATCATTCTTGGTCATGCCACATGATGTCACTTTTTGTCAGCAATACATTCTTCTCCAACATTTAATGTTTTAGTAACAACTCTAACTATAAGCAAACTATTGGCTTACTTATTCGATGACTCACAAAGGATGTTTGTAGTTATTACCAGCCTGGATGGAATCTGAGCAGCTGCTATACTTGACAGACAAATGCATGCAGAGGTATCTCATTAGATAGGTAGGTAGAGAATATGTAAGTTAAACAATTACATCAGGAAAATATTAGGCCATGTCTCTTGCCATCAGTGGAATGTTGCGTAGTGCTGTGTATTCTGAAGAGGACCCAGGCTATTCTCGTTTCCTGTTAAAACTGAACATCAGAGCATATTATTTATACTTTAAATACTCATTTATGCATGCAGTGTTAGGGAAATCTATACATTTTTCTACCCAGAATTCTTATGCATTGATAGCAAGGTTACTGGGTTTTGAAATGTTTATTTTGTGCTGTAGAATATAATCTTTACACGTTCTGTGATACTTTGGAGTTGTTAAGGGTGGGAAAGTTATTTTGAACTTGTTTTGGTGGTATCAGTTGATAAGTGACAAGGATACACCTATGCTCAAAACTTTAAGTACAGACTGATTTAGGGGTGAAGCATGTATTTATAATTTAGTAGGCCTCATGTAATTTAAATCTTGCACGTTTCATCCTTTCTTTTGTCATTTGGTAATATGGTAAATATTTACCATTGCCACATTTTAAAACAATGGTGTCTTACTGTATTTCTGCTTTTATTTTCTCTGCATCTCTCCACTTTATATAAGTATGTTTGTAGCGCTTCCTCAAGTTACATATCATGTCATTTATTGCATAACAAGTTCTGCTTTTGGTAATGAATAACATTTGCGTTTATGATATTTCTCCATGTGTTACAGTCTTAGATGAAACAATAGCAGACAAATTTATGATGATCGTTTATTCTTTTGAATTCTGTATATTATGGTACAGCATTCCATCAGACCTACAAGTCATTATCCACTAAGAAGTAAATTAGGTTTCCTTTGTTTCAGTCGTAGTTTGGAAGGATAACTTTAATCACATCATACTTTAAATGTTTCATTCTGAAAGAAATGGATGTCTCAGATCAGTAATATTCAGCCAGTCTAGGGTTGATTGTTCGATACAGAATTCTGTGCCGGCAACCTGACAATTCTGTAAAAGTATTTCCTGGAAAAGAAATCGCTAACACACACCACCACCACTGACAGAAGTTCTCCAAAATACATTAGTACTGGCAAAATATCTCTAGAAATTGTGGGGAGTTTGCCCCATTCATACCCCCCGTGATGACCCTCCACCTCTGGGCCAGTAATCAAGGAGCCTCAATCCTTACCACTGGCACCAGTATACACAGTATCTCCAGATGCAGCTCTCTGCACCAAGCACAATCAAGCACGATTTCCGTTAAGAGCACACAGGTTACACAGTCAGTCTGGGGGCTGGTTCCCCTCTCTTTCCCCAGATCCCAAATAAGACTCCCCACTGACACAGCTATAGAGTTGAGTCCGTAGCCAGGGTTCCAAGCCAAGTCCTCCAACACTCTCGCTGTCCAACCAGTGCTAAGTGTCCCTGCCCAAGTAGCTGACAGACACATACACACTCTCTTTGAGATTTGCTTTGCTCACACACACACACACACACACACACACACACACACACACACACACACACACACACACACACACCTGGGAAAGGCTGGCACAGGTTTGCTAGCTATGCCCGCTCTTGCCAAGACTATAAGATAATTAGCACTGCCACCAGAACCCCTCGCCAGCTACTTTAAGGCCCTTAAAAAGGGTGTCCAATTTTACTGTGTAATATTAATGCTAATACAAATGGTAGTTTGACCAAGAGCAAGGCTATTAAGACTGGCCCATACGTTGTCACCAAATAAATATGCAAATACTCTCAAAACGTAAATATCTCTACAAAGATGAGCTACAATGAAAGGTTTAAATATACTTAATAATAAAAGAACAAGACAATACTAAGTATATATTTGCAGTGACATCATTGTTCAAAATCACAGGAAATATTTAAAATAACATTGAAGGACAGGCTCAGACAAGTAAAAACAATATCTAAACTAAGCTTCATTATATTCCTGACTGAATTTAAGAGAATTATGCTATTCCGTAATAACTTACTTAATAGTGCAAGGCAGATGATGTGGTGAATGGTCCTTCTTGTTGTCAGTCCCAAGACAGAATACAGAATCCTCAAAATAATATCTAAAATATTTCTTCCGAGATAGCTTGCAGAATGACATCACTTCCGGTCAACTGATTTCTAGTTCCAAGGCAAACCCCCATTGCTGGAAGCTGGCAGGACTTAGCACCTACCTGTAAAAATACACACATAAAGGCAGTTACTCAGATCTTTGGCAGGTGCTGGAAATCATAAAACGATTGCATACCTCTACACTTCTAGAGTTGTAATTAGTTCACCCCAAAGGCAATACAGAAAGCTTCCTAGTAGAAACTTTGTCTCTCTGTCTGCATTGAAACCCGTGAGATAGCATCTTTATGGCCTAACCTTTAAAGTGATTTCATTTTTGATATGTTTTTAAAGTTTGCTGGACTGAGGTTAACCTCATGTCTGCCAGTTTCCTGTGTTAAAACTTGTGCATTTAAACAGATACAATAGTGCAAGTACACTTCTGTACTCTCCAGTAGGGCACACTGTGGATATATTTCAAACACAAGCACTTTACAAATACCTTTTAAACACAAATGTCTGTTCCAGTCAGTTTGATATACATATGACATACAGTTTTAATACATTTATAACACCGGCATCTTGTATAAATTGGTTTGATATTCACAAATGACATATTATTATTTACAAAATTCCAGCTAGCTTTGCTGGCACTTCCTCCTTTCATCACACCCCCAAGATTAAATACACTAATTCTCTGCAGTTGCACAGTATCAGAGGAAAAAAAGGAACACTCAGTTTTCCAAATAAACCAAGTCTCTTAATTTCCATATTATTTTGCTGTTCAGTAGATGAATGTCACTTCATTGTAACTATTAAAGACGAAGTGTTGTGCTTCGTAAATTTGCATATCTAAAAACTTAGTTTCTGCAAATGACATTCCAATGGTCATTGGTATGCCTTTTCAGTGTTACTGATAACTTTGGAGATAGTTCCCTTATCTTTAAATATTCACCTAATGTATTGATCAGATTCAGTTAATGTTTCGCTAATATACATTACTAAATGGTGCAGAACATGCTGCTGAATATTGTTTACCTTTACAGTGATTAGTTTACAACAATGTTGGTTGCATTTATAAGTAGAAAAAGAACAGACATTTTATTAAAGAATGAAACTGATGAGAGCATAGGTTTGTAATTGTTTTCACTGCAAGGAAAAACTAGGGCACTTTTTTGTTTGGCAGTTACATTCTTTTCTTAGTTAAACAGAGTATAACACCACCTTTTTTTCATTTAGTGGATTCCCGTTGCTAACAACAGTTAACACTGTGTAAGTAGGGATTTAAGGTTACTTTGTAATTTTAGTTTGTTGGCATTGCATATTGAGTGCTTCTGCTGCACAACAGCTCAAAGTTAAGCTTTCAAGAGAGAGAAATATTTTATTGTTCTGTTCTTTTCGTGCATATACAGGTAAGTAGAGCTATCCTTTGAATCACTGCTGTATTTTTTGTGCAAAGATTTTATTTTGCGGTGAGATTCACCATGATATATTGTGTGGTATGAGCAGGTGGTGCATTTTGGAGGGTTTTCCTCTTTTCTCTGCAGTGATGTGACCATGAAATTGGTATATATAATTTTGAAGATAGGGGATTTTCTGTTTTGTTTTTTTTTTTTGTTTTTTTTTAATAATTTTTTTGGCTGACTATTTTGAAATTAAATTTTCATTAACTAGTGATCCAAAAAAAAAAAATAAAAGATCATTGTTGGTTTGTGGGTAAACTGTTACGTAGGCACCCTGAAAGTTCATAATCGTCGTCTTTGTCAGAAGTAAGTCCTAACAAAAACATGTGCCTAGCATTTGCGTGCTATGCCCATACAACTCACATTCATCATATATTCCACTGCTTACTATCTGATAACTTGGGGTATACTCTGGAGTACTTGATGTGCTCAGTTAAATGGCAGCAGGCCCCCACGTGTGACAAATATGGGTGCAATATATAGTGGCACTGACAGTAAGGTGGTATCTGTTTCATAGGTCAAGGCCAGGGTAAGACAGATATAGAACAAAACTTATGCATGTTTTTTTACATACCCAGGCTGTACATTACTGTGCATTGACTGACATAGTTTGGCTAGTTATTACAATGCATTATCTGGCCAAGCTGTACTGTAGACAAACCCACATCAGCCAGAGAAATTGACATGGTAAAATAATAATGATCTGCACAGGCAGGTTGCAAAGTGACAGAGGAGAACAATGCTAGAAAAGCTGGAAGGGTTAAGGATAGTGCCTATGGTGCATGCACACATCTGGGGTTATAGGGTGTTAGGGGTGATGTCCTGAAGTAATGTGGAGTATCCAGGGGAATGCTGGCTGTGTTTGTACAGTGTGACCCTGCAGCATAAGCTGTGGAGGAATATGGACCAGTGGATGATGCGTAGCACTGTGGTTGCATGTGCAGTGTTGCTGTGGCTGCAACTATGTGGTTCTTTTGGCAGATGGATGGCCACAAGTACACCATGAACAGGCTGGGTGTGTGTCAGTTGTAGTTGCAGGAAAATGGTCTGATGTTGAACTGAAGGATCATGAATGGCATGTTGAGGAGGTACACCCACAGTGGAGCTAGATTGATGTCAGCCTCAGGAGCCAGATCAGAAATGGCCATGCCCTGGTCACAGCTTGTGACCAAGGGTAGAAACAGCCATTGACAATGCAGCCATCGCACGAACAGCGCGTGCTGTCTCTGCAACTATCTCCTACCATAGCTATGGCAACCTGTTTCCAGCAGCCACAAGGATGCACTAATGGATGCCATGTGAGCTGTAACTGCTGGCAATCCTCCAGCATTTCTTGCAACAGTTGACTGTCTTCATGCAGGATGCACATCACACTGAACATCTGTGAAGCTGTACTCTACTGTGGTCTGATTAGCATCCATCTGTGCCTTCAATGCAGTGCTGTATATCCGCTGATTCTTGGCAAGAGTAAACACATACATCATGGAATAATTAGGCCTCAGGGTGCCAATGTCCAACTGCAGTCCATTCCACAGAAATATATCTTTGTGCACCTTGGAGATGGTGCAGTCCTTTAATGCTGACTGTTTTGGTACTATATACTATTTGTGAGGCTCAAATGGATAGAATTTCCTGTAAATAATAATAATAAAAAAAAAACTGGCACTGTGACAGGTTCATCATGATCCTCCACAGTCCCTTTAACTGTGGGAGAGAGGAGTGTTCCTGCCACTATTACCATTGCTGACCATGACATTGCATCCTTGGGCTGTCTTAGGAGTATGATGCCATTATTGTCACCCTGTAAAGACATGCTGACATCAGGCATGTGCTAAATTTTAATGCCAGATCCTATCCCAGTGGGACCTGTGAACAGACAGAGATAACATTTGCAACTCCCTCCTCTGTGAATCAGTCAGACTGTTACATACTAACTACATACATTGCCTGTAACTGCAGATATACACTTACATGCATAGCCTGTAAAGTGTGCAAGTACTTTATATTGACAGTTGTCTCCACTGCAGTTCTGGTATCCCTGAAGGAACAGAAATGCAGAATGTTGTGTTCCCATAAACTGCAGTACTGCTAGGCAGTGCGCCACTGGACTGGCATGTAACACTACTCTTCTGATGCATCCCCCACAGGTGCTGAGACAGTTGTACCTTATGTAGGTATTCTCAGTTACAGTCCTGATGGGTTAATGCAGATAGTTAAGCAGGTGTGCAATAGGATGATGTCCCAGGCAATGTCCTCCTGGAATTGGATTTGCTACTTCTCTCCTATGGCATCCCTAGTGGTAGTATTTGCTCTAACACTACTGAAGTACAGTAGGGGACTCCTTAGTGTCTCTGAGCTGCCACTCTGTTGTTGTACCCTTGCTGATGCCACCAGCACACTGTGTGACAGTTGTAATGCAGGTGCAGCATCTTCATTAACTTGCATTCCTCTCTGTGTGACTATGCAATATTGAGAAGATTATGGTATGAGCATGTAATTCGGCATTGACAAACATAGTTACCCCGTGATATATATGCATGATTTCCAAGTGTAACCATCCATCACAGTTAGGTTCTGCACAGATTTACGCTTTGCATGGTCCTGGAAGACTTTGTCCACTTCAGCCTCATGTCCTGTGTGGTGAACTTTTCCAGACAGAGACATTCTTTTGAAGCCATGATATCCCAGCTTCACCTAGGGAGTAGATATATAAATCAATGTCTGTATGTACTATTGTCTATGTCAGATGACACCTGCCACTGCAGTGTCCCGGTACCCTTTTGATGGGTACAGCCTCTTGTGCTGCTATGAGCTTCTTGTCTGGACACTTTGACATAGTGTGGCAGCTGTGGGCATATGAGCCATGTATTGCGGATACCTTTTGCCAGTGACACCAGTACTCTGTGTGCCAATTGTACTGCAGGTGCAGCATCTCCATTAAGTTGCTTTGTTAATCTGTGTGGCTATGCAAAATTGAGAAGGTACTCACACAACAGGTCTATGGCTCCACCTGCCTGATCCATGTGCCTGCCTGGACAAGCCCTGAGCCAATTTGCAATTTGTTCCACTTGTTTTCTGTGCCATGACTGTTTGCACACATCTTCTAGCACTGCAACTTACCCTGCCTCTTCCCTTTGTCCTTCTTAGTTGTACACCCTCCCGCAGGACTGCAACCTCTACTGCCTGTTCTTGACATTGCTGGTTACACAAACACCTCTGACAACAGTGCTACATGCCCTGTTTGCTCCATGTGCCCTTTCTGTTCTAGTCCCCCACATTCTGTCAGGCTCCTGGCATGCCACTGATGTGAGACAACTGTGTGTGGCTGACATACATTTTGCAGCAGTGTCCCTATGTTTGCATGAGTTGCAGCAGTACACATTACACTAATTGATATTTCAGTTCCAAAAAACTTAATTTGGAAATTTAAAAAAGTCTTTTTTTTGGAGGGAGCAAGCCTCCCTGCACCACCTATGGGCAGCTTGGACACTGCATCCCGCCAACTTATACACAAATTCCATGATCACACTACAGTGGAAAACAAACATTTACCTGCCATCTTGCACAATTCAACTAACTTCGATAAATCATACCTGCAGTATAAAAAAGTGAATTTAAGGCACATCAGCAAACAGTCTTAAGCAAACTGTAGGTAAGCTCCTGGAACAGCCTCGGCATTGATGGTTTGCATTGCCTGTAATCTTCTTTGCTGATGCTTTCCATTTATGTCATTATAGTCAGATAGTCACATTTGTTTGCTTTCTGTGTTCCTCACTCTAGTGCAGTCGCCCTTAAAATGGTGACAAAGCTTTTCATCATGCTGTCAGTGGGGCTAGTAGCACTGCTATTATGCTAATAAGGTGATTTAGTATGATCGTGTCTGAATTTTATCAGTAGCACAATGTTTTATCAGCTTCATTAATTTCTACAAGGCTGATCCAGCTCCCATATGTGCACTAACATCAGTTAATGTATGCAAGGCTTATACTGCTGTACAAGCAGCAAAGGGCATGATGACTGGCACATGCTTGCTGGTGAGAAAAACAGATTAAGGAGAGACATTATCCCATATTTTCATTTTTTTTTGTTGCTGCGTCTTTGTGCAATAGGCATGAAATTGTGGGTACTATCAGCTTTCCGCTATCATGGGCGTGCTGTACTTAGCAGTAGTATTTGTCTTAGAATGGAGGACACAATATGAGTGAAGAGACTAGTCTGCCAGAGGAGGCAGGTCAAAAGGGTAAGTGTACTGTAATGCTGCCAGAATTGTATTTGTGTTTAACCTGTTTACCACAGCACTGAACATTTTATTGTATTTTGGATGTTCTTACTTCCAAGTTTCCTACTTGTTCAGGAGCATTGTTGATTGCGGTTTGTCATCTGTTTTTACTGTCCTAATATCCTAATCTGCAGCAATTTCCCCTGCATTTGCTTTGTGTATAACTACTGATCTCATCAGTTAGCATTTTGTTTGCCTGTGTCGATTGCTAGTTTTATACGTTATCTGTGCTAATGGTCAAAGCTTTGCCAGTTGTCAATGCTTTTATCATATGTATAGCAACACTGCTGATATTATTTACGTCAGTAAGTGAGGATTTTTTTTTGTCTGTTTAATCATTGTTGAGTTTATTGCTTATATAGATTTTGGTACTTACGTATTATTGCATCCAGATTTGTAACATTTTGTAATTCCCAGAAGTAGAGCCACAGCTGACTTAATTTTTGTGAAGTAAACCTATACTGCTGCTCATTTCAGCATTACTGACTGTACATGACAGCAAATGCTTTAAACTGCCGAAAAATTTATGAATTACGCAACGTTACTAAGATAGTAGCAATATGCTTCCTAAAGCAAGACTTGTGCAAAGCACCTGTCATTACGGACTGTTATATTACATGTTAACTGCTGCACCCAACAAAACAATGCAAGTCAGCATAATCATCCCCATAAATACAAGCACAGCTTATTACAGTTTTGGTCGAGCTGGTTATTGGTATTACCTTGTTCTCCTGTATTCATTTAAATGTAATATATGTGACTGATAGTTTGGTGAAGCTTTTCTCCTCGGTTCTCAGCTGAGAAAGAGTCTACTCTGTACCCACTTGGAGTAACCCAGTTAACAAATGTCACATTAACATAATCAAAAATGATTTATCCTGAACTAAAGCTATGTAAGACTGTGCTGCTGTTGTTGATTTCAGGCTAAGGAAAACTTGCTTACTTGCTTGTTTGCTGTTAGACCCTTTGTCGAAAATGGAGAAATCAGTACTTACAGATTCCATCTGTCAGTACGATAGCAGCCATGACAATTGCAATCTGGTTGCGACAATAAGCAAGTACCTAGATTTTTAGTTATTAGCTGCATCTGTGCTACTGACCTAAACTGTACCAGTTATCGCTGCATTTACCATGGTTTGTATGTTTAATCATTTCAGTAGTGGTTTCCATCAGTATACTGTGGATGGTCGGAGACATGCCCCAGTATTTTCCAGATGTCTTTCACTGTCTAGGTACCTAGCATTCTAATTATTGAGATACCTTTGTGCGTATTTGTCTCTCAATTATAGCAGCTGATCAGCTTCTTTCCAGCTTGTTGATAACTACAAATGTCCTTTATGAATAATGGAATAAGTAAAGCAATGACTTCCTTATAACTAGGGTTGCTACAAAATGTTCATTTTTGGAGCAGAAGGTATTGCTGACAAAAGTGAAAACATTGTGCTGCATGCTCGAGAATGAAATTAAATGATGTATTCAAGAAGTGTGGCAATTAAAAATTACATAGAAGGCCATGGAGTCAGTAGCAGAAAACACTCTACGCATTGTAGAAATAATCTTAATATTATTTCAGGGATTATCACAAAAAATTTGGTATTCATAGGTACGTACTAGGCTATTGGCCCTAGGGCCTATATAAGCCTAGCCAAACAGTACCCTTGCTTTTGCCACCCAAGAAAATTATTTTCCTGTGCCTCTGTCAAGCAGAGCCACAGAAGTGATCCCTGGGGTGAATTTCCTATCTCCCATCCAATCATCAAGATTTTTCTTAAAGAGTGCTAATGAGGAGCTTTGTTTGATATAGATAGGTAGTTTGTTCCAGAGTATGGGAAGTCTCTGAAACAGGAATGTATCCCTCCAGCATGTTCTGTTTATTGTGGTGACAAGGTTTAGGTCCCTAGAGCGTGTAGCTCAGAGGGATTGGGATTTCTTTATGTGGAGCATGTCCAACAGCTCTGGTTTGACATAGCTTTGTATGTTAGGCAGAGATCGCCTCTGAGTAGGCGATATGCGACAGAGTAAAGCTGGAATTTTTTCAGACGGTCTGCGTAGGGCATCTGTTTGAGGCCGGTAGTCCTCTTTGTGAGGTATTTCTGTGGCCTTTCCAGTTGTTGTAGATGTCTTGTGAGGTACATACCAAAAGGGGAGTTGTACTCTATAATGGCAGAAATGAATGGCTTTCAATTTTAGTCATGCTGACAAAGTCATTTAGATGCCTGGTGCAACATAGCATCATCATGGTTAATGGGTAGAGGATGCATCTCAGATCAGTAATACTAAATTTTGTAGTAGTACTGGCATTGTGAGATACTATTTTACACCTGTTTTATTTATTTTTTTAATTGTTTTCTCCATTTCACACTCCATCTGACCTTAGAATGCTATCAGTTTCCCATGGGTCTCTATTTATCCTTTTCACAAATAAAAAGCCAGTGGAAGTAGGTACTGTGGTCTTTTCCATTAGGCTAACAATGCTTTACATCTTTATAGTTTGTATTAGATGTGCAAAAGGTACAGGAGGTGTCATTGCTGTGGTAACATGTATTTCAGATATAAGGCTTTCAAGATTATTCTCATTAATGTGTAGGTTTGAGATACTTGATGTCATGCCTAAATAAATAAAAACAATTACTTCTGTTAGGATCTCTCATTTTCCTATTGTTTTATTGATTTTTTCTACATGTAACCTGTCACACACACTTTTGGTACTTTTAATTTATTTATATTACAGGTACCTGAAGTTGACTTCAAAAGCTCTGTTTTAGTTATGATATAATGTTCCAAAATAATGTAAAATAATTTTATTCAAAGTATATGGTTAACAGAGAGACTGATGAAGGAAGAGAAGAAAATTAATAATAAAAGAAATAAGTTACATAAAACATAAATAGGCAGGATAATTATAGTTATAGCTAAAATAAGTTTAGGCACCAAAAGATATAAATGGATGAAGGGACTTTTGGCATAGCATGAGGGGAAAAATTGGAAAAAAGACAATGTTTCTATTCTATCTTAAGTGGAAGCTGGCAGTCTGTTACTATTGCTGATTTAAAACATGCAAGTTTAGCCTGGCATAATAAGCCGTGGTGGTGCAGTGGTAGCGTTATCGCCTCACAGCAAGAGGTTCTTCCATTCGATTCTCGGCTGGAGCGCCTTCTGTGTTGAGTCTGCATGTCCTCCCTGTGGTCGAGTGGCATTCAAAAGACATGCGTGAATGGGTGTGTCTTCGTTGAAGGTTGGGCATTGGGCTGGCACCTCGGCACCATAAAAATCAACTGCCAATCATTAGCGGACCGGAGTTCCGCTGTGGCGACCCCTAACCAGGAAAAGCCAAAAGAAAAACAACATAAAAGCTATATGAAAAGCCAAAAAAGCTGCAGCCCAACAAGATGAAAAGAATAACTGAGAATAGACACAAGGAGAACAGAGTTGGAATGCCAAACACCTGCAACCTCAGATGATGGTGGTGAGCAGCAGGTTACCGTTGTAACTATATTTAGGGAAGTGCAGAAACTAAATTCTAGAATAGATGCATATATGACAGACAATGACAAATAAATGATGGAGATAAAGGATGCTGTGAGTGATCATTCCTATATTCTGCAATCCCTGATAAATGAGAATATGACTCTGAATGCATCGGTGGAAGGAAAATTGGAATTCTTAGATACTTTAGTAACTGAACTTGACAAATCACTTCAGAAGAAAGAATTTAAGATTTTGTGGTATCCCAGAAAGAATGGGAGGAAAGGAGTATATTACATTCATGAAAAAGTGGATATCTGTGCGGACGTAGATGGCTGAAATGTTAATTCAGATTGAAAGAGCTCATTGAACCAATTGGATTCCTCAGAGACAGAGATCGAGGGTCACTTGGTAAATTCTGGTACCTTTTCCCAATTTCTCTTTGATAGAGTTAGTGTTATCTCATACATAGAAGCTGGGGACCCAAATCACTTGTGCTGATTCTCATGTATTTGTGGACCAGGACTTGTCAGCAACAACTCGCAGGAGATTCTTCCCAATCCAAGACCAATGTAAATTGCCATTGTAGTTTCTATAATGTATACAGACTGTTTTCAAAGTCTCTAAATTTAAAATACTTGTATACCTATAAACCGTGTCAAAGTAAACAGTATGATACAGGATATTAATCACATCCTTCATGAATTGTTGATGTCTCATAAGATAGATGAAACATTATATGAATATTTCAAAATGAGCCATCTTGTTATACCTATCATCAAAGGCCTTCCCAACATTCACAAGTATGCAGTTAATCTACCTCTGCATCCTATAGTTGCTGGTGACCGATGGATAAGAGAGCCTGTCTCTGTATACATAGAGAAGCAATTGAAAACAGCACTATTGTTTTAAAAGACACGAAAGACTGTTTGGTAAGCTTATTACAATGTGGACTGTTTAAATGATCTTTTATCTATATGGTTATCTTGGATGTGAACACTTGAATGTTATGTTGTCCATCTCGCTTTCCTTCTTTCTGGTTGGGGTTCGGAGCCAATCTCGGCTCTGACTCGCCAACTTCTAAAGCTCGAAGAGTCCTTACTGGCTCGAGGCTAACCCCTTATCCCAGCATGCACAGCAGTAGCCACCCAGTTCTCGCTTGCAGCGTTGAGATTGTCCTCTGCTGGCTCAGGCTAAGTAGGTAATTTTTTCTTTAATAATTTTTGTTTGTTTAAGCTAATTTTCATTGCTAGCTAAAGTTTACCTGTCTTATCACCCCTATACTCGGTACAGTTGTTTGCTGTTGATAGGCCGTCGTTTCCTCTCAGACCTTTTTCCTGTGTGTCGGCGGCCCGTTTTTTTCTAAAGGGTTGTTTGTCCCCTTTTTCCCCTCCTTGCTTCTTAGGGAGAAGCTGTTTTGGTTGGAGGCTTTCTCCCTTTGGGAGCAGTAGGTGTTTAATTTAGAGGCTATCCCCTTATCTTTATTCCCTCCACCTTTTCAAAAAAATAAATAAATAAATCTATACTCTTATTGTGGTTCACTCTTTACATTTAATTATGTATAAATGAACCTACAAAGCAGTCAGGCTGTAAAAAATGTGACTCGTGTTTTCAAAAAATGTCCCTTACGGATGGGCACACAAGTTGTGTTAATTGTTTAGTGCGGTCCACCTGCAGGACTTGTGCTCTGTTTGCCATGCCTTCAGTGCATGGGTTTTGCAGGAGATGCACAACAAACTGATCTTGAGAGGATTGTTAAAACCTCAGGTTGAGGATGCATCAGATACTCAGCCTTCCAAAAAATCTGATGATAGACAAGTATCTTCGTCAGCTCCACCTTCGGTGCCAACAAAGGCAAAATCTAAATCTTCGGATCCTTCAGAGAGGATTGTTGGCTCTGAGGATTCCTTTTCTTCGTCAGCTCCATCTGTGGCTTTGGAGCCTTCTTGGACTCAAAAGAGGTCGACATTTCCTTCTTTGTACCCGATGAGATCTGTGCCTTAGTCACCACTTATACAGTCAGTAGCAGGGAGTCACCTGTCTTCGGCCCACTCCTCTCGATCATCCAGGAGTTTATCGGATGATGATGTGAAGAAAGTGATGAAGAAGCTGCTCAAGACACAGGTATTTGCTCAATTGTTGTCAGGGCCAGCCCAGAAGGAAGTGGCTTTGTTGTCCGGTCCAGCCCCTGTCTCGATTCCTCATCCGATTGCATCCAGTTCAGAGCCGGAGTGCATGGAAGTAGTAGTGGTGGAACCGTCGGTTCTGATGACCCTTGCTTTGTTGGTTCCAACATTCGCTCCGACTCCTCAACAGTCCACGCCGTCGAGGGGTCTGGGCACCAAAACTCCCTCGTCGGCTCCAAGGGGGGAAGTGGCATCGGACCCTTGTCCAACCCTACTCTCCCTGTCTCTGCCAGACCCTTTCAGAATCCTTGAAGGATTGCCCAGCTGCTCACCTCTGGAGGCAGTTGGGGGCAGAATTTCACTGTACCCAAGAGCCTGGCAAGCTATAACACAAGATGAATGATTACGGTGCATAATATCCAGGGGTTACAAAATTCCCTTCTCCCAAGCACCCCCAAGAAGTCAAAAATCATCAACCCAGATGTTCCACCCAAAACTTTGCTGCAAAAAAGAGCCATTCAGGAAGGCCCCGCAGACCAGATAGAATCCGGAACTTTCTCAAGGTTCTTTTTAGTTCCAAAGAAGACAGGGGACTGGAGACCTATCTTGGATCTCAGCAAGTTAAACAGGTCAGTAAAGAAGACTAAATTCTGGATGGTGACACTGCAGTCCATTCTACCCTTTTTGGGTTAGGACAATTGGATGTGCTCTATCGATCTCCAGGACATGTACTACCACAGAAAAATGGACAGGCAGTCCAGGAGACATTTATGCTTCCGGCTGGGAGCCAGTCATTATCAGTTCAGAGCTCTGCCCTTTGGTCTTACCACAGCCCCCAGAGTGTTCACCAAATGCAAGGCTGTAGTCACGGCTCACCTAAGACATTTGGGATTCCAGGTGTTTTCTTATCTATATGACTGGCTCCTCACTGCCACCACCGAGCATCATCTCCTAAGGGCCAGGAACCACATAATTCACACTTGTGCACGCCTAGGAATCACAATAAATTACGAAAAATCTGCCTTTTTGCCCTCTCAGTGTATTACTTTCATAGGCGCTCAGCTAAATACAAGAGACATGATAGCCAAGCTCCCACAAGAAAGTTTGCTTGCCATTCGAGGTCAGGCTTCTCTCCTTTTGTCAAAATCAAAGCTTCAGGTTCGATTTGTCCTGAAGGTCTTGGGTTTAATAGTTCCATTAACTCGTTATCACATGAGGATTCTGCAATGACTCCACTTCACTCAGTGGTCGTATCAGGATTTGCCAATGTCACACATGATCTTAATCATGGATGCTTGCAAGAAAGATCTACAGTGGTGTCTCCACTCTCCCCTAGTCACTCTAGGCAGACCCTTTGTAGCCCCTCATCCGGTAGGGTGGGGGGGGGGCATTATCTGGGAAGGACAGTTCAAGGAACTTGGCAACCTCACAAGTACCATTTGCCCATCAATGTCCTGGAGATGAGAGTGGTGTTACTAGCATTGCAAGCACTCCATGACTCTCTCCCTTTGGGCCATATAGCAATTCAGACTGACAACATGTCAGTAGTGTGGTACATCAGCAAACAGGGTGGAACCAAATCTTACCCCTTATGTCTGGAAGCCCTTCGAGTATGGCAATGGGTGATCTCCTCTTAGCATTTTCTGGTTACAATGCACATTCCGGGGAAGTCCAATGTGATAGCAGGCAAGCTCAGCAGGGCAGTTCTCATGCCCCATGAGTGGTCTCTGAAACAAGATGTGGTGGAGATGATCTTCCGCAGATGGGGCTAGCCACGCTGTGATCTCTTTGGCTCTCACCTAAACAACAAATGCAACAGCTATTTTGCCCTAGTTCCCCCTACAGGACAGTCACCCAGAGATGCACTGGTCCACGATTGACCCCCCGGGATTCTTTATGCTTTTCCCCCTTTCTTTTAATTCCAAAAGTGCTTCAGAAAGCAAAGTCGCAAGCTGATCCTCATTGCTCCATGCTGGCCTCATCAGATATGGTTCCTGTTCCTTTCGCATTGCCTGAGGGAGGAGCCTTGGATTCTGGACCCAGTTCCGGACCTCCTGACACATCAGTCAGGCGCTCTTCATCTTTCCATTCAAACTCTCAAGCTGACAGCTTAGTTTCTCCACTTTCGATCCTAGCCAGGCTCCCTGATATCTCACCTGTGGTTCAACATATTTTAGTCTCTTCCCATAGACCAACTACTAGGAAGCTTTATGCTAGTAAATGGAAGAGGTTCTCCTCCTGGGCCAAGCAAAATGACATTGATCCCTTTACAACTCCAGTTGCAAAAATCTTGGACTTCTTGGCAAAGACCTTCGAAAAAGGAGCAGCGGCTGCTACGATTCATGTTCAACTGGCTGCTATTTCTAATTTTCATGTAGGCCTTCTAGGTTGTAATGTTATGTCCCATAAGTTATGCAAGGCCTTTTTGAAAGTTGCTACACTATTAAGGCCTCCTATCCGAGAACCTCTCCATCCTTGGGATTTAAACTTAGTACTAGCTGCTCTGATCCTTCCTCCCTTTGAACCAGCCGCTTCTTGTTCTCTGAAGTTCTTATCATGGAAAACCCTGTTCCAGGTTGTGGTTACATCAGATAGGCGGGTCTCCGAGTTACAGGCACTTTCCATCCGCCCACCTTATATGATCTTTCACAAGGATAGAGTATCTCTTAGAACTAATCCTTCCTTTTTACCAAAAGTCTGCTCAGACTATAATTTGAATCAATCAATTGAACTTCCTGTTTTCTTTCCAAATTATGGCAACAAGCCAGAGTACAAATTACATCAATTGGATGTCCACAGGCAATTACGATTTTATCTTCAAAGGATCAAGGACATTAGAAAATCAGATCATCTGTTTTTATCCTTTTCTCAGAGCAAACAAGGCTCATCAGTTTCCAAAGTGACTCTTTCAAAATGTCTGTCCAATACTATTGCTTATATTTGAGTCTCGGCATGTGTCAGTCCCAGGAAAAGTGAGGGGACATTCCACTAGGTCCTTAGCTACCTCGAGAGCCTTTCAAGCTAAGCTTCCTTTAGATACTGTTTGTGCGGCAGCAACATGGGCTACTCCCCATACCTTCATTACTCATTACAAATTGGACATGGCCTCTCAGAACAGGACATCCTTTGGTTCCATGGTTCTGAAGTCTCTCTTCCAGTGACCCACCCAGGATTTTGGTGCTAGGGATGCTGTCCCAACTAAAAAGAAGGAAAGTGAGATGGACAACATAACATAAAGAAGTTATGTTCTTACCATAACGTTCCATGTTTGTTGTCCTTTGTCTCACCTTCCTTCTTGCATCCCTCCCTCCTTCCCCCATCCTGGATGATTCAGAGGAATTTACCTTTTGGCTGATCTGGCTGACTTTCCTTTGCTTTGCAGCCTTTGGTATTCTCCTTGAAACCATGTTTTTCCTTTTGTTGTAGGTACAAGAAATATTTATTGCTTAGTTACCTCTTTTATTGGGTAATTCATAATTTTCCTATCTAGTGGTTAGTTCTCACAAACAAAATCTGGGTAGCTACCGCTATGCATGCTGGGATAAGGGGTTAACCTCGAGCTAGTAAGGACTCTTAGAGCTTTAGAAGTGGCTGAGTCTCAACCAGAAAGAAGGAAGGTGAGATAAAGGACAACAAACATGGAACGTTATGGTAACAACATAACTTCCTTTTTACCATTATACCTAATGACTATGGCATTTTAGCCATTAAGATTTTTTTTTTATATAAGAGAATGCACTTTATAATAGTGAGAAAATTGATCTGTTTAATCTGTTGCTTTATATTATTTTAGAAATTAACAACTTTTTGTTCAAGAACTGTATCTATTGGCAAAAATGGGAAGTGGCTATGGGCATTCCCTCTGCCAACACATATGCAAATTTGGTATTGGCTTTCTGGGAGAATTGCCATATATTGAATGATAATCCATTCAGTTCACATTAAGTTTCTAAATATGTTTTGTAGATATCTTTATTCTGCATCATGGATTGGCTGAAACATTACTGTAATTTGTCAGTTGTCTACAGTCTACAACTAATCTTTTAATGTTCACGCGTCAATATTCAACTACAAAGATCGATTTTTTGGATATTACCATAGACCTGGATGTGATCAGCGGTATTAATATTGCTGTACACAACAAAGACTGTAAAAAGAACCTCTTATCCAGTGATAATGTGTGTCCCTATCATATCTATAAGAACATCATGAAGGGACAACATTTGAGATATTCTAGACTACATAAAGGAATGAAGACTTTGAGAAGGTTATACATACACTCGAACAACAATTTCTGTGGAGAGGTTACATCTAAAAGAGGTCTTTACACAGCGGAATACAAGCAGTAGACCCTATTATTCCTGTTTGAGGAACGATACTGAAACCTTAGCTTCTAATAATATGTCTGGCAATTCTTCAATCAGGGTGGTCCTTACCTTTTTTAATGATATGCAGTGTGTGTGCAATAATAATAATTGGAATATCCTGTTAAGCGATGGTATTATATTTGACATAGTTGGTGAAACTCCAGCGGTTACTTTTAGATACAACAGGAACCTAAAGTAGTTATTATGCCAACATCAGCAATATTCTGATTGACATAATTCCACCAGAATAGGCACTTATCCCTATTGAAGTTGTACAACTTGCAAACGTATTTCTAGAACTCAAGGCTTTACTCATCTGATCATTAATCAACAATATAAACCTAACCTCTATGCAGACTGTAGAACGTGTAGTGTAATATGTATTGCCACCTGCCAGTCATGTCAAAGTTTTTATATAGGCAAAACCAACAGGCAGCTGAAAGAGAGGATTGCAAGCATATTAGTGACATCCAGTTATGTGATGAGAAAAGCCCATTGTATAAATGCATTCTTCAGTTTCCACAGCATTTTTTTCTCTTTCAAATTTTGCATATTGTATTTGAAATTTCCAGAGGAGGTGATATAATGACAGAGACAGAATTTGTAGAAATGAAATGGGTGGCAGACCTGCATGCTGATATAACCCCAGGATTAAACTTGTGTCTGCCTCTCAAGCCAGCATTGAGAAGGCACAGGTTGAAATGAAAATGCTTATTGGTTGTTGCCGTATTATATGACTACGTTGGATAATTTTTATGATGTGGCTGAATACTAACCTTGTGAATATCTGTATTGGAACTTGTTTTACATGCATTCATTTTGAAACTTTTTCTTAGTAAGGGCATGCATTATAGAGTTATTATTTTTGTCCGGTGACCCTGTATGGTCTTAACTATTACCGCTGCTTTACATGAGTGTAAAGGAATGTAGCATGAGTCATTTGTTAATTGTTGCCTCTTAATTGGTCTTCTGGTTTGGTTTTATTTTTGTGATTGGATGACTTGGAGCAAGTAGCTAGAATTTTTTCCAATGAGTCATATGAATCCACCCAGATGAAGCATCCATTGAATACCAGAACATCAATGCTGATTGTTCTCAGTTGTACTGATTGACAGCATTGGGTATTTTCAGTCATATTATTACATTGTTGGAGTGGTTGATTGTTGTGAGATTTATATATACATTTATAGTGTTTTTTTTTTTACTTTCTTTTTTAATAGGGATATGTAGACTGGAGTTGTGACTTTGAATTGACAATCCAGAATGCTCCTGACTATCAGCGTTTGTATGTACACAATAGACTTGTATTGTGGGGTGTATATTAATTGTTGCTCCCTGATTGGCTCTATGGTTTGGTATTACCTTCTTTAGTTGGTCCATCCAGATTAAGTAGCCAGAGATACTTTTAATTAATTTAATGTACACTTTTTAGTAGGCGTTTACTGATTGTTGTTTTTTGATTGGTTAGTATTAATTTTAAATTTTGTATGTTCTTTATATTGAATGAGATTTGAAGAAGGACATGGATTTCACCCGAAAGTGCTTGTTGTCTATTGATTGGATTTCTGGTTTGGTTTTTACTTTTGTGATTGGATGACTTGTAGCAAGCAGCTAGAATTTTTTCAATGAGTCATGAGGATCTGGCAGGATGAGGTGTTCATTGAATACCAAAACAACAAGCTAATGTCTCACTTGCATTGATTGACAACATTGAGTATTTTCACTCAATATTACATTGTTGGAGTGGTTGATTGCTGTGAGATTTATACATTTATGGTGTTTTTTTTTTATTTTTTAATAGGGACATGTAGACTGGAGTTGTGATTTTTGACTTGATAATCCCAAATTCTCTTGACTGTCAGCATTTGCATGCACAAGATAGACTCTTAATATGCGGAGTACATCAGTTGCCAATACCTGATTAGCTGTATGGTTTGGTATTACTTTCTTTGGTTGGTCTATATAGCTCAAGCAGCCAGAGAGACTTTTAATGAATCTAATGAACATTCTTTTAGTAGGTGTTTACTGATTGTTGTTTTTTGATTGGTTAGTATTTATTTTAAATTTTATATGCTCTTTGTATTGAATGAGATCTGAAAAGGGTGTACATTTCACCTGAAAGCGCTTATCTTTTTAATTTTCTCTCATTAAAAGTTTGAAACTTGTAAAAGTCTTAATTTTTTATGTCATACGCTGTGGTGGCTCCGGTACTCAATTTATTTCACTTCATATATCTATATATATATATATATATATATATATATATATATATATATATATATAGAGAGAGAGAGAGACACACACACACACACACACACACACACACACACACACGTGCATCTGAAAGAATCCATGTCCGACTGTAGTAATCTCATTTGGTTTGTTAATCTGACCAGATGGACTGTTATACGTTTATGGTTTCTTTGTTAGTTATTTCTTCTTGTCTTTTTATCTCATGTTATCTAGACTGTTTTTATTTTTTTGAAATTTGTTGTTACTATTGCTATTCAATAATTCAATAAAGAGTCATTAATTTCAAAACAGAAGTTATAAATTGATGAAAACAATAATGTTCCTAATCAGGTAAATATTGCAGATTAAATAATCACTACAAGAATAGCACTTGGCCTTGTCTTTGATAGGTTTGGAGTTGGATGATGAAGATAGGCAAATAGTTTTGTTGCTTAAACCAAGGGAGGATAGAGATAGGGAGAAAGTAGGAAATGAAACAACTAATAACCAATGAGATATGGTACACCATTGCATGAGGGCTGTACATGAATATAAAACACAGTATAGAATTAATAAAGTTTTAAATAATAGACTAGTTGCCTAAGTTTATTTGGACTTGTATTACAGATGTTTGTACCCCTAGCTGAAAAAAGTTAGTTGTTGGACTGGGGGTTAATGAATAAAGAGGAACCTCATGTGAGATGCTGGATCCTGTGAAAATATCAATTTATGCATTTATGCATGAATACTTTAACTGATGAACATTGATATGAGGAGGTATAACCATTCAAACTTTTGATTTTGAATTTGAACAGTAGGGTACAGATGAGGAGTGAAAATCAAAATTCAGTGGATAGCCATTCTGCTGCTTGAGTAGTCAGACTATGATACTGCCTTCTTGGTGCCCCAGTAGTGAATATGCATATTTTATTTTACAAGGATTGAGGTCTGTGTAGATTATGGACACAGGTAGCACCAATGCTTGGTACTATATAATCTAGTTCAGAGTAATACTTTTTTCTTACTTAAGTGTTTTGGAGTTTGGTCAGTATATTTTAAGTCCTTTCACATTAAGTAATCCGGAGATGTCTCCATTAAATTTCTCTGCATATGTACAGTAAGTGAGGCAGTGAAAAATGACATTTTTAGAAAATTTTTCTCTCTCCTTAAGATATCCTACTCATACCTTGTTGAGATATTTGAATGACAGAACACAGGAGTTTACTTTTGCTCACATTAACTGTAAGTTCCTGTTGCTGTATTCAAAGGGAAGTTTGGTTTGGTTTACTACTAAAATTATTAGTGATTTGTTTCAAAGGACATCCCAAGGGCCAAATAATCATATCACCATCATGTAGGAGAAAGTCTTTATTTGATTAAGGCGTAGTGAGAGTGTTAATTCAGAGAGGTAAAAAACAGTGGTTGAATGGTAATGACTTGGGGCCACCAGAAATATGAAGAAGATGAGATTGTCCTTATTCGTTTTTTACCATAGCATATGTGCTGTGAAGGTAGTCAGTAAACCACTGAAACACTGGATGACATTTGGATTAAAGCAACAGAGGAAAAGCTCTTTATGCATTAATTTGCATTCTGGTTTCCCTTACTTCCCCATTAAAGCGTCTGTTTGCATTTTGTCATCAATTTTTATCTTAACTGGTATAATATAAGACATGAATATAATGATACTCTGAACCATTTCCTGTTACTTATTTATACAAAATATTATCTGGATCCCACTAATACAAAAAGGCATAAAAAGTAAGCCTTAATATCTTTAAATAACAAATCAGTACTTTATTTGTATTTCATTGCTTTGAAGCTGCCTTTAATTCCAGAGCTTCCCTCTCTTAATGCTACATAGCTACATGTACTTATTAAAAACTGCAAACTGTTTAATGACTAAATAGTTATATATTTAAGTCACTTCTTCAAAACTGACTTTAGTAACAACTGTTTAGCTAAAGTCAGAACTCGAAATTCCTCAAAGTTGCTGGCTGCTGAAACGAAAGGTACTTGGTGGTTTATAAAAATAAAGATGGGAGTAATCATGGATGATGGGTGGCCAAAATATGAAAAAAATGACCATGGTCATACTTAAAAAAAAAAAAAAAAAAAAAAAAAAAAGTTGTTGATACATATGTGGTAGCAAAATTCAATTGAGTCTCCACATTTCTGATTATAACAGTTTACAGTGGTTTTATTTTTCTCTTTCCTCACATGCCTCATGCTGGCTACAGTGCACTCCCAGGTATCTAGTCTTGCTCCCCAATTTTATAATACTGTTTAATAATAATAATAATAATAATAATAATAATAATAATAATTATTATTATTATTATAACAACATTAATAATCTTTATTCAGTAGCAGCAGATGGGTATGTAGTTTGTCAGCTCAGGAGATTTATATTTCCTTGTACTTGTTCACATTGTTGCTGATATAAGGTTTGCTGTATTTGACGACGAGTGGATGCATGGAAAGGTTATAGGGGGTGTATTCTCTTATGATTCCAAATTAATAACTATTGGCATATATGCTATTAAGATATTTAACCAATTGCCCTCAAGTTATATATCACTTGTGTATGTAGCTGTGTATGTTTTTGTTGTCGTCACCTTGCTGTAATTTCTCAGTTTAGTCCATTATTCTAAATCACTCTGACAGGATTTTATAGATGTTGAGAGCCCAGTGTATTGACTTTAATATTCCCCATTTCACTGTAGTACTAGCAGTTGACTTAAAAAGTAGTTACAGTTTAGGCTGTTTAAATGTGGTTAGCTGCAATAATAACTAGATATGTGTTTAAATTCCGCATGCATATATATATATATATATATATATATATATATATATATATCTATATATATACACACACACATTTTTTTTCAACAGCCAGAATTAAAGTTCAGCTATTCTGAAATATTATTTGGATTGCTTTGCATTTATAGCTTTATTTAGGAGGCACAGATACCGACTTGGTTTGGAAATGCAGTATATACATATTTTGAATTTGAGAATTGTGTCTCAAATCAAGGACCATAACTCTTTGCTAAAAATAAATTAATTTAAACCAAATGCATCCTGAAAATGCTGTGATTCAAAAGGGTAAAAAGTAAACTGGGGTCTATCTGCTGTGTTTTAAAAAAGGCATACTCTGAAACATAGCTATTGTATGCTTTGTGTTGCATATAACAGACCAGTATAAAATATTTCCTTTGCCTGTATAATTAGCAACAAAGGAGTGTCTAGTGCTTTGAGTTTATATTTAAAATGCAAATGTGCCTAACAGCAATTTTAGTCCAGTGATTTATACATTGGTTTGTGTTATACTCTATTTCTATTCATTATTGGCTCATAGGTTTATAGGTTAACAACCCCAAGTAAAGAATTTTGAATGTAAAAGAAATTTCCTGAATGTGCTCTACACTTGCCACAAATATTTTACTGTTACAGAACCTTTCTATTTTGTATTTCTAGAACTACAACTTAATTGTTTTCTCTACAGGGTATGTATGTAGAATTCTGTAATGTAGTCTTGAATTATGTTTAACCTGCTACTTATTTTTTTTTATTTTTTATGTATAACGTAACTGTGTTTTGTTTCTACGTGGAGCTTTTCTCCCCGGGCCTCTGCTGAAAATGGAAATATATCCAGTCAGACCAGCCCGGTAAACAAATGTAAAATAAATAAATAAATAAAAGTACCTTTTTAAGCCTAGCCACGCATCTCAAATTTCTGGCAAGTTCTTGTACCCTTGATAAGTTTAAGCAGGGGCTCGGGAGCAGAAACATATACAAGCAGATGTTAATCTGCTATAAGAGAAAAGTATGGCATCTGGACGTCTGGATTTACTAAATGTATGTGGTTCCTATAGTTTTAGTAATACTATATAGAAAATCACTGGTTTGCTTTTGTTGTGTTTTTGGTTTCTATAGTTCAGGTTGTTGCTGCTGCTGCTACTGATGTTTAGATGCTGTGGAATGCTAGAGCAAAAAATTTAGGCATGGCAAATAAAAAAAAAAACTATCGCTGTGTCAGATAATTCAATTATTTTATTTTTTATTTGTTGACTGGGTAGGTGGGTTGGTCTACTGATCCTTTTCAGCGATGACTTGGTCTTTCCCAGCAATTAATAGTACGTCATTAAATTGTGCAAGGCCATACAATAGGTATAGTACATAATTCAAGTGTGCAAGACAACTAAATTTGAGCAAAGGGAGTTACATATAGTTAAGCAGGATTGTAGACATGGCAAGGCAATGTTCAGCATAAATGACTTTGGGACTACAGCAGGGAAGTTGCAGAAGAATCTATTTACAGTATATATATATATATATATATATATATATGTATATATATATATATATATATATATATGTGTATATATATATATATATATATGTATGTATGTATATATATATATATATATATATATATATATACATTCATATGTATATATGTATGTGTGTGTGCGTCAAAATTTAGCTACATCATATTATTGACATGTCCTTTGATGAGTGGTTACTGCCCCTCGTTTGTTGCAGGAGGCTGCCTCTGGAGGTTTGTTAGTCTTTGTCCCTACATCAGCTGCAGCTGCATTTGCTGATAAGATGCTTGTGTAAGGATTTTTTTTTTTTAATTTTTGTAAAGTACCTAGTATTTTAATGTCTTTGGAGAGATGGCTGCAGGTGGGTGGACAAGAAGTGAGAAATCTTTCTCCCCTGATTTGGTTTTGAATTGTGGCCTCCTAAGTATATTAATATTTTCCTTATTGTACCGTAAGGACTAAGCTTGTTCTCTGATGAACACTTTGGATTTCATCAGTGGGTGTAATCACTTCAGTATTTTTAAGAAAAAACATCTATGCCATTTAATTTTTTGCATTTCTGTGATGACTTATTTCCAAGCTCACTTCATCAAAATGGATATATGGAGACAATCAAGAATAATAGAAAACAAGTTTTAGTTGCCATAATGATTTGTCAATTAACGAGTATGAAAATTGTAAATTTAGCATATGAAATTATTGCCGTGATTAGTTGAACTTTATTTTAATCAAGCTCCGTCTGTAAATGAATGTACCCCACTGGATTGGAGATTGACAATCTAGTCTGTTATTTGTTTAAGCCTTTTCCCAAATGGGAATTATTAGTATGCCTGAATATTTATATTTATCTGTTGCATTTGTTGACCTTGGAAAGCCTGACCAGGTTCCCTTTTCAGTGGAGTCCCAGAGAGGAAAGCTCCACAAGACACAGGGAGGAAGTTACATTTATTATCTACTAGAACATGGCATTTGGAGATCTGACTGCACTAAATGTGTATGGTTCCTGTAGTTTTAGTGCTATATAGTGAATCACTGGTTTGCTTTTGTTGTGTTTGGGTATTCACCATAATGTGATGAATAATTTTAGTATACAGTAATGAAGAAAAACAATGATTATTTGAGTCTGCAGTTGTGAGAAAACAAAAACATTGACAATATGAATAGTCAGCAAACAGTCATACTATAATCATGATACAGGCAACACAGTGATATGAAACATCATTCAAAGTTAGATCAGAATAAGTGTTTAGACCCCTAGTATTTTATAATAGTAAGACAGAAGTGAACTTGCATAATATAAATTTGAGGAGAGTATAGTACAGTGGACTGGATAAGACCTGAAGATTACTGGCCAAGTAGTCATTTTAGAGCAGTATCGGATAGAATGTATAAGGATATATTTTAAATTAAACATGTGTCTTTATGTTGTTTCACTTACTAAATATGGATTAATCAAGTAAGCCATCATAAGTCTCACTCAAGATCCCATGACAGTAATCAGGGCCTGTAAATTTAAATGAATGCAAACTTTACAGTGTACAAAAACACCCTGCTCCCCTGCTTATCTCACTACAGGACGAATGCAGTTCCTGTACCTTTAGAATATTTGTATTATAAAAGTAGGACTGCATGTACTGGAGTTCAAAACTGCAGGCCTTTTCTAATTAACCACTATGGACTATTACCAGAATGCATTAACACTTACTGCTCATGTTGCATTTTAATCTCATGCCATTTACAGCATTTAGAATAAGGCTTCAGTGTATTTGCATCATTACTTTTGCTATTTGAATTAGAGGCTGAAATCCATATAATGTAAGTGAAAGTGGCCTTTGTTTCAGAATGGAGGTTTTGCATACTGATACACTGCAAACAAGATGGTTAAGAAAATGAACCGTTAACCAAATGACTAAAAATGTAGCAGACTGTGAGATATGCAAATGTGTCAGCTGTACTTCTGCCCTGTAGTAATTTCATCAGAGCTTCTTATCTTTTATAAAACTGAAGTCACTAGTGGTCCGTGGAAGACTTGTATCAACATTTCCTGAAGCTAATTGCTTATATCAGAAGTAAGGTGCAGTGTTATATATTTTATGTTACTTCATAGTATGAGCATAAGGAAGGGACATCACTCCATTTTTTTACTTACACAGAATATGTTCCAGGAAGAAAACTGAGAACCTGTTTGAAAACTGAATGCCTGATCCAAGCATATTACATGTTCCATGAAGGGATGATAACTAGGAACCTAATAAACAGAAAGCTGCCCTTAAACACAGAGTTCAAATGCAAATCCTCTGCTTCCGTAACCAGGCTCAAGTTCAGGGAAATGGATAAATGCTAATCAGGAGGAACCATTGTAAATAGATTTACTTTTGTATTTATGATGGGGTTTATTTATTTAATAAAAATGTCTTAACTGAGTAAGTTATTTATGGTACGATCCCAGTTATTCTCATTAGGAGTAATACTTAATTACCTATACCATTCTGTCAGTTTTAAATCATGCCTCAGGATGAATGAGTACACTGAAATAATAAAGCCAAACTAGATGACATTCTGAAGAAATTTTCAGACAAATGTTTTGACATCAGACAACCAAATGATAAATATATGGAGGCATGTGGGCTTATGCTGCACATTTAATTTCAGAAGCATTACTTGATGTAGTTATAAATAAAATGTATGCTTCAGAGATGAGTTTTAAAAGATTATGCATAATCCTTGTTTTCTGACTTTAATACTTGGGACTAAAGTGAATTAATCATTATAACCATCAATATATAATGCATGTTGTTTTATTGTTTGATAGCAGCTTGAAACCATGTAGTGCTTATTCTGTTGAGTTACCAACAAGTGGATTCATAAACACCATCCTTAATATCAGAAACATTGTGGAGACCATCAGGTCTGCAGACTTGACAGTTTTGGTATTCACATACAATGAGTTGATGGGGGGTAGTTTCAAGTCAGAGTACAGTGCCAACAAGGCAATTCACACCACATCAGCCCGTATGACATACACTTGAGTAGGACAGCTGTTTTTAAAAGTAAAGGACACACAGCAAGGCAATCTGTTTGACCTCTATGTACACAGGATGAGCTGTGCCCAGGCAGATGGGGTAGTGTAGGTGTAGAACATGTAGCAGAATCACCTGGGTACCTTGAAAAGAGATATAGTGCAGGGATGACATAGCACTAGGAGCTCTCCTTGTGTGGATGTGCACAGGTATACTGTACCTGTTACTTGGGCATTGGGGCAACAGTGTGACAAGGGTGTACATCTAGCGATTTGTGTTATATGCATGTGCATAGTGCACTAGTTGTTTGGACGTTGGGGCACTACAGGAGAAGAGTACACAACATTACAATGTGTGCACCGTACACATGGAGAAAGGAGTCTCAGCTTGGAAGCCTTTGCACCCAGTATAGTATGTGCACCTACAAATGTTGTAAACAGTGTGTCAACTGCCTGTGCCTGTACTATGCATTTTACATACAGACATGGGTGTGCATCATTCTCACTCACTGTCTCTTCCTATGTGTGCATGAATGTGTGTGTAAGATGCACATACATACATAAACACGCATATATATATATATATATATATATATATATATATATATGTGTGTGTGTGTGTGTGTGTGTGTGTGTGTGTATGTTTGTATTTATGTATGAGCCATGAAGAGGTCATAAATCTCAAAGTATTGCAAATCAGTAGCAGAAATACATTATAAATTAATGATAGCGATTGCAGCCAATGAACATAGTCAAAATACAGATATCAGGTATACATGTACCAGTATATAAAGGAAAAAAGACCACTATATACTATACAGCATATATGAATTTCTTCCCAAACACACACAGTTAACTTAGTACTAACACAGTTGTATGAAGGAGCTAAACTCATCCAGTGATGAAGCACTGCTTCAGAAAATAATAAAACATCTGTCATTTGACTTCTACTTCGTTGCTTAGAAACCTGTTGAGATACTTAGCAGCTGACATTTAGTAATACTTGCATAAAGTCA